>NW_019154105.1:7203100-7274366 GCF_002288905.1 Enhydra lutris kenyoni
AAAAAAAAAAAAAAAAAAGTGGGGCGCCTGGGTGGCTCAGTGGGTTAAAGCCTCTGCCTTCGGCTCAGGTCATGATCCCAGGGTCCTGGGATGGAGCCCCGCATCGGGCTCTCTGCTCAGCAGGGAGCCTGCTTCCTCCTCTATCTCTGCCTGCCTCTCTGCCTACTTGTGATCTCTCTGTCAAATAAATAAATAAATAAAATCTTTAAAAAAAAAAAAAGGTAATATATAGAATGACCCCATTTAGCAAAAAAATACATATATATTCCTGTGTGTGACTATACATATATATTTTAAAAACAACTTATAAATAAATTTGTAAAGTAAATTCAACTTTAAAACCAGCAAAGTTAGTATAACCCAGGTAATTTTATGGGTATGTGTTTATGTTTATATACATGTTTTTGTTTTTGTTTTTTAGATTTTATTTATTTGACACAGAGAGAGAGAAATCACAAGTAGGCAGAGAGGCAGGCAGGGGGCGGGGGTGGGGGGGGAGCAGGCTCCCTGCTGAGCAGAGAGCCCAATGCGGGACTCAATCCCAAGACCCTGAGATCATGACCTGAGCCAAAGGCTGAGGCCTAACCCACCGAGCCACCCAGGTGCCTTATATATATGTTTTGTCATTGCAATCTTTAACTGTGGTATTCCTAATCGGACTACTAGAATTTGTTTTCCTGCTCTGTACTTTATTTTCTAAAAACACAAAAACAGAACAAGAAACTTATGGTAAAGATAATACTATTTATAAAATCAGGGAGTATGAGACTGTAGCTGTTGATAGACAAATTTTGTTTTGGGGGTTTTTTTTTTTTAGATTTTATTTGTTTGAGAGAGAGAGAGAGTGAGAGAGAGAGCACAAGTGAGGAGAGGGGCAGAGGAAGAAACAGGCTTTCTGCCAAGCAGGGAGCCCGATGCAGGGCTCGATCCCAGGACCCTGAGATCATGACCTGAAGTGAAGGCAGACGCTTAACCCACTGAGCCACCCAGGCATCCCTAGATATTCCTGAGATAAAGGTTAAGAAACAGATTTTTAAAAACATTTGCCACACATGTACAATGCTTGGCAGGAGGTACCAGGGGCCGGTGAATGTGCGAACTCCCAGCTGTACCAGGTAGGGGCTGCTTTGGTGTTTTATTGTGCCTCTTAGACAACAACGCTAAGAACCTACGAGTCCTCTTGCATTTCATTCCTTTTCTTGTGCTAAATTAAATTCCCTTTCTGTTTGCCTCTAATACTTATTTATTGCTTTATCTTTTCCAAGTGTTCGAAGTGATTTTTTTAACCTCAAGGAATGCGAAGAAGGGTCTGTGTTCTGCAGCCGTCTCCTTCCATAGCTCCTCTTCATTAATGTTTTTTCGTTTGTTTGCTTTGTTGTTGCTGTTTTAAGTAAACTCTATGCCCAACCTTGGGCTCGAACTCCCGACCCCGGAGACCAAGAGACATACGCGCTATGGACTGAGCCAGCCAGGAGCCCCTCTTTATTACTGTTTTACGCTTCTTCTCCGGGCCTTTGCAGCTAACACTCTTGGATGCATCCACTGAATCCACTTCGTCCTTGGCTACATCCCAGAAAACTCTGCTCCCTTTCCTGACAAGGCTTGAAACCCTCCATCTGTCGGTGGGTCTGCTTCTTTTATCGTCATATTGAAGAGAGATTGCTCATTTTCCTAAGTCCTACACTCAGAGCCCGAAAGTTGTCTAATTTCTCACTGTTTCCAAACCATGACACCTAGATAGTAATTTTAATAATTGAGATAATTTGTATACCATAAAGTTCACCCTTTTAAGGTGTTCACCTCCATGGGTTTAGTATATCCACAGAGCTGTGCAACCATCACCACTATCTGAATCCAGAACATTTTCTTTTTGCCTTTTTCTAAAGCTTTTTTTTTTTTTTTTTTTTTAAGATTTTACTTATTTATTTGTCAGAGAGAAAGAGAGAGAGAGCATAAGCAGGGGGAGCTGCAGGCAGAGGTAGAAGCAGGCTCCCCGCTGAGCAGGCAGCCCAATACGGGCCCTGATCCCAGGACCCTGGGATCACAACCTCAACTGAAGGCAGATGCTTACTCACTCAGCCACTGAGGCATCCCTAAAGCTTTTATTTGTAAGAAATCTCTACGCCCAGTATGGGGCTTGAACTCATAACCCTGAGATCAAGAGCTGCACACTCCACTGACTGAGCCAACCAGGTGCCCCAAACTTAGAACATTTCATCACATCATAAGAAATCCTGTATCCATTAGCCATCGTTCCTATCCTCCTCCCCACAGTGCCTGGCAAACACTAATCCACTTTCTGTGTCTACAGATTTTTGGTTTTTGTTTTTTTTTAAGAGGGAGGGAGAGGGATGGATGGAGACAGACAAGAGAATTTTAAGAGGCTCTATGCCCAGCACAAGCCCAACTTGATCTAATCATTGCACATACATCAAACCATTGAAGCCTCAGAACAATCCAACAAGACAGGTTCTATTGTTACCCCCATTTTATTTTATTTTATTCCTTAGAGAGAGAGGAAGGGCATGAGCAGCTGGGAGGGCAGGAAGGGGCAGAGGGAGAGGCAGAGAGAGAATCCTAGCAGATTCCAATAGCTATTGTGGCTCTTATGAACAACGCTGCTATGAATTTTCATGTACTAGCTTTTGTGTCAGGCCATGTGGCAACCCCATGTTTGACTTTCTGAGGAACTGTCACACTTCCATAGAAGCTGCACCATCTTTTATTCCCACCAGCCATGTTTGAAGGTCCAGTTTCTCCTCAGCAACATTTGTTATCGTCCTTCTCTGTCCCTCCCTTAACAGCCATCCTAATGAGCTCAAGCTGGTGTCTCATTTTGGTTTTGATTAGTGTTTCCTTAATGACTATTTTGAGCATCTTTTAATGTTGTTTATCGACCATTTGTATCCTTTTTTGGGAGAAATTTGTATTCAAACCCTTTGCCTGTTTCCCCCCCCGCCAAGATTTCATTTATTTATTTATTTGAGAGCGAGAGTGAGAGAGGCAGCTAAAGAGAGCATGAACGGGAAGGAGAGGGAGAGGCAGGTTCCCTGCAAGTTGGGAGCCTGACTCAGGGCCTAACCCAGGACCCCAGGATCATGACCCGAGCCAAAGGCAGATGCTCAGACACCCAGGCACCCCATCTGCCTGTCTCTATTTGGGTTACTTATCTTTTTATTGTTGAATTGTGTATGTATTCTTGATGTAAGTCCCTTATCAGACATATGATCTGCATATACTTTCTCCCATCCTTTGGGTTGTCTTTATACTTTCTTGATAGGGTCCTTTGAAGCATAAAAGTTTTTAATTTTAACACAGTCCAGTTTATCTCTTTTGTCTTTTCTTGCTCATGCTTTTAGTGTCATATGTAAGTAACCATTGCCTAAGCCAAGGTTTTGACAAATTACGCCTGCGGTTCTTCTAAGGGTTTTAGCTTTAGCTCTTACATTTAGGTCTTTGATCCCTTTTGAGCTAATTTTTGTGTATGGTGTGAAGTGAATATTTAGTTGTCCCCGCACCATTTGTTAAAGAAATTGTTCTTTCTCCATTGTGGTCTTTAACACCTTGCCAAAAATCAGTTTAAATGAATGTTGGGCTTTGTCTCTAGCTTTTTTATTTTGTTGATCTATATGTCTGTCCTTAATGCCACTGCCACAAAGTCTTGTTTACTATCATTTTGTGGCAAGTATTAAAATCAGGAAATATGAGCCCTTCAACTTTGCTCTTTTTCAAGGTAGTTGGGATCTACTGTGGATCCTGTGCATTCCCATACAAATTTTATGATCAACTTGTTAATTTCTACAGAAGCGGCAACTAGGATTTCTATAGTGATTATGTGAATCTGTAAATCAAGTTGGGGTGCATTACCATCTTAAAAATATATTCCTTCTTTCTGTCCATGAAGGACACAGAATGTATTTTCATTTATTTGAATCTCAGGTAATTTCTTTCAATAATGTGTTGTGGTTTCCAGTGTACACTTCTTACGCTTTTTTCGTAAAATTTATTCCAAAGTATTTTAATCTTTTTTATGTTACTTAAATGGAACTGTTTTCTTAATTCTGTTTACTGATTGTTCATTGCTAGTATACAGAAATATTTTAAATTTTTTAACTTAATTTTTTAAAAATTTTTATTTATTTGAGAGAGAGAGAGTGTGTGTGTGTGTGAGAGAGAGCATGAGAGGGGAGAAGGTCAGAGGGAGAAGCAGACTCCCCAAGGAGCTGGAAGTCTGATGTGGGACTCAATCACAGGACTCTGGGATCATGACCTGAGCCAAAGGCAGTTGCTTAACCAACTGAGCCACCCAGGCACCCTAGAAATATAATTTTTTTATATTGAGCTTATATCCTTCAACTTTCCTGTATTTATTAGTTCTGATAGCTTTTTAGTGGATTCCTAAGGATCTTCTATATACAAGATCATATCGCCTATGAATATGTGTAATTTTACTTCTTCCTCTCCAATCAGTATACCTTTTATTTCCTTTCCTTGCCCAATTGCTTTAGCTAGAGCTTCCATTTCAGTGTTGGACAGAGGTGGTTAAAGGGAACATCATGATCTTGTTCCCGATCTTACGTGGAAAGCGCTCAGTTCTTCACCATTGCATCTGATGTTCTGGGATTTTCATAGATTCTCTTCATTATTTTGAAGAAATTTCTTTCTATTCCCAGTTCCTTAATACTCTCTTAAAAGATGCTCCTCAGGGGTGCCTGGGTGGCTCAATCGCTAAGCATCCACCTTTGGCTCAGGTCATGATCCCAGGGTCCTGGGATCAAGCCCTGCACTGGGTGCCCCATCTGGCAGGAAGCCTGCTTCTCCCTCTCCCACTCCCCCAGCTTGTGTTCCCTCTCTTGCTGTGTCTCTCTCAAGTGAACAAATAAAAATCTTAAAAAAAAAAAAAAAAAAAAAAGATGCTCTTCAAAATTTCTCAAAAACAAAATGATAAATATTTTTATAAATAAAAATTTTAAAGCCTATTTTACTTGAGATTTATTTTTTTTTTAAAGATTTTACTTATTTGAGAGAGAGAGAGAGCGAGCATGAGAGGGGAGACGGTCAGAGGGAGAAGCAGACTCCCCGTGAAGCTGGGAGCCCAATGCGGGAGTTGACCTGAGCTGAAGGCAGTCGCTTAACCAACTGAGCCACCTGGGCGCCCTCCCTTGAGATTTACATCTGGTTGTGATCCACTTTGCCTATCATCTTATTTCATTTACCACTCCTAACCACTTCTTCATATTCACTGAATCTTTGTGTCCTGTGTCTCACTCGTGCTTTCCACTCTAAATGCCATCATCATCCATCATGCTTTCAAAATCTGTCTATCGGGGTGCCTGGGTGGCTCAGTTGGTTAAGCATCTGCCTTTGGCTCAGGTCATGATCCTGGGGTCCTGGGATCAAGTCCCTCATTGGGCTCTCTGCTCAATGGAGAACCTGCTTCTCCCTCTCGCAAATAAATAAGTAAACTCTTAAAAAAAAAAAAAAAAAAGAGAGAGAGAGAGAGAGAGAGAGAGAATACCTAAGATCTACACATCCATTTTCAGCTATGCACTTAAAATGACAATAACGTTCACTTTATATAATAGGCAGCATTCTGTTTTCCATACTGAGATGTTAGTGATTTCATTAGTAACTTTGAACGACTCAGTGAGAAAAGGTATACATGGAGTAAAAAAGAAGACTTATAGATTATATGTATGTATAATCATCACACTAAAGTTTTTTTGATCTAGGATCCATTTTCTCTAACCTGGACTATTATTTAAAGCACAAAACTAACGTTAGTTTACTGCAATCGTTTTCAACTGATGCTCTAACAAATTACCACAAACTCAGTGGCTTAAACAATACAAATATATTATCTTAAAGTTCTAGATGTCAGAATCCGAAATGGGTCTCCTGCACCAAAATCAAGGTTTCAGCAGGGCCGCCTTCCTGTCTACAGGCTCTAGGGGAAAATCTGCTTCTGTGCCTTCTGCAGGTCTCTAGAGACCCCCTTCCTCCATCTTCAAAGCTAGCAACGACAGGTCCAGATCTTCCATATCACCTCATTCTGACCTCCTCTTGTGCATTCCTGTTCCACTTTTAAGAAACCTCGGGATTACACTGGGCCCACCGGGATAACGCAGGATAATCTCTCCATCTCAAAGTCCTTAATCACACCTGCAAGTCCCTTTTGCCCTCCAGGGTAGCATTCATAGGTTGTGGTAATAAGTATGTAAACATCCTTGGGGGGCTATTATTCTGCCTGTGGTAGGCAGATGTCATTAAACAGATAATTTTAACACATCCAATGCATTTATTCAAATGCATTAGAATTAGTTGGCTTTGAAGAGGTAGCCAATGTGGGGTGTACTGTCAGAGAAGAGGAAAGGTCCTACCTGGTGCAAACAAGCAATTGGGCATTGCTGGTACATAACTGAAACACAGGCTCTGAGGTTAGACAGGCAATACCAAGACCTTTAAAAAGCTTATATGCATCGCTTTGTTTAAGAACTTGGGACTTCAGGGGTGCCTGGGTGGCTGAGTTGTTTGGGCGTCTTGGGCTGACATCATGACCTCAGGGTTCAATCCCAGGATCTTGGGATCAAGCCCCAAGTCGGGCTCCCTGCTCAGTGGGGAGTCTGCTTCTCCCTCTCCCCCTCCCCCTGCTGTGTTCTTTCTTTCAAATAAATAAATAAAATCTTTAAACAAAAACAAAAACTTAGACTTCACATTGCACTGAGCTGCTGAAATTCATTAAATAAAAAAAGGTTTATACATCAGACTTACAGCACATAGACTGGAGGGACAAAAAGATCAGAGGCAAAGAATACAGTTTGGAAATAGTCGTGGTTTTAAGCTATGTTCAAAAACTCTTTGATACAGATCCCTTAAAGGGATGGAACCAAATTCTTCTCCTCTTAGGTGTATGCTGCATTTATAAGCTTGCTTCTAACAAACAGAATGTGATGGGCTTAATGGTGTGTGACTTGTGACACTAAGCCCTAAAAGGCCTTATGGCTTTCTCCTTGTCTCTAGGCTTGCATGCTCTAGGAGAAGCCAGTTACCGCATCCTAAGGATGCTCAAACCGCCTTACAGGGAGAGCAACATGGTGAGCTAGTGAAGCCTCCTGCCATTAGCAAAGTGATCGCGCCATCTTGGAATCGGATCTCTCCAACTGAGCCTTCAGATGACTGCAGTCCTGGCTAAAATCTTGACTGCAACTTGGAGAGAGACCCTGAGCAAGAACTACCTAGCTAAGTCACTGCTGAATCTCTGATCCACAGAAAGTGTGAGATAATAAATACTGATCATTGTGAGCCACTAAGTTCTGAGGTAACTTGTTACACAGCAAGAAGTAATAATAATAACAATAAAGATAACTAATACAGCAGCTCTGAAAATCATTTCAATGACTAATACTGAGCCAGAACTAAAGATTAACAAAGGAAATTGGGAGAACTTCATGAATTCCAGCGGGGTTTTGATCTAGATAAGCATAATGGGTTAAGGAGAGGGCCAAGTTCAGCAAGAATCCTATAGTTTCTTGCTTAAATGGAAAGGCACTATCAACTAGGTTGGACTTGGGTCAAAAGGCACTTGAAGGAGATGGTGGGAGGAGGCAGTTGGGAGCAGGAAAACAAGAAATAAATTAACTCTTGAACATTCTGAATTGGAGATATCAGCGAGAGATCTTGATATGGTAGAAGCGTTCACTACGCAGTTAAAGGTTGTAATACATATTCACTTAGAGGTATCGACGCACAGTTAATTAAAACCAAAGGTGCAGGGCATTTGGGTGGCACAGTCGGTTAAGTGCCTGACTCTTGGTTTTCACTAAGGTGGTGATCTCGGGGTCCTGGGATCGAGCCCCGCATTGGGCTCTCTGCTCAGCAGGGAGCCTGCTTCCCCCTCTCTCTCTGCCTGCCTCTCTGCCTACTTATGATCTCTCTCTCTGTCAAATAAATAAAATCTTAACAAAAATAAATAAAAGAATCACTCTCCTTCTCCCTCTGCCCTTCCCTCCCCCATGAGCACTCACTCTCTCTATAAAACAAATACATCTTAAAAAAAAAAAGATGCAGATAAAATCTCTTAAAAGGGAAACTAAAAGAGATAAAAATAGGCTGAGTGACCTTTCTTTTAGAACATGCTCAGATCTAACACTTAGTCCAGTTTATTTCTCCAAAAAAGCAAGTCTGGATAACTGATATACAATAATATGTATATTATACTATAGAATAGCATATTATATCTAAGTGAATATCAAAACATCCAATTGCCCAAATCAAACCACAAATCTTCACCTTTTAATGAGAAGTCACTTCATTTCATTTTTATGTAATGGAAAGATTTCAAACCCTGAGATTATGCGTGTCTTAATGATTATTAGCACAGTGGTTTGCACCTTGTGTCCAATATTTATTGAAATAAGATTAAGTTTAATAATCTTAATAAGTTAATCATTTCTAGAATAGTGACTCTAAAACAAATTAATTAAAATTGCAAGAAAAATTAGGGAGAAAAATCATTAAAGAGAGACTTACCGATCTGTTTGTAATACATGGATAAGATGTTCCATAGCTTGTATACCCACTTCCAAGCGGTATTTCTGCATAAAAGAAAAATGCTATTAAAGTAACTAATGTCCAACTTAGTACACTTAGTAAGTGATACAGCATTACTGACCTTAGATAATGATTTGAGAGCACGCACAGCATTTCTTCGATCATCTAGTAAAGTAGATGAAGCCACTCTGTCACAAAGCTTTTGAATCTGTCATGGGAAAATGAAACAGCATTAACAGAATCCACAAAACAAAACAGAAACATGAAGTTCTCCCCTAAATTTATACCATCTAATTTTGAAAAAAAAAAAAATCAATAAATGGGATGTCATGGAAATGGTCTTTCACGAATCTAAATATTCAGGTGGTTTTATAAGCTTATTACTGAGAAACAAGATTTTTCACACTCTTGACAATGAGAAGTGGTGGAAGAAAAGTAAGTCACATAAATTGAGGAATTAAGAGAAATCATTAGTAGAATCAGAGCGTTCTAAACATGCTGTTTACAACTGTTTGAGCCAAGAGGGGAACAGGGTTATGGTAGAAGATGTGAAGTTATTTAAAAAGAAATTTTTAAAAAAGATTTTATTTATTTGACAGAGAGACAGCAAGAGAGGGAACACAAGCAAGGGGAGTGGGAGAGGGAGAAGCAGGCTTCCCGCTGAGCAGGGAACCCCATGTGGGGCTCGAACCTAGGACCCTGAGATCATGACCTGAACTGAAGGCAGACACTTAATGACTGAACCATCCAGGCACCCCTGAAAAAATTTTTTTTAAATACTTGTTTACATTAAAACTTCACCCTAATGTTTCCACTAAGTATTTGAACAAGAAAAGCCAGAACTGATATGTCAAAAATTTTAAGTGTGCCTCAAGATTTATAAAGATTAAATGTTTCTATTAGAAAAGCTTTTAATAAATTTGCAGGAATTAAAGTTCAAGCTGAATTTTAAAATAAACCTTTGGGCATTATTTATAATAGAAAAAAACTGGAAACAACTGTTCGTCAAAAGAAGAAAAACTGGGGCACCTGGGTGGCTCAGTGGGTTAAGCCTCTGCCTTCGGCTCGGGTCATGATCTCAGGGTCCTGGGATCGAGTTCCACATCGGGCTCTCTGCTCGGCAGGGAGCCTGCTTCCTCCTCTCTCTCTCTCTGCTTGCCTCTCTGCCTACTTGTGATCTCTCTCTGTCAAATAAATAAAATCTTAAAAAAAAAAAAAAAGAAGAAGAAGAAAAACTACGTAAACTGTCATACATTCTTTGGTAGAACACTATGCAACTACTCAAAACAATTAACTGTACTGATATGAAAATACTATATAATAAACAGTAGGAAAAAAAGAAAAGGAAGTTATAAAACAACTAGATGTAAATTATGAACCCACTGAAGCAAAAGTACCAAACTGTATACGTAAAATTGCATTAGAAAAAATCTGGAGGGGCGCCTAGGTGGCTCAGTTGATTAAGCCTCCAACTCTTTTTTTTTTTTTTTAAAGATTTTATTTATTTATTTGACAGAGAGAGAGATCACAAGTAGGCACAGAGGCAGGCAGAAAGAGGGGGGAAGAAGGCTCCCTACCGAGCAGAAAGCCCAATGCGGGGCTCGATCTCAGGACTCTGAGATCATGACCTAAGCTGAAGGCAGAGGCTTAACCCACTGAGCCACTCAGGCACCCAAGCCTCCAACTCTTGATATCATCTCAGGTCATGATCTCAGGTCATGAGATGGACCCCTGCATCTGACTCCATGCTGACCATGGAGCCCGTTTAAGATTCTCTCTCAGGATGCCTGGATGGCTCGGTTCAGCATCTGTTTTTGGATCCAGTCGTGATCTCGGGATTAAGGATTGAGTCCTAGTGGGGCTCCTTGCTCAGCACGGAGCATGCTTCTCCCTCTGCCTGCCACTCTCCCTGCTTGTGCTCTCTCTTTCTCAAATAAATAAATAAAATTTTTAATAAATAAAATCTTTCTTTTTTAAAGATTTTATTTATTTATTTGAGAGAGAAAGAGAGCATGAACACAAACAGGGAGAGAGGCACATAGAGGGAGAGAGAAGCCTGATGCAGGGCTCCATCCCAGGACCCTAGGATCATGAACCAAGCTAGGATCATGTACCGAGCCGAAGGCAGATGCTTAACCAACTGAGCCACCCAGGTACCCCTGAATAAATAAAATCTTAAAATAAATAAATAAATAAATAAAATCTTTAAAAAAAAAAAAAAGAAAAAAAAAAAGATTATCTCTCTCTGCCCTCCCATCTCCACACCCTGTGGCCACCCCCCTATCTTGCTCAAAAAAAATATAAATAAAAAAAAAATTTGTAACAGACATAAGAATTAACTGCATGTCTTAAGATTAAAAAAAAAAAAAGAGTGAAAAGATAAGCCACAGACTGGATGAATATATTTGTTTGCTTGTCTTTTAAATATTTTATTTATTTATTTGAGAGAGAGGGAAAGCAAGAAAGCAAGAGCACGCAGGGAATCTGTCAGAGGGAGGGGGGGAGCAAAGGGAGAAGCAGATTCCCTGCCGAGCAGGGAACCAGATGTGGGGACTCAATCCAAGGACTCTGGGATCATGACCTCAGCCAAAGGAAGACGCTTAACTGACTGAGTGACACAGGCGCCCTGGATGAAAATATTTGAAAACATCTGATAAAGAATCGTTTTTAAAACCATGATACTCAGGTCCTTTAAAGCTCTAACAGTTATTATTTTAAGTTATTATTCACTCTTTAATGACAGTTTCTTACTAAGAGTCTAAAAATAATACTTTGGCCTATCACTCACACTTCTGCACCCTATGTACCTGAATTAGTGGTGTTTAAATACACATCGTATGTGCCAAATTATGTTCTGCAGACTTCTAGTGTCCCAGAAGATATTAATAGATTTCTAATGATCATAGAAGCAGCAGGAAACACAAGGTCATACAAAATTAAATAGGTTTCTGCACTGCAGGATTTCTAAGTCTTTACTATGCTGATTTGCATTTCTTCATACAGCAGATATAGTATGATAACCAAGCCTAGCCTCGCTTTTTGATTTTATTCATCTAACTGCTCACATTTAGAAATTCCTACCTTAAATTGCATTTACTTTCATAATAATTACACTGACTTTCCTAAGTGCAAACAACACAATTTTCTCTTTATTAAACAACTGGTTGATTTTTTTTTTCTACCACAATTTTTTTTTTTTTTTTTGCCATTAGAAAAACTGCATAATTATCTCTTGAAAGCATGAAGCGTGTTACTCTCCATTTAAGGAATATCTTGGGCCAAAAATAGTTTTCCTAAGTATGAATGTAATTTCCTTTGCTTGGGCCTTATACAACTTTCGTTAGTTTTTTCTAGGTAGTTTCTAACTGACAGTATGAATAGGAAATCGTCTATGGGCATTTTCTGCTTTTTCCCACCCTCAAACCGCAAGCACTGGTTCTCGACCTGGGATTCCCGTCTGTCGTGGAACAGAGTCCCAGGACCATGCAGCTTGAACTTCAGCCGCAGCCTCAGTGTCTCTCTGCTGGTGTATACAACGGTACGTGTCAAAATAGATCTTTCATGTCGAGAAACTCTTCAATATCTGTTGAATCTGGACACTTGAAATCTACTTGATGCTGATGGAGAAACTTAGCTTTAGAAATACCGGCCCAAGACGATGGTAATCCTGGAGTTTGGGAGTTTGCTTTTGCTTTTATTCTCAGTCCTTTCTATGCTCTAAATATGCTAATATTTGAGCCTTGTTGATTTTTTTTTTTTTAAGATTTTATTCATTTATTTGACAGACAGAGATCACAAGTAGGCAGAGAGGCAGAGAGAGAGAGGAAGGGAAGCAGGCGCCCTGCTGAGCAGAGAGCCCGAGGACCCTGGGATCATGACCCGGGCCGAAGGCAGCGGCCCTAACCCACTGAGCCACCCAGGTGCCCCATGAGCCTTGTTGATTTTTTTAAAAAGCTTTGAAATATACACAAAGATAATCTTAGTTAAGATAAATACAAGTTAAAATAGCAATGAGGTTATTTTTACCTATGACTCACTAAGATTAAAATTAAATAATAGTACCAAATATAAATACTGTATGATTTCATTTTTATAAAATAAAAAAAAA
Organism: Enhydra lutris kenyoni; assembly: GCF_002288905.1. Classification (NCBI taxonomy): domain Eukaryota; kingdom Metazoa; phylum Chordata; class Mammalia; order Carnivora; family Mustelidae; genus Enhydra; species Enhydra lutris. The sequence continues at coordinate 7,215,759 of NW_019154105.1, forward strand.
GGCAAAACTAATCTGTGCTATTAGAAGTCAGAATAGTGGTTACTCATGGAGTCGGGCAGAGACTGATACGGAGCACAAAGCTGACTTTGGGTCCTGGTAATGTTCTGTTCCTTGATCTGGTTGCTGGTTACATAGGTGTGTACAGGTTGTGAGGTTTATACATATTTGAAATGCATATTTTCCTATACACTTTAAAAAATGATTTTTATTTCTTTTTTAAGATTTGATTTTGAAGCAATCTCTACATCCAGTGTGGAACTTGAACTCACAACCCTGAGATGGAGAGTCACATGCTCTAGAGACTGAGCTAGCCAGGCGCCCCAATAAAATGATTTTTTAAACAGAACAACTGGGTTACCTGGGTGGCTCAGTTGTTTAAGTGCCCAAGTCTTGATTTCCACTAAGGTTGTGATCTCAGGTTGTGAGGTCGAGCCCTGTGGAGCCTTGTGTCGGCCCTGCACTCATTGTGGAGTCTGCTTGAGATTCTCTCTCTTCCTCTGCCTGCCCCCCACTAGCACTCTCTCTCTCTCTCTAAATAAAAAAATAAAATCTTGGGCGCCTGGGTGGCTCAGTGGGTTGAGCCTCTGCCTTTGGCTCAGGTCATGATCTCAGGGTCCTGGGATGGAACCCCACGTTGGACTCTGCTCAGCATGGAGTCTGCTTCCCCCTCTTTCTCTCTGCCTGCCTCTCTGCCTACTTGTCATCTCTGTCAAATAAAATCTTAAAAAAAAAAAAAAGAGAACAATAAAATCTTTAAAAAAAAAATAGAACAATTATCCATGATAGGTAGAGATATAGATTAACTTGCTTATGTTCTATCATAGGAAAAGTAACCTAAAAAAGTGGCAATACGACAAAAACTACTACAACTTAAGATGTTCATACCCTTTTTTTAGCCAGGCATTCCTACTTCTAGGAATTTACCACTTAAAAACACCCCCACAATTACGCAATGTTCTTTGTAGCGGTACTTTTTATAGCTAAAAAGGAAATCCAGCTTTCATCACATAAGAATATAATAAGAAGTCTGAGACCTGGCACCCTGATCTCAGACTTCCAGCCTCCAGAACTGTGAGCAATAAATTTCTGCTATTTATTGGGAAAAAAAAAAGTGTGTGTGGAGAGAATACAAAAGTTCATCCACCAATCCGAGAACAGTTAATTAACTATAGTACACACAGACTATGAGGTTGAGCAAATGAATGAAGCACATCCATTTTTACTTATAGGAAAAAATGTCCAAGATACATTCAGTGAAAAAAAAGAAAAAAGAAAACTTTAAGTAGTATGTTTAGCATTAGTTCATTTTGGTTTAAAATGATACCATTAATAAACAATGTAAATATATATAGAAACAATTAAGAATGTAGCATATTGTCTTTTTGTAAATTGCTGAAAATGCTCATTTTTAAACATTATTTTTCATGTTTGAATTTTGAAGAACAGGTATTACCTTTATAAACATAAAAGAACAAGAATGGAGTAAAATGAAATGGTTTATGTTTTATTGGAATTTCTAGGATATTTTCATGACTGACTAAACTCATCTTTTAAAGCTACTATTTTCCCTCTAATCAAAATACTATGAAATCAGCTCTTAAACGATAAAAATAAACTACCATAATAAAAAATACCAAGTAGTTCTCTGTTGATTATGAGGTATAAATTTTTTAAACTAGAATGCACAGCAAACATGTATCTGTTGTAACCAAAAGAAGATATGGTCTGGCTACAAGCTTGCACAGGAAGACAGTCACATAAATAAAGTCTAATAACGAGTTAAAGATATGTAAGTATGTGCTGAATAAAGTGGGGCACAAAAGAAAATGTAGTCAACTCTACCTGAAATTGAAATGGCTACTGAATGTTTATGTCCCCTCAAAATGCAACTTTAGAAATCCTAACCCCTAATGTGATGGCATTAGGAGACAGGGCTTTGGAAGGTGATTAGGTAATGAGGGTGGAGCCCTCATGAATGGGATTAGTGCCCTTATAAAGAAGACCCCAGAAAGTTCCCTCTCCTCTTTTGCCAAGTGAGGACACAGGGAGAAGATGGCCATGTATGAACCAGAACACAGGCCTTCAGCAGACAGAATGCCTTGATGTTGGGACATCCCAGAGTCCAGAACCATGAGAAATAAATGTTTGTTGTTTAAGCCACCCAGACTGTACTATTTTTGTTATAGCAGCCCAAACAGATTGACAGATACTGCTTAAGAATGGTATATTAAAGGGACTCCCGAGTGGCTCAGTCAGGTAAGCACCTATCTTCGGCTCAGGTCATGATCCCAGGGTCTTGGGATGGAGTCCCACCTTGGGCTCCTTGATCAGTGGGGAGTCTGCTTCTCCCTCTGCCTGATCTGCCGGCTGCTCCGCGTTTGTGCTCTTCCTCTCCTCTGACAAATAAGTAAAATCTTAACAACAAAAAAGAATGGTATATTAAGGACACCATGCTTGAGTCAAGAATTAAAGGATAAGTAGTTCATCAGACAATATGGGAAAGGAATTTCAGGCACAGAAAATCATTGCTTTATAACTGCACTTATTTTAATGTAAAAAATAGCATTTCATATTCACAATAATAAAACTGGTTTAATTTTTAAATTTTATACATCTATGAACCAAAAAAATTATTTTCATATCACATACATACAAACATATATACTTGTTCTATTAAAATAATACACCAAAGGAGGCATTCTAAAATATGAAAACTTCCCCTTTTACAATGATTTGCCATTTCTGGGAATGATAACTGATCTAAAATAACATGGGGAAAAATATGTAAGATTAGATTGCTAGCTAAAAATATTTCTTTTCTAATGAGTTCAAAGTACCTGTTTCAATAAGCTCTGATTAATGAGCAAATCATAATTTTTAGGTAGTTGCAAAATGTAACTTAAAAATATTAAAACTGGGGCGCTTGAGTGGTTCAGTCGTTTAAGTATCTGCCTTTGGTTCAGGTCACGATCTCAGGGTCTTGGGATGGAGCCCTCCAGGGGGCTCTCTGCTCAGTGGGGAGCCTGCTTCTCCCTCTCCCTTTCTCCCCTTCTCATGCTGTCTCTCCTTAAATAAATAAATAAAATCTTTTAAAAATATATTAAAATTAATCACTATTTTGAAGTGTACTATTTCTACTTACAGAAGTAAAATCCATTCTTGAGTTTTGGTAAATATCTATCAAGACAATTTTTAACATAAACATGCTTTTCATCTATTAAACCTGGATTTTAATGCCAAGTACATATTCTTCCAAACTGGGAATTTTATTTTATTTTAACATTTATTTATTTATTTATTTATTTGGCAGAGAGAGAGAGAGAGAACACAAGCAGGGGAAGCGGGAGAGGGAGAAGCAGGCTTCCTGCTGAGCAGGGAGCCCGATGTGGGCCTCAATCCCAGGACCCTGGGATTATAACCTGAACTGAAGTCTGCAGCTTAACGATTGAGACACCCAGGCACACCAAACTGGGGATTTTAATCAGAACTTTCTCTGTTGCAACTTAAGATAAACTCAAAGCAGTCAATCATACCGAAAGCCAATGAGAATCAAGGTGAATATAGGAACAGCTTATTTATCTAGAGCCATAAGATTGAACTATCTCAGATACCTTTGGTCAGGCATGGAAATGGTCTTTTCATTTAGTTCTTTTTTTTTTTTTTTTAAAGATTTTATTTATTTATTTATTTGACAGACAGAGATCACAAGTAGGCAAAGAGACAGGCAGAGAGAGAGGGGGAAGCAGGCTCCCCGCTGAGCAGGGAGCCCGATGCAGGGCTCGATCCCAAGACCCCGAGATCATGATCAAAGGCAGAGGCTTGGGACGCCTGGGTGGCTCAGTTGGTTGAGCCGCTGCCTTCGGCTCAGGTCATGATCCCAGCGTCCTGGGATCGAGTCCCGCATCGGGCTCCTTGTTCTGTGGGGAGCCTGCTTCTCCCTCTGCCTCTGCCTGCCACTCTGTCTGCCTGTGTTCGTTCTCTCTCCCTCTCTCTCTCTGACAAATAATAAAATCTTAAAAAAAAAAAAAAAAGGCAGAGGCTTAACCCACTGAGCCACCAGGTGCCCCTCATTTTAGTTATTTCTAATAGTAATCTAAAATTAATTACAAGCTTCCCTGTCTTTTTTTTTTTTAAGACTTTATTTATTTGACAGAGAGAGAGATCACAATCAGGCAGAGAGGCAGGCAGAGAGAGAGGGGGGTGGGGAGCAGGCTCCCTGCTGAGCAGAGAGCCCAATACCTGAGCTGAAGGCAGAGGTTTAACCCACTGAGCCACCCAGGAGCCCCGCTTCCCTGTCTTTTTAAACAAAGAACATAATTATAAGCTTTCTTAGCATTTAAACCTAAGTCCTCTTCAAAATCACATATGGGGATCTCTTAGATGTTAAATGAAGTAATGAATATAAAAGGTTTTGCCTAGTACCCAGTACCTAATAATGATCAATAAATACTAACAAACTCTATTATTTCCAAGCTTCTTATGACTTTTTATATGTTTCTAACAGACCATTCAGATTTTGCAGATTTTAATTTGCTACTGACTGAGAATTTGATAGTCCAGCTAGATACTAATATAATTTTTCTTTAACAAACAACTCAGGCTTGAAATCAAGATTGAGTACATGGACCTTGTAACTTCTATTTTTGCTATAGGAAAGCCTACTACCTCCTGTTAATATTTTGGATGGCTGAAGTTTCTAATAAGTGATCTCTCTAAAATGAAGTGCTACGTTACTACTCTTTACAGACAACTGAAACCAAATGAAAGGAAAACATATTATATATGTCCCAAACCTTACAAAGATTTGCCATGTTTTAGGCCAAACACGGTCTATATTTTTTAGTTGATAGTTACCAACCGAAAATTTTGTAGTACAAGAATGCTTAACTTACATTCAGAAATTACAGATCTTAAGACTGTTAGTGCCATTTATTCCTTACTTGAAAAACCAACTTAATGCAGTATAATTGTCCCTCACTTTCCATTTTCTCCTTTCAGTTGTTAGAACCTCCAGTGTTTAGCTGGGCACACGACTGTCTACCTAGACTACTTTTCTTTTTTTTTTTAAAGATTTTAAAAGATTTTATTTATTTATTTGACAGAGATCACAAGTAGGCAGAGAGGCAGGCAGAGAGAGAGAGAGAGAAAGGAGGAAGCAAGCTCCCTGCTGAGCAGAGAGCCGGATGCGGGGCTCGATCCCAGGACCCTGAGATCATGACCTGAGCTGAAGGCAGAGGCTTTAACCCACTGAGCCACCCCGGCGCCCCCTAGACTACTTTTCAAGTCTTCCTTGCATCTAGGCATACACAGTGACTATACTCTGGCCAACAAGTTGTTAGTACCTTCCAGGTCATGTCCTTGTGTTTAAAAGGAAGCTATGTGGGGCACCTGGGTGGCTCAACTGGTTAAGCGTCTGCCTTCAGCTCAGATCCTGATCCCAGCGTCCTGGGATCAAGTCCTGAGTTGGGCTCCCGGCTTGCACAGAGCAACCCCCCACCCCCGGCTCACACTCGTGCTCTCTCGTTCTATCTCAAATAAATAAATAATCCTTTTTTAAAGGAAGTTATTTGTTCTTCAGTCCTCCTTTTCCCTCAACGTGGAACTTGAACCTGGTGGTAATGAGGCAACTTTAACAACGGGAACAAGGACGGCATCCCAGGGGATGGCAGGACAAGATGAAAAGCAGCAGGTGGGTCCCAGGACCACAGTGTGGGGCAGAACTACCCTATCCTAGGGATTGCCTTCTAATTAGGACTTTAGCTGCAGAAAGATGTAAACTTTTATTTTGGTTAGACCCATTTTCAGGCCTCTGTTGTAGCAGCTGATGTAACATTTAAGCTAATAAACTCATTTTACAGAAGAAACTGAGACTCAGAAACAGAGCAATGCACCCCAAAATACACTGCCAGTTTGGCGGCACAATTCAGATTCCTTCCACCCAAGCGGTAGGCGTCTACCTCCAAAGCCACACTCTAACTACATACTGCCTCCTGTGCAGCAAAATGTGAATCTGAGCTACTGCTGCAAACGACATGGACAGCAAGATTTTTTTTTCTTTTTGTAAATAGGAGGAGATTGAAATGCAGTTCTGATGAATAGGTTTTACTTACATCACAGCCCACTAAGGACCCTAATAAGCATTTGACTTAACTGCTCAGCCAGGGTAGTCCCTTGTTCTCAGGGAGTTGAGAGTTTCACTTTGGGAAAGCTACAATCAGAAGCTACAAAAAAAAAAAAAAAAAAAAAAAAATCAGGGGGCACTTGGGTGGCTCAGTGGGTTAAAGCCTCTGCCTTCGGCCCAGGTCATGATCCCAGGGTCCTGGGATAGAGCCCCGCATCAGGCTCTCTGCTCAGTGGGGAGCCTGCTTCCTCCTCTCTCTCTCTGCCTGCCTCTCTGCCTACTTGTGATTTCTGTCAAATTAAAAAAAAAATAAACAGGACTCTTGTAACTACTTTAGAAAAACTACAAAAGTTAATATACTCGTACTTTTTAAAAAAGATCTTACTTTAAAGTAATCTCTACACCAAACATGAGGCTCAAACCCACGACCCTGAGATCAAGAGTCACAGCCTCCATCAATGGGGCCAGCCAGGCACCCCAATATATGCTCACTTTTTTAGAATTAACTAGGCTGCGATAAAAGGACAAACTGGTGTGGAGAAATATGGACAAACTGGAGATGAGAGAGAGAAAAGATGTCAGCTCATTATAACAGACAAGGAATAAGGTTAAGAAAAAAGTATTTGGGCGGTGGTAATGGGCAAAGAGCTAAAGGGATAAATAAGGCAAAAGAGTAACTGAAAGAACCGAATTTAAGCAGCTGGGGCTGTAAGGAATAAAATGTCTGGGAGAGCCACTGCTTGGGATTCGACCACAGCTCTTCCTCAAATAGACATAAAGTCAAATATTGTTTTTTAAAAGATATAATTAGAAAATCAAAAAAAGCAGTAGTGATTAAGCTAGCTGAAGTCTGATATCATGAATCAGCAATCACTTTTCTATATCTCAGCAAATACTCTGGGTCTTAGCAAGGTAAAGGTCAAAGGAGCAACATATCTGAAGAACTCAGTACCATCATCCTAAGTGGGTGATTTCATTCATTCATTCAACAAATATTAGAGTGCTGGGCGCCTCGGGTGGCTCGGTCATTAAGCGTCTGCCTTCGGCTCAGGTCATGATCCCAGGGTCCTGGGATCAAGCCCTGCATTGGGCTCCCTGCTCAGAGGGAGGCTGCTTCACCATCTCCCACTCCCCCTGCTTGTGTTCCCTCTCTCGATGTCTTTCTCTGTCAAATAAATAAATAAAATCTTAAAAAAAAAAAAAACAAAAAAAACAAATATTAGAATGCTAACACCCTCACAGGAGCTATTATCAGGGCAAACAAAAAGGAGTGGTCTGTGACAAGTTCAGTTCAGAAACTGGGGCTAAGCATTTAGATACTTCTACAACAACTGAATAATTATTTATATCTATTTAATAAAAAAACCCACGGTTTAACGTTTTTATGCACATGAGTATGTGTATGTATACTGTCATTCCACTTTTCCAGCCATTCATTTTTATTGTATTTTACAGAAGTATTGGTCTGTGATCAATTACATAAAACAAAACAAAACAAAACAAAAAACTAACAACTAAAGCAACTGGTCTTTCACCACAGACAGTTTGAGAAATATTAAAGTGCTTAACATTTTGAAAGACCCACAAAATTCTAGTCTGCAGGAATAGCAGTGAGCCACGATAGAAGGTACTTATTCTAATGAAAAGGTAATTGCAAAGAGACTACAAAATAAATTTTAATAAGTAAAACAAAGAGATAAAGTGATGAGTGTGATGAAGGAAATAACCACGGAAATGAGGCAGTACTAGGGGGAGAGTGCTACTTCACATAACCTAGCTGGTCGGAGGGCCCCAGGTTAAGCACTGATTTGGATGGCAAGTGTGGTCCCAAGTGTGGGTAATGGGCAACAAGGGCAAAGCGAATGGAAAAGTAGGAAGCAGAGTGAATGATTATGTCATACCTTCACAAGGGAAAAGGCAGTATTTTAGAGTTGAAGGATAAATTTATGCAGTGTTCCAAATGGGATCCTGAGGCGAGGGACTTTGTTACTAGCAATTCACTATCTCAGAAACCACCCAAGAAAGCCACCTTACAGTTTAAAGAAAAATTCACAAATGTACTGGGTATTTGAAGTCACAAACTTTTTTTTTTTTAAAGATTTTATTTATTTATTTGACAGAGATCACAAGTAGGCAGAGGCAGGCAGAGAAAGAAGAAGAAGCAAGCTCCCTGCTGAGCAGAGAGCCCGATGCGGGACTCGATCCCAGGACCCTAGGATCATGACCTAAGCCAAAGGCAGAGGCTTTAACCCACTGAGCCACTCAGGCGCCCCTGAAGTCACAAACTCTTGTCTGAGTCCTTAACACTCTCATTGACATGATGGCAGGGGCGCCTGGGTGGCTAAGTCGGTTAAGCGTCTGCCTTTGGCTCAGGTACTGATTCTAGGGGTTGGGCTCTCTGCTCAGCAGGGAGCCTGCTTCTCCCTCCGCCTCTGCCTGCTGCTCCCCCTGCCTGTGTTCTCTCTCTCTCTCACTCTAATAAATAAAATCTTAAAAAAAAAAAATTTACAGATGTTTTTAAAATTCTATGGGGAGAGGCGTATGGGTGGCTCAGTCGGTTAAGTAACTGCCTTTGGCTCAGGTCCATGATCTCAGGGTCCTGGGATCCACCCCCATAAGATGGGTCCCTGCTCAGTGGGAATCTGCTTCTCCCTCTCCCTGGTGCTCCCCCTGCTTGTGCTCTCTTGCTTACATGCTCTCTCTCAAATAAATAAAATTTTTAAAAGTAAACTCTGTGGGGAAAAAAAAACCTTTTTACTAATTAGTGAACAGAAATATCCTACGGCCTACTATTAAAATGTTAAAGGTTTATTTATTTATTTATTTGTGCAAGGGAGGGCACGGGGAAATAGAATCTCAAGTAGACTCCCAACTGAGTGCAGAGCCTGATGCAGGGCTCTATCTCACGACCCTGATAACATGATCTGAGCCAAAACCAAGAGTCAGATGCTTAATCAACTGTGCCAACCAGGTACCCCTATTAAAATTTTTTTAAAAACATGTATAACCTTGTTTTATGCATGTTTCTTTTTTTTTAATGTGTATTTCTTTAAAGACATGTCTTTCAATACATGTCCTTGATTCATTAACACTGAACTCGACAGCCAGCAGCACAATTACTCATGCCTGAAGGAAGCTTATCTAGAACACACATTGTTTCTGTGAAAACACCACATCCTTCTTGTTCTTAGGAACACTAGAGAACACTTCCACATTAAACTTGGGGGTCATTTTTAACAGTGAAATCACAAACAACAAGCACAAAAATTCAAAAAACATAAAACACGACACTAAATAAGACTGTGAAAAGGACGCTGGTTTAATATGAGAGTTTAAACAAGAAGGCAGAGTATCTTTTTCTTTGACCTCAATTGGGGACATACACATCAGGTAACTCAAATTTGTCACTACCCTACACAACTTCACAAATGACTTTTCTAAAAGTACTACATGTACTGATTTTGCAGTTACAAATAAATTTTAGCACAGAGATGAATTTGTAAATATGGAATCCATGAATAACAAGGACTGACTGAACCTAAAATATAATCCGCAGGATGGAAGAACAGACTAGGTGAACTCTAAAGCTACTTAGTACTGAAAACTTAAAAGAAGTTAAAAATATTCAATTTTACCTAATAAGTAATAATGTATTTGTTTGGTATACTATTTGAAAAATCTATCCTGGTCTATGACACAGTTTGAAATAATTTTTAAGCCAACATTTCAAAATTGAAGGTTTTCATATCAAAATCCAGATTTCGGGGGTGCCTGGGTGGCTCAATCGTTAAGCATCTGCCTTCAGCTCAGGTCATGATCCCAGGGTCCTGGGACTGAGCCCTGCATAGGCTCCCAGCTCAGTGGGAAGCCTGCTTCTCCCTCTCCCACTACCCCTGCTGTGTTCCCTCTCTCGCTGTGTTGCTCTCTGTCAAATAAATAAATAAAATCTTAAAAAAAAAAAATCCAGATTTCCACCATTTCTAGACAAAAATTAACCTAATGCTAATGAGAGCTAATACTGCATTTCACACAAGTTAAGAAGCTATCAATTGTAAGATTCATCGTTTTTGAAAAATAATCTCTACGTCCAACATAGGGCTCAAACTCACAAACACACTGAGAGTCATACGCTCTACTGACTAAGCCAGCCAGGCGCCCCAACATTCACCAGTTTTTAAAGTAACACCAAGAAAAAAGAAACACTGCCAGTTATAATTACACGATGCAACCTGAATTCAGAGATGTTTGCATGCTAATGTGCATCTCAGAATTGTTAAAATATGCCAATATACAGCACTCAGTATGTGCCGGTCTGTTCTAAAGATCTATATATTTTAGAATTCATCTAACCGGGGCGCCTGGGTGGCTCAGTGGGTTAAAGCCTCTGCCTTGGGCCCAGGTCATGATCTCAGGGTCCTGGGATCGAGACCCTCATCAGGCTCTCTGCTCAGCAGGGAGCCTGCTTCCTCCTCTCTCTCTCTGCCTGCCTCCTTGTGATCTCTGTCTGTCAAATAAGTAAATAAAATCTTTAAAAAATTAAAATAAAATTCATCTAACCTATGCAAAAACTCTATACAGCACATTATTATCCACATTTTAGAGGTGAGGAAAGAGAGGCACAGTGGGTAGGTCCAAGTTCACAGAACCAGTAAGTGGTTGGCTGGAATTCAAAGCCAAGCAGTTTGAGTGCTTAACTATTACATTAAGTTGGCTCTCTGAGCCTACGTTTCTGGCGGCAACGACTGGCTGGAGCTGAGTTCCATCTCCACAGTCAAGTCAGGAAGTGCAGGCTCCGGCTTCATCCAGGGCTCTCTTCTAACCTGACCTGCTGGACTGAACAACGATGTTACCCAGCTGACACTTGGGATTGGATTAAACAGCAGAATACTATTTATTAACAAAAAACAGTTCTATAGAGAAAAAACATATTTGAATAAAATTTGACGCAGAGTTAGTTTTATCTAGAAGGACCAGAAAGGGATAATGAGGAAAAACTCGACAACAGTAGTTCTTCCATAAGTTTATATTATGTGAAGTATTAGGTGCTCTGAGAGATAAATAAAATGATGAAATGAACATGTATCCTGTTATCAAGATGCTTTTATAGTCTGCATATAGTGTAGTTAACAAAGTAACTGAAAATCCAGTATTTTAAATAATTCTAGTAAAGTGGCTCCATGTTTTAATATGCAAAGAGCTCTAAGACATATCAATAAAAAAGGTAAGCTGCGAAAACTATAAACAGTATATTTGTTTATGAATAAAAAATATGTTCCTACAAATACATAATTCTATATTATACAAACGCATAATTATTCAGAAAACTCTGGAAGGATTTATATCACATTAAGACTCACGGTTACTTGGGGCGCCTGGGTGGCTCAGTGGGTTAAGCCTCTGCCTTCGGCTCAGGTCATGATCCCAGAGTCCTGGGATCAAACCCTGCATTGGGCTCTCTGCTCAGCAGGGAGCCTGCATCCCCCTCTCCCTCTGCCTGCCTCTCTGCCTGTTTGTGATCTCTCTGTCAAATAAATAAATAAAATCTTTAAAAAAAAGATTCATGGTTACTTCTGGGGGCACCTGGGTGGTGCAGTTGGTTAAGTGTTGGCTCAGGTCGTGACTCACAGTTGAGGGACTGAGCCCCAGGAAGGGCTCCACGCTCAGCATGGAGTGCGTGGAGTTAGCTAGTGATTCCCTCTCCTTCTCCTCCTATCCCCTGCTCACACGGGTGCTCTCTCTCGCTCTCTCTCTCTATTAAATAAATAAATCTAAAAAAAAAAAAGAAAAAAAAAAGAATCATGATTCTTTCTGAAATGAGAACTGAAACTAAAGATGGTAGTCAAAGGGGCCTTAAACTTTACTAGCACTGTTTGCCACTTTGTGTCATAAAAAAAATTAAAAAGCGGGGCACCTAGGTGGCTCAGTAGTTAAGCCTCTGCCTTTGGCTCACGTCATGATCTCAGGGTCCTGGGATTGAGCCCTGCATAGGGCCCTCTGCTCAGCAGGGAGCCTGTTTCCCTCTCTCTCTGCCTGCCTCTCTGCCTACTTGTGATTTTTCTCTCTGACAAAAAAAATAAATAAAATTTTTAAAAAACGTAAAAAGCTAATTAACAAAATAATATGTACAATATAATGCAACCCATGGAGGTGATTATGTATCAGAACTCTTCGTTTTCAGTAACTGCCACATGACATTCACAATTTTACCAAGAAAAACCTGAAAAGGACAAATAATCTACTAACAATTGGTAAACGGAGCATAATCAGAATGACAGCCTAATAATCCTAATTTAATATTTGTTTTGCTAACCAATAGTCCTATTTATTTTTATTCAGATATACACAAAGGAGACCAAAAAAAGAAGCAATGGGAATAGGAGTGACTAGGAAAGAAATAAGTGAGATGAGGCATGTGAAACTGAAAAACCCCTGAAAAGTAAAAAGGGAAAAAAGGAAGGTGGCATAAAATTAGCATGCTGAAGGTGCGTTTACAGCTTAAAGACACTGACATAATGTAGTCTGCAGTATTTCCTCACCATTCCCAATAGAAACCCTATTTTTTTTAAAGTATTCAGTAACTACTTAACTGACATGCAAAAATGGAGAATAGGATGACAGTTCAAAAAATCTAATTCGACCATTCATTTATTCAATAAATACTTACCAAGCATCTAATACCAACATATTTGATCATATAATTGTTCATGAAGCTTAAAACATAGTTACAGATTCCCTGGAGACAACTTCCCCAACCATGACTATTTACTATAGAACTAAAATAATTCATGTTAACCAATAATCAATTCATTTACATTGTTTTAATGGAACAAAAAAAATTAGTGTTTTAGAACACTAAAAGAACCAGAAATTTATTTTAAATTGAACTCTACAGCTCAGAAGATTTTAGAAGAAAAGCAAAGGTCAGTTTTATCTTCAGATGACCTAAATTATCATGATCTAAAAAAAATGTAGGAACATTATGAAGTCAAACACCGGTCTCTTTGCAAAATAAATCCAATGAATCTAACACACTCTATTTCCATTACAATTAACAATAAGTCAGCCAAGGTAATATGCTGCCTCATTTATTCTCCACGTTTTCTCTAAGAAATGAACAATGCTTTCCAAAAATACATTCTTTCCAAGCAAGGCATCATTACGAAACTTGTCTACCAACTAACCTAACACAAATGCTAGCATCTCAAAGTCTTAACATCATAAATGTTTTCAAGTTAAAGGTAACTTTTTGTACAAAAATGTGGATAGCATTTCTGCCTGAGGTATAAAAATATAAGCAGGCCTTTTCTAGGATCCCCACACAAACCAAACCAAACCAAACCAAACCAAACCAAAACAAAAAAACCAGTATAAACAACAGAAGGTAAATGTGTAAAAAGAGAAAAATGGTACTTCCTATCAGCAAATTTACCTAATTCTTCTACTCTCTTCTAAAAGAGAATCAGATTCAAGAGTGATTATAACTAATTCTCAAACCATAAAGCACTGGACTTAATTTACCTTTTAGGTATTTAAATGGGTTACTTCAAAAACTACATAAAACAGATGCTAATGAAAGAGTTCTTAAGGGATGCCTGGGTAGCTCAGTAGGTTAAGCCACTGCCTTCAGCTCAGGTCATGATCCCCAAGTCCTGGGATGGAGTCCCACATCAGGCTCCTTGCTCGGCGGGGAGCCTGCTTCGTTCTCCACCTCTGCCTGCTTGTGCATGCTCTTTCTCTCTCTGACAAATAAATAAATAAAATCCTTAAAAAAAAGACTTCTTAAACGTAGCATTCCTTTAAAAAATATATTCTCTAGGATGTTTTCCCAAGATATGTTCTTCAGAACACAGATCTATAAGGTTTCCTGAGGAAAAAAGGGATCTGGTCCAAAAAAATTGGCAAGGGGCGCCTGGGTGGCTCAGTGGGTTAAGCCTCTGCCTTCGGCTCAGGTCATGATCTCAGGGTCCTGGGATCGGGCCCCGCATCGGGCTCTCTGCTCAGCAGGGAGCCTGCTTCCCTCTCTCTCTCTGCCTGCCTCTGCCTACTTGAGATCTCTGTCTGTCATATAAAAAAAAAAATTGGCAAACACAACTTATTTTATATCTCCATCTTGAAAATATCTGTGAACTGCTTAATAAACCTTGTATAAATATTAAGATTATGTTTTGTTTTTGATCGTCACCCAGCACATTTTTTTGGCAACAAATTTAAATACATCCGTTCACATTTTTGGGAACATACATTGGTACCAGTAGGGTGCATAATATTTAAATGACTCTAGTTTTTTAAAATTGCCCTTAATAATCTACAACAACCAGGGTGCCTGGGTGGCTCACTAGGTTAAGCCTCTGCCTTCAGCTCAGGTCATGATCTCAGGGTCCTGGGATCAAGCCCCGCATCAGGCTCCCTGCTCAGCAGGGAGCCTGCTTCCCCCTCTCTCTCTGCCTTCCTCTCTGCCTACTTGTGATCTCTGTCAAATAAATAAATAAAAATTTTAAAAAATAATAGTAATCTACAATAACCTTCAGAAAAGCCATATAGTTTTAAAAAGAAAATGAGACATCCTTGGTTGGATATAGAAGTGATCAAAACACCAATCACTATGATGGTTTTCTCTGACACTGTCACTGCAAAACAGCCAAGAGAGAAAACACACTCCAGTTATGGCACTGACCTGGTTATTAATGTAGAATATGAAACTTGAACCCAAATAGGAGTTTCAGACTATACATTTATAGTAACGTGGTATAAAATGCTTGATCAAACCAAAACTATGTCTAAATTTAAGCACACATTCCTTAATAACAATTTTATAATAAGAAAGTACAGCTGTCTCTTTATTGTTAGCCTTTTTGCTTTCTAAGCCAGCTATGATTAAAGTCTGATTTAAAAAGTGATGACTTTGAGGCACCTGGCTGGCTCAGTCAGTACAGTATGTGACCCCTAATCTTGGGGTCGTGAGTTCAAGCCCCATGAAGGGCCTGGAGCTTACTTTAAAAAAAAATAATAAAGGGGCTCCTGGTGGCTCAGTCCATTAAGCAGCTGCCTTTGGCTCAGGTCATGATCCCAGAGTCCTGAGATCGCCCCGTGTCAGGCTCCCAACTCAGTGGGGAGCCTACTTCTCTCTCTCCCTCTGCCTGCTCGCTCTGCCTACTTGTGCTCTATCAAATAAATACATATAATCTTTAAAAAATAATAATAATAATAGTATAAAAAAATAAAAAGAGATGACTTATGAATACAATAATTCCACACACTTTTTCAGGACTTAAGCAACTCTCATGCCTTGGGATACAGCTTGAGAAAAGAAACCCTCGCCATGATTTACCATCAAATGTTGTTAACACTTGGGATTTCTTTTTTAAAGATTTTATTTATTTATTTGAGAGATAATGAGAAAATGAAAGAGGGGGGTGAGCAGCAGAGGGAGAAGTAGACTCTCCACTGAGCAGGGAACCCAATGAGGGGCTTGATCCCGGGACTCCAGGATGATGACCTGAGCCGAAGACAGTCTTTTAAACGAGCCACCCACGCACCCCAACACATGAAATTTTCAAGACACTAGGTTTTAAAAAGAAGTTATTAGGGGCATCTGGGTGGCTCAGTCAGTTAAGCGGCCGCCTTGGTCTCAAGTCATGATCTCAGGGTCCTGGGATGGAGCCCCATGCCAGGCTCTCTGCTCAGCGGGGAGTGTGCTTCTCCCTCCCCCTCTGCCTGCTTGTGTTCTCTCTGTCAAATAAATAAATAAAATCTAAAAAAAAAAAGTTATTAGTTGAAAGGTAGATGGAAAATTAAATATGTATGAGCATTCAAAAAAATAAGTAGGAGTTTTAGTATAATTAGTGTTTATTTGCACCCAGCAAAGTATGTCCAGACTAAAGAAGCTTCCATCATCAGAAATCAGTGCCTTTCTTTAAGGCAAAAAGGAGAAATCAAATTTAAAAGTATTTGACTCTAAGTGGCACCTGGCTGCCTCAGTTGGAAAAGCATGCAAACTCTTGATCTCAAGGTCATGGGTTCAAGCCCCACAATGGGTGTAGACATTACTTAAATAAAAATATTTTTTTAAAAATATTTGACTCTTGGGGCGCCTGGGTGGCTCAGTGGGTTAAAGCCTCTGCCTTCAGCTCAGGTCATGATCCCAGAGTCCTGGGATCGAGCCCCACATCGGGCTCTCTGCTCAGCAGGGAGCCTGCTTCCCTCTCTCTCTCCGCCTGCTTCTCTGCCTACTTGTGATCTCTCTCTCTCTCTGTCAAATAAATAAATAAATAAATCTTAAAAAAAAAAAATATTTGACTCTTAGGGGTGCCTGGGTGGCTCAGTGAGTTAAAGTCTCTACCTTCCGCTCAGGTCATGATCCCAGGGTCCTGGGATAGAGCCCCGCATAGGGCTCTCTGCTCAGCAGGGAGCCTGCTTCCTCCTCTGCCTGCCTCTCTGCCTACTTGCGATCTCTGTCTGTCAAATAAATAAATAAAATCTTGGGAAAAAAAAAGTCTAGAAGAAATGATACAAATAGTAGAAAGTATAAGAAATGTACCATCTAGTTAAAATGTGAAGATTGCTCAGAGGAGACAGAAATTATCTGCAATTTGGTGGGGGTAAACAATAAGAGTGGATTTAAAGGACAGTGATGGGTACCTGGGTGGCTCAGTTGGTTCAGCATCTGACTCTCGATTTTGGCTCAGGTCACAACCTCAGTGTCCTGAGATGGAGCCAACATCAGGTTCTGCGCTGGTCATGGAGTCTGCTTAGCATTATCTGTCTCTCTCTCTCCGTCTGCCTCTGCCCACCCCCCACCCCCACCCCCAGGCACAGGCTTGTGCTCTCTCTCTTTAAAAAAAAAATTTTTTTAAAGACAGGTAGACTTTAGGGGTGTCTGTCTGAATGGCTCAGCCGCTACAGCAAGCAACTCCATCTCAGGGTTGTAAGCTCGAGCCCCATGTTCAGTGTATAGATCAAGTAAAATTTTTTTTAAAGATTTTATTTATTTGACAGACAGAGATCACAAGTAGGCAGAGAGGCAGGCAGAGAGAGGGGGGGGGAAGCAGGCTCCCCGCCGAGCAGAGAGCCTGATGCGGGGCCCGATCCCAGGACCCTGGGATCATGATCTGAGCCGAAGGCAGAGGCTTTAACTCACTGAGCCACCCAGGCACCCCAGATCATGTAAAATTTTTAAAAATCTTTAACCAAAAATAAATAAATAAAGTAAAATAAAGGACAGGCAGACCTTAGACAAAGAGGCTTTCTGCTGAAGAAAAGCACAAAAGATGGAAAATCACAATGAAAATAATTTAATTTTACAGAAATGGAAAAAATTGCAAAATAGTAAACAATAATGTGTAGTTGGAGGTTCCCAATTCTGGCAACTTAAATATCCAGACCAGATCAAATCACCAATTAAAACATCTAAAATTGTACCACTCATTCTACTGCTGCTCTACAAATACTTTAAAATTAGTGACCCATGACCCCTTTTACCCGTTATATTTCCTAATGGAATGAGATGATGAAACAAATTTTATTCACACTGTAACTTGGAGCAAACTTTTAATTCTCTCATAAGACAAATTACTTTTCCAATTTTGAGTATATATGCTCAAAGGCAAGAACAAGAACCTTCATTTTCCTTCCAATTTATATAAACAACATAACACAAGTGATACTCGAGCTTCATTTTGACATCACAGTGCAAAAATTAAGTTGTTCCATTCACTATGGAAGATCAGTGTTCTAGTCTCAGTTCTGTAATACTGTGCAAGCTGCTTTAGTGATCTGTACTTCAGTTTCTTAACTTGTAAAATGAAGTGGTTCAACCTGGATGATCAGCAAAGGACCTTCTAACTTCAAAATCCTATACTTGATGCTACACCATCTTTCCCACAGAAGTCATTGTGATAAGGTCAACTATTAAAAAAAAAAGGGGGGGTCTTTCTCCAAAAACATGTAATAAAAAACTACCCTTTATTGAGCACATACTAAATGCCAGGCTCTATTTCTTTCTTTCTTTCTTTCTTTCTTTCTTTCTTTTTTTTTTTTTAAGATTTTATTTGAGAGAGACAGAGAGCTAGCTAGAGAGCACCAGCATGGTGGAGGGGCAGAGAGGGAGGAAGAAGCAGACTCCCCACTGAGCAGGGAGCCCAGAGCAGGGGGCTAGATGCAAAGACCCTGGGATCATGACCTGAGCCAAAGACAGACGCTTAACCGACTGAGCCACCCAGGCACCCCGCCAGGCTCTATTTTTTATTTCACTTAATCCTCATTTACAACCATAAAAGCAGGTGGTTCCCCTACTTTACTCACAAGATGTTATCCATCTCTTGACTGGTCCAATCAAATTAAGGGTGAAAGACAAGGATTCAAATCAGGTCTAAATCCAAACCAAGCTCCATAAACCATACCTGCTGCCTCAAACAAAAAAATATCAGAAATAGGGGGGCGCTGGGTGGCTCAGTCGTTAAGTGTCTGCTTTCGGCTCAGGGCACGATCCAAGGATCGGGCCCCAAGTAGGGCTCCCTGCTTGGTGGGAAGCCTGCTTCTCCCTCTCCCACTCCCCCTCCTTGTGTTCCCTCTCTCACTGTGTCTCTCCCTGCCAAATAAGTAAATAAAATCTTTAAAAATATATATATCAGAAACAAAACAAACAAAACCTGAAGACGTACGCTGTGACTTTGCTAATCTGGAGAGAGTATGGTCTTAGAATAGGGCAGTTTGAGTGCCTTGTAACCATGTGGGAGCAGAGAGAAGGCAAACATGGGGGGGGGGAGGGAGGGAGGGAGAGAGAGAGAGAGAGAGAGAGAGAGAGAGAGAGTGTGTGTGTGTGTGTGTGTGTGTGTGTGCGCGCCCCCCCCCACACACATGCGCGCGGGCGAAATCTCCTAATTTTCAAATGGAGGAAAACAGATTCACCAGCTTTCAACTTCTGCTTTAAACAGTTCTAATCCAGGTCTGAGAGGTTAATTTTAATATTACCTAAATTTCCAAAATTCCCAGATAAGTATTAAAATATGGGCATCAGCAAGAAAACTTCTCGAAGAAGGCAAACCATGGTTGAATCCTGACCCTACTACTAACAGTGCGACCTTGGTCAAGTTACTTCGTCTCTCGAAACCTCATTTCTTCATTTGTAAAGTGAAGATACTATCACCCATCTTGCAAGGTGGTTAGATTAATGGAGAATACAGATTATAGATAGCTCAGCATAGCAACTTCCTCTAGGTTAAGAGCTTGACAAACGAAAGGTATTATTATCCTTCCAGATCCGGGTAACACAGAACATAGGGCCTATGTTCATAGACATCCCAATTATGTCTATGAATACGACACAAAGTTTACCTTTAAAATGTCATACTTTGTCGCTTTTCTGTAGATCTAAAATTATTCTCGGGGTGCCTGGGTGGCTCAGTCGTTAAGCCTCTGCCAAGCGTGGCCTCAGGTCCTGATCCCAGGGTTGTGGGATCGAGACCAGCACTGGGCTCCCGGCTCAGGGGAGAGCCTACTTCTCCCTCTCCCACCCACCCTGCTTGTGTTCCCTCTCTCGCTGTCTCTCCCTCTCTGTCAAATAAATAACTAAAATCTTAAAAATTATTCTCAAATAGTTTATTTTTAAAACGCCGCACACACTAATTTCTAATAGAAACTAACCAAACTTCAAAGTAAGTTTATCCTAAACCTAACGTTGAACCAACGATCAAACAGCTTTCAATGGCTAACAAGTTTTTAAAGTGACGCTGCAAATCATGTTTGCACCGAGGGTTCAGACTTCTGAATGGGGTGAGCGTAAGGGAAAGCCACGGAGGTGTCCCAGAGCGGTGTGAGCGCGAAGTACCCCTACACGTTCAAGCGAGCATTTCCCAAAAGGCACAGAGTTGAAGGAGCCCGAAAAACGAGGTCTGAACTAGTAACACCTGCCAGAACGACCTTCCTGCAGTTGAAGGGGCAGGAGCAGGTGGCTCTGTGCCCCCAAACTATCTTTTTATTCTCAGCCACATGCTCGGGTCAACAGCTGGGTTTTAAACCTCGCAGTCCCCCCATGCCCCATTCTAGGCTGCGACGGAGGCAGCAGCACTTCAGGTTCCTCTCGAGACAGGCGAAGGAGGCAAGGGCCCGCAGCCCCCGGGGGCACAGAGGACAGGTCGAGCCACCTGTGCGCAGGATCGAGCCCTTCCCGGGCGGCACCAGCTGAGGACCACCCCCCACGCCAGGCCTGCGGAGCTTTGGGGCGCGGCTCCTGTCAGCCCGGCCGAAACGCCGCGGTGGGGGCTGCGCGGGGGGGCGTAAGAGAATAACTCCGGGGTTTCAGCAGAGAAAGGGAGGCAGAGGGAAAGGCGGCATGTGGACCCCCAGCCCACGGCGGGGCGCGGGAAGTCACCTCCAGGCCCCCGAATCCTCCGTCCCGTTCCTGCCCGAACCCTTCCCAAGTCCCGGACCCATCGCGCTCCTCTCACCGTCTCGGCTTCTGTGTGCTGGGGTCCGGCGCTCTGACCCCCCATTACCCCGCGGAGGAAATTCATCTTGTCGCTCAGCCACCGGCTCTACCGGCCCCTTCGGGAAAGAAAAGGTAACTTTCCCTGCCTTCGGCCGGGCCTGGCCCCCAAGCCCGGACCCTGCACTCCCCAGCCGCGGCCACCAACGCCTCCTACTCGGCGGCCGCTCCAGCCCCCTAAGCCCGGAAACAGCCGCCAGCGCTAGTGGAGATGCGCATGCGCGGGGACGTGGCATTACGTGGCGGCTCGAAGGGCGAAGGCAAAGGGGAAAAGTATGCGAGCGGAGGCCGGTAGCCCGTACCCGCCCAAGCCCCGCCCACTGCTCTGGCCCCTCCTCCCTCGGCAGGGACACGCCTCCTACTCCCGCCCTCCGCGGATAGCTACCGCTGGCCCCAATCACCCACGTGGTCGAAGCCCGGCCCTGCCGGCTGGAGAGAATCCCGGTAGTGTACGTGTTTTGGCTTGCGGGGTGTTTAATTGTCGCCGGAGGGGACTTACTGCCAGCTGTCGAGTCTGGGGTCGTATTTTGTGGAGTCGAAAGTGAAATTTTACTTCGGCCGACGTGACAGGTAAGGGGTCCCGGCCCCTGGGAGGGTTCCTTCGGGTTTGCGGTTTAGGAGTAGGAGCCTTGGGGCCTTCGGATCCTTGTAAATTGCATTTCTTCACAGGGCTTTGTTTGGTGGTAAAAAGAGTGGTAGAGCCCCCTCATTCCACGGCCACCGGAGGGCGCGTTTCTCGGCTCTTGCTCTCCAAACCTGTTACAAAAGGAATTCCTAGATCCTAACGCCAGGTACGCCGCTGTTTTCAAGTGGTGTGAGGTGGTCGAACCCTGCATTTAGTTTGTGAGAGAAAAGGCATGGATCTGTAGTGTCAGTTGGGCAGCTAGCAGCATCCTAATTTGTTATTAACTCTCAACCCCTGCATTTTCAGTGCTTTTTCTTTTTAAACGTGAAAAACGTCATTTTTCTCAAAATGGAATGCCCTGTTCCTTTCGAAATGAGATTGCCCAGGTAGGTACACATGCTTCTGGAGTAGTCTTGTCAATTTCTTGAGCCTGAAAAGCGCAGGGTCGAGTTAGCTTACTGATTCATACACCTCTCCACTTGGATCCCTGCAGGTCTCAAATTCAGCATTTAAAATTGAACTCATCATTTCCCCCAGGCTCCACTGAAGGAAAAAAAAAAAAAAAAGACAGACAGACATCAATATGCTTCTTTGTGCCTTGCCACCCTCAGCAGTACCACTAGCCAAATAATTGCCTAAGCTAGGAGGACACTGGGAGGAATCTTATGTTCTGGATTTTCACCCCCACATGCCCAGTATTCAAGTCCTTTCATTTCTATTTCTAGAATATTTCTCGAACAGGTCCTATGTTCTTCATCCTCTCTGCCTCTGACATAGTTTATGTTCTCATTATTTTTCACCAAGATTATAGCAGTAGCTTCCTAACCAGTTTGTCTGCATTCAAGCCCTGGCTTCTGTCCAGTCCAGTCACCCTTCCATGAGTCTAACAATGACAAAACATCTGTCCATGTTGATATTCTTCTTAAAATCCTCCGGTGGTTGTCCATCTGCTCCTAATAAAACCCAGTCTCTGTAGCTTGCTGTACAGGCCTGTTACGTTCTGGCTTCTATCTTTCCAGCTGATGCCTCCCCCACATACTCTGGAATTAGGCCTGGATATGCCCTTCCCCTCCCACTTCCTCATCCAGGAAACTCCTACTGGTTCCTTAAGACTTAACTCTGGCATCATCTGAAAGCTTTCCCCGAAATCCGGATACATATGTCTATGCTAGCACTTGGCCGTGGTTAATATGTGGAAAACGCTCAGTAAATGCTTGGGAAGCCAAACTGTTAAGGGCAGGATTGTGTTACTCGTTTCTGTATCTCTGTGTGGTTGGCACTATCATAAAAGATGAGACTGATGGATAAATGAAGCAGACATTGTGGATATGTGAATACTATGCTGAGGAGGAGGGTCCTTTTTTCCTCTGTGGGGTGGAATGGTAAATAACACATATCATGGAGGTTATGGTGAAAGTTCCTTTCCTACTGCCAAGGTTTTAAGCTTGGGTGACTTGGAGAATGGTTGGGATCATACTGCCCAAAATACTGTGCACTAAGCATTCATTGTCTTCTGCTTTAAAACTGGACACTTGACATTTGCTTCAGACATTTTCCATGGGTGCATTTTGTTGCAGCCTAAAAAAAGTGACCAATAAATGCTCAGCATTGCTATTACCAAGTAAAGTATGCAACGAACCTCACTCAGTCCCTAAGCCCCAGCCTTTCGGGAGCCTCTCTTCCCCTTCTTCCTGTGCCTCACTCTACCCCATCATCTGGAGTGGGGCCCATGGATATCTACTGCATGTATTCTTTCATAGTAAAAAAAACAGTGCCTTGACATTTTAGCTAAATTCTTTTAAGCACTGACCTTGTCAAAGTGTCCTGCTTTGTTTTAACCTGGTGAGTATTGTAGGTCAGTAACAGCATACAGTGAGTTTTCCCTCCAGTTGACCTGTTTTCTTTCCTAACAGCATCCCCTGGGCTGGAAGGACTATGGGCAGGAGGGATGGACAGTGGGTCCAGAGGAGGTAACGGTCGAGCCCCCATTCTCCCCCCAGCCTCAGAATCTTGCTTCTGTCTTAGTGTCTGGCAAGGGGTGGAGCAGCTCACCACTCCCAGTCTCAAGAGGAAGTCGAAAGGGTACCGTGGCTAATTTGTCCCTTGTTTGGTGTCTGAAAGAGGACCACAGACATCATGATTGCAGAACAGCCATGAAATGGACTTCTTATTTAAGAGAAAGGGAGTTACATATGAATGTACTTCCACCAATTTCATAGAGAAAAGTCAGGGACCTTGTCTTGTTTTTGTCTGCGCCCTTTAATCACCCAGTATAATTTCTTTACTGTGGTAGATGTTCAAGGACTGTTTCTTCAATAAAGGAAGAGAAAACATGAAAAAATTGTGACTACCTGACTTACACTTCAGACTTCCATAAATCTAAATATTCAGGATAAGAGTGCAACAAATTGTTAAAAGACACATAATCAGGGGCGCCTGGGTGGCTCAGTTGGTTAAACGGCTGCCTTCGGTTCAGGGATCAAGCCCCGCACCGGGCTCCCCGCACAGTGGAGAGCCTGCTTCTCCCTCCCCCTTGCCTGTCACTCTGCCTACTTATGCTCTCTCTCTCTCTCTCTGTCAAATAAATAAATCTTAAAAAAATAAAATCAAATACACATAATCAAAAATTTTAACTTGGGTGAATAAAAGTGGTTTTTCTTTAAACCAAACCTGATAACAAAGCAACAACAAAAATTAACTGGTGCAAAATTCATAATTTAAATTGCTTCCTTCGGGGCGCCTGGGTGGCTCAGTGGGTTAAGCCGCTGCCTTCGGCTCAGGTCATGATCTCGGAGTCCTGGGATCGAGCCCCACATCGGGCTCTCTGCTCGGCAGGGAGCCTGCTTCCTCCTCTCTCTCTGCCTGCCTCTCTCCCTACTTGTGATCTCTCTGTCAAATAAATAAATAAAATCTTTAAAAAAAATAAAAATAAAAATAAATAAATTGCTTCCTTACAATCCCCCTACTTCAGTGTCTCTTCAGTGGCCCCCTTTCCCCATCCTAACTTTCTTGTGGCAAACTCAACTAAGCAATGAAACATAATTGCACAAGATTGTTTTTTGGTTGGGGGGATGGTGGTGTGGTGGAGTATTGTCTATACCTGCTTAGAAAGATGAAATGATAATTTGTACTTGAAATACACCATACACAGGTGTTCAGAGACTACTGCAGAAGCAGTATCCAAAAACTTTGTTTTGTTTTGCCTTTGTTTAAGCCAACTCTGTACAATGTTGGGCTCGAACTCATGACCCAGAGATCAAGAGTTGCATACCAGCCAAGGGCCCCCCAAAGCATTGTTGATACAATTATGCATTACTAGCCATTAACCAAACAACAGAGAGAAAAATAAATTACTAAGGATGAGACAGCTGTCAAAATTCATAACCAATCAATAATAACAATATTAAACACATAGGTGGTACGCCTTATTTACCAGGCTCTGTCTATTCAAAGTGTTTTACATAAAATACCTTACTTAATCCTCACAGCAACCTCATGAGGTAGGTAGTGACAGTAGCCCCATTTTACAGATGGTGAAACAGGAAGAGAGTAATTTGCCTGATGTCATATAGCTAGGAAGTGGCAAATGTAGGGCATAAATCCAAGATCTGGCTCCAAAGCCTGCGCTCTTCGCTACAATGCTACCCAGCCTCTTGTACACTAAAGGCAATGATCAAGTCCCTGTGTAATCTGGCCCCCTCTTATCCCCTGACCTCTCCTCCTGCTACATTCCCTCCACTCCCGCCACACTAGCCCGTTGTGTTTCTGAAACTTACTCTCCCCTCCCCCCTTGTTCTTTTCCCATATTGGAGATGCTGTTCCACCCAGACAGAGGAATGAATGGCTCGCTCCTTCACCTGTTTAATTCTGCTCAAATGTTACCCAGGTCTCTCCCGACTGTTGTAACTTGCAGTTTCCTCATACTCTTTCTCCCTCTGCTCTGCTTATTTTTCTCTGTAGCACTTGTCAGTCTGGGACGGTATTCTCCCATCTGTAGTATTTTCCTGTATTTCATCAGATCTAAGACACCATTAAGTGCCCCTCAGAGAAAGAAAAAAATTAAGCCCTGCCAGCTGCCACATGCATCTACTGAAAGATACATCCCACTTACAGGTTTCATAAAACGTGAAAAAAATATTCACTGTAGCACTAATGGAGTACAGTATGTATTTTACATCTTTATCTTGTTTATTGTCTCTATCCTCGTTGCCAGCAAGATGTAAGTCCATACGGGCAGTGATTTTAGTCCTTTCGTGAAATGCTTTATCCTCGGTGCTTAGCACAGTATCTGACATGTACTGAGCACTTGGTGACTCTGGGTGAATGAATTCCCGAGGCGAGGAAGTTCCTGCTTTTAGCGTGTGTGCCTCGGAGCAGAAATCCTGCAGCGTTGCTCAGCATTGTGTGGCAGCCGGACTCCCTCAGCAGAGTCTGCACCGGCGTCCCCAGAAAATGTTATTAACGTACTCATTTTTTACTTGATGAGTATTTTGTTGGCCTTTAATCACTACCTTAATAGCTCATGTTTAGTCATATGTGAAGGTAAATGTTCTGTGGGAGAAAGAATTTATATTTTTAGGACTAGATCTCAGCCCACTGGGAGAACCATCTTGACCTCCCAGTGGCCAGCTTACCTTGCTTGGAGATTCACACTAATAAATGGTTTTCTTCTCCTCCCTGTTCTCCTTCTCCTCTTCCTCTTCCTCCTTCTCCTTCCCTTCCTCCTTTTTCTAAGACAGGTGATACATTCACATGGTTAAAATAAAAAGCACAGTAGGGCATGTAGTAAAAAGGTGCCCTACTGTATTCCTTGAATACACAGGCAATCAGTGAAAACAGTTCTTGTTTTCTTTCTAGTTATTCAAATATCCCTCTGTCTTTCTCTTTTTAAAAATAACATAAATTAATGTAGCACATTGTATATGCTGTTCTACATCTTTTTCCCATTTAATATATTTTGGAGATTGTTCCATGTGGGTACATCCTTCATCCTTATTGGGTCCCATGAAGTGCTTTTCAAAATATTTTTTTTATTTTTTTAAATATTGTATTTATTTATGAGACAGAGAGAGAGAGAGAGAGAGAGAGTGAGCAGGGGGAGGGGCAGAGGGAGAAGCAGACTCCCTGCCGAGCAGGGAGACTGATTGGGGGTGTGGGGGCTCAGTCCCAGGACTCCAGGGTCATAACCTGAAGGCAGATGCTTAACGGACTGAACCACCCAGGCGCCCCTCAAAATATTTTTTCAAAGTCCTAAGAATTCCTTAGGAGAGGAGGATGCAAGAAAGAAGGTTCTGGGCCCCCATCCTGTTTCACTCTATCGATTTCATTGGTTTACATTGCCTATTTCATTTGAACAAAAAGATTGAGAGGCTCAAATTTTGGGCAGCCACATCCCTTAGGAGAGGAGAAATGTGGCCAAGGCATGGACTCACAATAGTCAAGCAGCCTCCTGTGCTCTGAAGTCTAGGGTTCAAATTCCTGCTCTGCCTGTTTAGAAAGGAAGTAAAGGTGGTTGTTAGGATTTTATTAGAGAATATCTTTAACGTGCTTAATACTTAATACCCGGGGGGCCCCTGGGTGGCGCCCTCGTTGGAGCAGCTGGCTCTTGGTTTCAGCTCAGGTGGTGATCTCGGGGTCATGAGATTGAGCCCCAACTTGAGATCTGCTAAAGTTCCTCTCTCCCACTTCCTCTGCTCACCCCCACCCCACCCCACCCCTGCACGCACTCACCTGTGCGTACTCTTTCTCTCCAAAATACGTAAATCTTTTTTTTTTTTTAAGATTTTATTTATTTTTTGACAGAGAGAGACACAGCGAGAAACAGAATAAAAGCAGGGAGAGTGGGAGAGGGAGAAGCAGACTTCCTGCTGAGCGGGGGGCCTGATGCGGAGCTCAATCCCAGGACCCTGGGATCATGACCTGAGCTGAAGGCAGACCCTTAACTGCTGAGCCACCGAGGCGCCCCTAAAATACATAAATCTTTCAGAAAAAATACTTTAATACCTGAAACATAGTGAGAACTCAATAAAGATTAGAGAGCCAGATCCCAGATCGTCTTTGGTGTACGCTATCATTTTCTTAAAAACTGAACATATAAAGATATTACTCTGTAATTGTGCTTAACTGAAACTATATTGACTGATGTTACTAGAAAGACTGTTAGTTTAGATATGGTTTAATCTGGGGCATCAAGACAATGTCCTCAGGATCTGGGCTTTCTCTATTTCTGGGTTCTGCTCTTTTTTTTCTTTTTTTAAAGATTTTATTCATTTATTTGACAGAGAGAGATCACAAGTAGGCAAAGATGTAGGCAGAGAAAGAGAGAGGAAGAAGCAGGCTCCCTGCCGAGCAGAGAGCCCGATGCGGGACTCGATCCCAGGACCCTGAGATCATGACCTGAGCTGAAGGCAGAGGCCTAACCCACTGAGCCACCCAGGCGCCCGTGGGCTCTGCTTTTATCAGTTTTTTTCTCTGGCTCCACACAGGGGCAAGACGGCTGTCAGTCCTATAATCTCCCAGGTCCAAGTTTATCAGGGAAGACTCCTAAGCTCTCTCATGACTCGTGGCATCTGGCTGAGTCATGTGCCCATGTGTTGGGTCAAGTCGTGTAGCCCAGTGTGTGAGATACACTGATTGACCTTGATTCATGTGCCCACCGCCAAAGCCAGCAGTGGGTCCTCAGTTCATCTCAAAGCAGAAAGCATAAGAGCAGGAACAGGGACTTTCTTCAAAGGAATTCTGGAATACCGTGCCAGGGGAAGTTTTATGAGGATAGGAAAAACAATAGATGCTCACTATGCCCTAATGGACTTGACTGCTGGCCAATTTTTTTGGAAAAATATTTTTCCAGCAGTGCTACTAGCCTATTGCTAGCCTCAGTTCTGTTGCTCTGCAAAAGGTTCAAAGATCATGTTGCATTATGTAATAAAAGCAATTTCACTTTGCATTGTGTTTCTGTCGACAAGCAAAGCTGTATCTTTACCCTTAAAAAAAAAAAACCCAACAAAACAAAACTGCAGTCCAGGTGTGTTTCCATTTTTGAGAAAATACCATAAACAGAATTGCTTACTTGGGAGACATCTACGTTGGGAAATCCCATTTTCAGTTCCAAAAGGACTTTTTATTAAACTATTTATTGGGGGACGGATTTATCGGATCCAAGCCCCGGTGCTCTTGCCCACCCTGGAGAAGTTGCAGTCACTTCCCTGCCACACCCACCATCTCCCCCCAAACCTCTGGCTAGCCGAACAGGCAGGTCTAGAACAGCTAGGATGGGGTTTTTACTGCCACAGTCCATAGCGAGACCAAATCCTTTGAAGTTCACGATACTAGCTGATGCCAAGATCCCAGGGAAGCTTCAGATGGTTTATTGTGGAGTCACTGCCACCTCCCAGCAATCCAGGATCCCCGAGCAAGTTGCAGCTGACCTAATTCATTTGCCTGAGTCTGCGGCCCAAGTGAGTACATGTGTGGGGACAGGATGCCAGGGGACTCTGTAGGGTGACTCTTCAGATTGGAAAACAGTCTGTGAAGGTAGACTGGGCCTCCAGGCCAGCAGGATGGTTAGCTGACCTGGACCAGAATTTCTCAAAAGCCAGCCCACACCTCCAAAGTCCATTCTCTCCCCATTTCCAGCCCTTCAGTGAAGTTGACCATAAGGTGCCAATGGCCTGTGGTTGTTGAATACAGCACACATAATTGGAGGTGGGCTCAGTCACTTGCAGATATGAGCTGAAGAGCCCAGAACTGACATAGGCAGATGATTTGAGAAAAGAAGGGAGAGTTGGGTGAGGATCCAATTCTCTGCCAGGGGCTCAGGTGTCCATTGCAGAGAAATGGGCGATTAGAAGATCAGGAGCACAGAGAGGCAAAGAAAAGTCTCCTCTTTGGCCTGACCATTCCCTGACGCTGCCTCGCTGGGATCTCATGAACAGCACACTAGCTGTAGGTAGTATGAAGAGTTAGAAGGGCTGTAGCTTGTTCTCCCCACTGTCCCCTCCCCACCTCCAGTTCTCCCATACGCATGTGGTTTTCCAGCGCAGGACCACACCCTGCCTCACCCAAGCGCCCCAGACCCAGGTCCCAAAACCGCTCCTTCTCTCCCAGGTATGTGAATAGCGACTCCTAAGTAGCTCAGAGTCCAAGGTCCCAATAGGTCCTTGCCACAGCCAGTCTCCTTCCTGTGAGGGCCCGGCTATCTAGGTCTGGTTCTAGTATCTGGGTCAGAACAAAATGACTCTCCTGGTACTTTGGTACTTATGTCATGGTATAGTACGTCTCAAGATCTTTGTTTTTAAATAAAAAGTTCACAATTCAGACCTTTTCAAACCAGTCCAAAGTACACATTTAACACATTTGCTTGCAATAGAAATGAGCGATTCCAAGCCCTGCTGTGTCCTTGCAAGTCTGGTGAGGAATCAGTACCTTCCTGCAGCTTTAGCTCCCCTGCCTGGAGCTTTTGGCATCTGCTCCTCTGGACTGCTGCTCAGCTCCCTGTTTTTGATTTTTACCTGCCGGTCTGGAAAGGAGGGCCCCTCCCGTGGGCTTACTCCTCTCTTCCGTAGCAGAATGAGCCGCTTCATTCATAGAGCTTTTCTCGCGGAATCCATATGCCCCGGCCCCCTTTTGGGGGGGTGGGCTGGGGTAGGGAGCTGGGCTTGCAGGAGCCCACTGGTGAGATGAGAAGGGCTTCTCTGAAGGAGAGAGGAGGCAGAGAAGAGGAGGGGGACAGAGCGGCGAGAGAGCTGAGAAACTCAATGAAACTGCTGACTAATTTCTGCAGCTAGAGTAGTACACCCACAGAAACAGTTGGTTGTTGGTTGTTGGTTTGTTTTTTTTTTTTCCCTCAGCACTTAAAATAGCTCTGTAGAGCTGAATACTAAAAACAGTTGTACTTAGGTCCTTGAACTCCTGACTCAGCAAATACTGGGTGTCCGTCCTCGGTGACAGGTGCTGCTCTAAGTACCCTCCTGTGTGTCTATCTCCCTGGAAGGTTAGAAATCCTTCTTATTTCCCAGAGAGAGAAGCCTGGGGTTCAGCATGGCAGAGGCGAGAAAGGCAAGTTTTTTTGCAGACCGAGACACACCTGGGTTTTCATTCTCATCTTGCCACTTCTGGACAGTGTCGCCTTGGGGAAGTGACTTCAGTTGGCTGTGCCAGTTGGGATGGCTGTGTGCGACAGCGAGAAACCCAGGAGTGTCTTAGACAAGTTAAGAGGAAGGAAGAGCGGCGCTGGCACAGAGTAGCTCCGAGAAGTCATCTGCAGTCTAAGCCGGACGCTTTCTGCTCGGCCATCCCTGGCTTGAGCCTTTGGTCTTTGTGGTGACAAGATGGCTTCATCTCAGCATGGCATCCTCATTCCAGGAAGAAGGGCAAAGGTGAAGGGCCAGAGAATAAAAGATTCTTACAGTAAAGAAAGAAGAAAAAACACAGAGTAAGCAACTTGCCAACCCAGGAGCATCATTGTAAGGATTAAATAATACTTGTAAAACATCCCCCAAGAAGCCAGTAGCTTGGCTGGTACTTAAAAGTACCCCTCCCCTAGCGGTGCCTGGGTGGCTCAGTGGGTTAAGCCTCTGCCTTGGGTTCAGGTCATGATCTCAGGGTCCTGGGATTGAGCCCCGCATCAGGCTCTCTGCTCCGCCGGAAGCCTGCTTCTCCGTCTCTCTCTCTCTCTCTCTCTCTCTCTCTCTCTCTCTGACTGCCTCTCTGCCTACTTGTGATCTCTCTCTGTCAAATAAATAAATAAAGTCTTTAAAAAAAAATACCCCTCCCCAACTTGTGGGGACAAGTTTTTATTAATTTGTTTGGTTTTTAATCATTTGTAGTCACACAGGTGATGAATAGAACAGGTAATAAATTGTCCCTACACCTTAGTTACCTTTTACTGATTCGGAAATTCTGTATTTCTGGCATCCCTTCAGCTATACAACTAAAACTACTTCTGTGCTGTATTAATCTACACGACTGTAGAGTGGTTGGTCCTAGGACCATTTACTAGGACAGCATTACGTGTATATTAAATAAGAGCTCGATTCAAATTTATTTATATTTGTGCTGATCACCTTCTTAGAGTCTAAAACATTTGTTCTTCTCTGGGGCAATGGCTCTTCATTCCCCCAGTGATGATAATTTGGGAAGCCCTGGGAGGGGAAAATGGTTCGAGAATAATGGCGTTTGTTCAGTCTTATAAATAAACACAACTGTATGTTTTATTGATTCCTTAGAGCTCTTAAAATATTTAACAGAGAGAGGGAAACTTTTCCCCCTCTGCCAATGATAAGACTTGGAATTTTAAAATTCCCTTGTCACAGAATCAGTATGTAAGATTATGAAAATTTAATACCAATGGGCAGCAAAGTCTCACTTCATTTAACTGAGGATTTTACACTGAACATCAGGGAATAATATCAGTACAGAACAAAAAAAGTGATGGTAGAAAAAAATAAATCAGGATTAAATTATATATACTGAACGATCATAACTAAGTTTAAAATATAAGATAGGGAGACACCTAGGTGGCTCAGTGGGTTAAGCAACTGATTCTTCATTTTGGCTCAGGCCATGATCTCAGGGTCCTGAGATCAAGCCCTGAGTAGAGTTCCAAGCTCAAGCAAGAGTCTGCTCCAGATTCTTTCTCTCCCTCTTCCTCTCTCCCTACTCGTGCACATGCTCCCTCTCTTTCAGATAAATAAATAAAAATCTTCTAAAAATAATAAAAATATAAGCATAGGAAGACTCCTAGAAGAAAATGTAGCAAGGTGTGAATTCAGAGTGGTTGTATTTTGGTAAGAAGATCCTATGTAATGTTTTCTTTCAACTGTTCCATAATTTCCACTGGATAATTATTTTTTTTAATAAACATGCTTTTTAAAAAAAATCACAAATAGGGCACCTGGGCGGCTCAGTCAGTTGAGTATCTGCCTTGGGCTTGGGTCATGATCCCAGGGTTCCTGGGATGGAGCCCCGCATCGAGCTCTCTGCTCAGTGGGGAGGCTGCTTCTGCCCCTCCCACTCCCCCTGCTTATGCTCGCTTTCTCTGTCAAATAATTAAAGTCTTTAAAAAAATAAAAGTCTAAAAAATAAAATAAAAAATTTTAAAAAATCACAAATAATAAGAAACTTAGGAAAGATAATAAATAGAAACCGTTTTGGAAGAGAAACATCTGGAGCCCTGAGAAAACTATCGATTTGCTTGGAAGAAGCAGCCCAGCGGGCCCCATATTGCAGCTACTGTCTGAGCCTGTATTTCATTTCATCTATTTTGATGCCATCTCTCTTATTCCTTTCCTTTATTTCTCTTCTCTTTTCCTCTTAAGACAAGGTAGGTGACAAGATACATTATAAGAAAAAGACCATTTTATATAGTAGAATGAACATTATACTGTAAAGCCAGACAGACTTGGATTTGAATCCTGATATCACCATTTATTCAGTCCAAGTCCAGCTTTAAAGATTCAACAGTGATTAGAGACAGACAACAATGTCTGCCTTTACACAATGTATATTCTAGTAGGGGAAGACCACGGGAAGACCATGTGAGGCCCTGGAAAGACCTCTGGATCAAAAAGTACCTGCCCAGTAGGATGATATCGATGCACAAAATTATGCTATGAAGGACTTGGCCTTTTGGATCAAAAAATATCGGGGTGCCTGGGAGGCTCAGCAGGCTAAGCCTCTGCCTTCGGCTCAGGTCATGATCTCAGGGTCCTGGGATCGAGCCCCGCATCAGGCTCTCTGCTCGGCAGGGAGCCTGCTTCCCCCTCTCTCTCTGCCTGCCTCTCTGCATACTTGTGATGTCTCTCTCTGTCAAATAAATAAACAAAATCCTAAGAAAAAATCTTTTAAAGTGCAAATGTCAAAAAAATAAAATACAATAAAGTGCAAATGTTGGGGACACCTGGGTGGGTTAGTCCGTTAAGCATCTGTCTTCAGCTTGGGTCATGATCCCAGAGTCCTGAGATCGAGTCTCACATCAGGCTCTCTGCTCCGCAGGGAGTCTGCTTCTTCCTCTGCCCCTCCTCCCACTCGTTCTCCTCTCTCTCTAGGAAAAAAAATGCAAATATCAGTGGGTAGAGTACATCATCTATTAGACTAAACAGTCCTTTATATATTAGCATAAATTAATCCATCTTTTTTCTATCATATATCTTAAGTGCTAAATTAGAGTCGTGCTTTGCAAGAATAAACATTTTAATTACAGAGAGGACCAGTAGCTAATATTCAGGAAGGGTAGACTTGAGTGGGTTTCAGAGTAGGCAGGATGCGTGTCCTGTGGCAACAGTAACTTAGGAAGGACACATTGAGAAAAGAACAATGATAAGATTCTGGAAACAAATCTTACCCTTAATACAAGAGTTTGTCTTGGGGAAAGATCCAACAGTCTTCCCAAGTTTAGGAACAACATTTCTTCCTTCTCTTTGCACCCAACTCTTTTTGAGAGTCCTTATAACCTGGATATTCCAGATTCTGGAGCATAGAGGGATATGTCTGTGGTCTTCCCAAATACTTCTCGTTGTCAGATACTCCTTTTTTTTTTTTTTTAAAGATTTTATTTATTTATTTGACAGACGGAGATCACAAGTAGGCAGAAAGCAGGCAGAGAGGGGAGGAAGCAGTCTCCTTGTTGACCAGAGAGCCCGATGCTGGGCTCTATCCCAGGACCCTGGGATCATGACCTGAGCCAAAGGCAGAGGCTTTAACCCACTGAGTCACCCAGGTGCCCCTGTCAAATACTCTTACTAGAGTATACCATCTCCCCCTTACTAGAGTATACCATCTCTCCCCCAAAGAGTAAGGGGCACCTTACTCTTTATTTATTTTAGATAGAAAGAGAACAAGAGTGTGTGTGGGGTGTGGGGAGAGGTCTGGAGAGGAAAGGAGAGGCAGAGGGGGAGAGAGAATCCTAAGCCAACTCTGTGCCCAGCACAGAGCCCCCCATGGGGCTCGATCTCACGACCCTGAGATTGTGACCTCACCAAAACCAGAGTTGGGCATTTAACTAACTGAGCGACCCCATGCACCCCAATAAATAAATCTTTAAAAAAAAAGAAAGAAAGAAAAAGAATAACAGCCCCCTTGAGGTACAAACGCCAGACCTCTGCTTATTCAGTAGCTTGCCTCTTGCTT
This sequence comes from Enhydra lutris kenyoni, assembly GCF_002288905.1. Lineage (NCBI taxonomy): Eukaryota > Metazoa > Chordata > Mammalia > Carnivora > Mustelidae > Enhydra > Enhydra lutris. Next base: position 7,250,115 of record NW_019154105.1, read on the forward strand.
GCATATTTGAGTGAAAGTTCACTAAGGAAATTTGAGCTCTGCAGGTGCCAGTATTCTGTCACTTACACTTGCGTCTCCACATCCTCCCTCTGGTTCAGCCTTCCCCTCATCCACAGCGACCCCGCTGTTCCTCTTTTTCTGAAATTGCACAATGGAAGGTTGTGAAGGTTGAGTTCTAGGACAGTCCACGGCCCCTCCTGTTTAAGGAGCAACAACAATAAAAAAGAATTCAGGTCAAAGAAAGGTCTATTGTAAGGGCATAGGGGATTTTTTTTAACTTTTTTTTTTTTTTTAAGATTATATTTATTTATTTGACAGAGAGCCAGCAAGAGAGGGAACACAAGCAGGGGGAGTGGGAGAGGGGGAGGCAGGCTTCCCAGTGGAGCAGGGAGTCCAGTGCGGGGCTTGAGCCCAGGACCCTGGGATCATGACCTGAGCCAGTGGCAGCCGATACTGAGCCACCCAGGTGCCCCAGGACATAGAGGAGTCTTAAAGGAAATACTCAAGAAGTACAGCCCAGCCTCATGAGAACTGGGGAGTCAGTTCTCTGAAAGGGTACTCTGTGTGTGTAGTGTGTGTGTGTGTGTGTGTGTGTTGCAGTCCAGGTCTGTCAAGCTTCATATTCTCTTTTCTGGGCTTTTTTTCCATGAGTCCGATCCATTGTCTTGCATCTTTCCTCCTCCATGCTTTCTCTGCTGACTCATGGCCCCTCTGGTGCCGTTATGTTCAGCTTGCAAGTGGCATTAGCTCGCTGCTGCCCCAGCCTTGGCCCAGACTCAACAGAACCTCAGGGCCCCGCTCCTTGTTAACTGACTCATTAAGACTCTGGAAGTCTGAGTGGCTCAGCTTGCGTCGGGTGTTACTTGTGGCCCAGGTAGGACCTGTCCTTAATCAGTGTTTCATTATTACCTGTGTTCTCCATTACCTGGGCTTACAGAGTGCACGTGGGGTGGGAGGATAGAAGATTCTGTGTATCTTGTGAAGACTCACTGAGCTTCGGTTTTACCTGAGGGTAGTATAGTTGGTCTTACCTCCTAACACCAGCACTTACTACCAACAAGTCCTTGTGCTAAGCACTGTGTATATTGTCTCCGTTAACTCTTTTTTTTTTATACTTTTTTTTTTCCAAGATTTTATTTATTTGGCAGAGACAGCAGGAGAGGGAATACAAGCAGGAGGAGTGGGAGAGGGGGAATTAGGCTTCCTGCAGAGCAGGTAACCCAATGCAGGACTCGATCCCAGGACCCTGATATTGTGATCTGAGCCAAAGGCAGAGGCCCAACCCACTGAGCCACCCAGGTGCCCCTTAATATCGCTATTCTCATCCCCTTTTTGCGAGAGGAAACTCGAAGGAGGGAGGTAAAGTCACTTGCTGAAGGTCACAAAACTCAATGGCCGGGCTTTGATCCGAGGTTCCTGACAGCAGAGCCTGTGCCTTCTCCTGCTTACCCACACCAGTCTGATCGTTTCATCGGCCGTTCCTGACAACTGCCATAAATTAACCCTGCTACTTACTTCCCCAGGCTAAGCTCTCTCATTTTGGGGTAATAGATTGTTTTTTTGTTTTTTAAGATTTTTATTTACTTGAGAGCGAGAGAGAGAACGGGAGAGAGAGCACAGAGGCAGAGGGAGAAGCAGACTCTCCTCTGAGCAGGGAGCCGGATGCAGGACTCGATTCCAGGTCCCTGGGATCATGACCTGAGCCGAAGGCAGACACTTAACCGACTGATCCACCCAGGCGCCTGGGGAAGTAGATCATTTGCAGGAAGGGCGAATACTAACCAGTGGGTTACAAAGTCCACCCAGTAACATTGTTGCCCAGTTGTTTCCAGTATGTGACAAAGCAGTGTTCTTGCCATAAGGGGAGTTTGCGCTCTCTCTCTCTCATGTGGAGCCGTCCTCCAACTCCAGAAGAACGGACACTACACTTTGCCATTTATATAAGCTGTTGTTAGTGTTCAGTAATAGCTCGGTGCTTAGCACCTGGCACAGTACCTGGTGTGTGGTGGGATGATCAAGAAGCTTTCTCGCTGCCGTGAAACTGAGCTGGCCAACTCTAGCTTATAGCCTGTCATAAAATGGAAGCCAAGGGTGAGCAGAGCTGGTTTACTATTACCCAAGTGTCTTACTCCATTTGAGTGGCTATAACAGAATGCCAGAGGCTGGGTGGCTCAAAACCAACAAACAGTTTATTTCTTACAGTCCCGGAGGCTGGGAAGTCCAAGGTCAAGGTGCCAGCAGATTCCTCTCTGGTAAGGACCCACTTCCTGGTTCACAGAGGGCTGGCTTCTTGCTGTGTCCTCACATGGCAGAAGGGACAAAAGTGCTTTCTTGGGTTGCCTTTGTAAGGACACATCCCATTTAGAGCCCTCATGGCCTAATAACGTCTTAAAGGCGTCATCTATAGTATCACATTGGGGGTTAGGATTTCAGCGTATGAATTGGGGGGGTTGGAGGGTGGTGACACAAATATTCAGACTTTTTAAAAAAGATTTTATTCATTTTGAGAGTGTGGGAAAGAGAAAGATCGTGAGCAGGGGGGAAAGGTAGAGGGAGAAGCTGTCTCCCCACGGAGCAGGGAGCCCGATGTGGGACTTGATCCCAGGACCCTGGGATCATGACCTGAGTGGAAGGCAGACACTTAACCGACTGAGCCACTTAGACGCCCACAAATATTCAGACTTTAGATCCAAGTTACTGTTGAAGGGAATCATAATTAATAGGCTAGCAACCTTTGGAATACATGATTCTGTTAAAAAATTTTTAATGGGAGTAAGTAGCATTATTAAGACAGTTAATGGAGGGGCACTTGGGTGGCTCAGTCAGTTAAGCATCTGCCTTTGGCTCAGGTCATGATCTCAGTCATGATCTCCAGGTCCAAAGATCAAGTCCTGTGTAGGGCTCTGTGCTCTGTGCTCAGCGGGGAATCTCTCTCTGCCCCTTCCCCTGCTCAGGCATTCTCTCTCTCTCTGTCTCAAATAAATCTTAAATAAAAAAATTTTAAAGACAATTTTAAATAGTAAGCCTTTAAAGGTTTTTTTTTTTTTTAAAGATTTTATTTATTTATTTGACAGACAGAGATCACAAGTAGTCAGAGAGGCAGGCAGAGGGAGAAGCAGGCTCCCTGTTAAGCAGAGAGTGCAATGTGGGGCTCCGATCCCAGGACCCTGGGATCATGACCTGAACCGAAGGCAGAGGCTTTAACCCAATGAGCCACCTACGCAACCCAAGCCTTCCAGACTTTAAGCTTAAAGACGATCCCAGCGGAGATGATCACCTGGACCATTACATCTATTCCCCAAGGTGTATCTTTTCAGGTCCCTAACACATTACTGCTGCCACTGGCATGTTGGCCTCTAAGAGGCACTGTTTCCCCTCCACGGCTGGGGACCAGTGGCTGTGAATCAGGTACACAGCTCAGCCTAACTAAAGCTATCTGCTAGGAGATGCCACAGGGAAACATACAGAGGTTAAGAGTGATGTCAACCAGTAAACTGGTTATTAGGAAAGTTTGTTGATCCTCTGCCTGCAGTTCATGGGGGGTCCTGAATTCCTGGCTCATGGACTGTTGATGCAGATGGGGCCCTCCTTACTCCCAACATCCAGCAGTCATTTATTGGGCTTGGTGCTAGGAGCTGGGGCAGAAGAAAATGCAAGACCCTTCTCAGAGCCAAGTCTAGTGGGAGAAAGGGGTAGTCATCTAGATTCCTCAAGACCCGGCCAAGAGTCAGGGCAAGGGAGAGGTCCTGACAACCTTCCTGAAACCCACCCTCACAGAGCCTAGTTTTTGGTTTAAAATCAAGGATACTTCCCTTCAGAGGTATCTGGCTGGCTTAGTCAATAGAGCATGCAACTCGTTGTCAGGGTCGTGAGTTCAAGCTCCACATTGGGCCTGGAGCTTAATTTAGAAAAAAAAGGAATATTTCCATTCAAACAGCACCTGTTCCCCCCCAGCAAGGGGCAGCATTTCAGCACACAGCATGGTCCTAACTTAATTCTCTCGATGCCCATACTCAATAATAGAGGGTCCGTTTGCGTTACATACACATTTACCTTTATTATGAAATAATGTCTGTTTTAGATACACATTGGCTAAAAAGCATCTATCCATAGTAATAGTAATAGCTAATTCACTCAATTAAGATTATGTCTACATTTTTATTCTCAAGACTTATTCACACTTCAGTATTTAATATTAAATAATAGAGTCTACTTTCATTAAATCCAATTCCACTTGAAACAAATGCCAATAAGCCTGAAAAAAACAAATTTATTTTAATTTTATAAAATTAATATCTGACAAGACTAAGGAAGGCCCAATCCAACATCTTCCTAAATTGATTTATTAGACTATAGGATTAGAATTAAGCTAACCTAGGGGTGCCTGGGGAACTCAGGAACAGTTAAGTGGCTGCCTTTGGCTCAGGTCATGATCCTGGGATCAAGGTCCTGGGATCAAGGCCCAAGTTAGGCTCCCTGCTCAGTGGGGAGCCTGCTTCTGACCCTCCTCCCCACTTGTACTCTCTCTCTCAAGTAAGGAAATAAAATCTTTTTTTTTTTTTAAGTTTTTTTTTTTTTTTTAAAGAGTTTATTTATTTGACAGAGACAGCGAGAGAGGGAACACAGAGGGGAGAAGGGCAGAGGGAGAGGGAGAGGCAGGCTTTCTGCTGAGCTGGCAGCCCGACGCAGGGCTCAATCCCAGGACCCCAGGATCATGACCGGAGGCCAAGGCCAACACCCAACCTACTGAGCCACGCTGACGCCCCTAAATAAAATCTTCATTTAAAAAAAAAAAAAAAAGGGAGGGGGGGAATCTGCAGCCAATTAAGCCAACTGTGGCTCTTTGTCTATGGGGGCCCGGTGTGCCATGGCTGCAAACAGTAGCCTCCTCGGTGCTTATGCAGCCTGTCGATTGTATGGGTTTCCGTAAGGGACCTTGGAGACAGCCCTTTCAGTGGATGCTGAGGTCTGACCTCATGGCTATCTCCAGTTTAGGCTGCAGACAGGTATGCGGGGCGCCTTTGGAAAGCCCCAGGGCACAGTAGCCAGGGTCCACATTCGCCAAGTCATCATGTCCATCCGTACCAAGCTGCAGAACAAGGAGCCTGTGATCGAGGCCCTACGGAGGGCCAAGTTCAAGTTCCCTGGCTGCCAGAAGATCCACATCTCCAAGAAGTGGGGCTTTACTAAGTTCAATGCGGATGAATTTGAAGATATGGTGGCTAAAAAGCGACTTATCCCAGCTGGCAATGGGGTAAAATACATTCCTAACCGTGGCCCTTTGGACAAATGGAGGGCTCTGCACTCATGAGAACCTGGGCACTATCCCATCCTGTCATATTCATGCCCACCAATAAATCCGACTTCCTGTCAAAAAAAAAAAGGGGGGGGGCACCTGGGTGGCTCAGTTGTTAAGTGGCTCAGGTCATGGTCCCAGGGTCTAGGGATCAAGCCCTACATTGGGCTCCCTGATCAATGGGAAGCCTGCTTCTCCCTCTCTCACTCCCCCTGCTTGTGTTCCCTCTCTCGCTGTGTCTCTCTCTGCCAAATAAATCAATAAAATCTTAATACAACAACAACAAAAGAATTTTGCTAACCTGTAATGATGCTTTATTGAAGAAATGTGAATGACATCCTCATTCTTCAGTTTGGTAATTGTCTTACATGTCACAGATTTTTTAAAAAAAATGTTATAGACATTATCCCAGGTCCATTCCTTCACCCTAATCTGGTTATGAGTGTGTGATGTTATCTGGGGACCGGAGGGTCATATGTTATATACATACTTGTGTTACGTATATAACATATTGTTGTTATTAAGCTCTTCTCCCATCAAATACATTTCCACTTACGCGCTTGGGTGTTTGTTTTCCCTTTTTCTGTGAAGGTTATTAGCTTTCAGTTTCCATTGCTGTACATAATAGTCCTTCCACTCTTACCTTGTTACTTGTGATCTAATGTAGGTCTTTAGTAGTGGCCAACTTTTATTGAGCACTTACTGTGTTCTAGGCACCGTGCCCAGGACTTTGCATATTAGCTAATACAGCCTCATACGCATTCTGTGGGGCAGGGACTATTTTTATGCCTATTCTGTGACCATTTGGCCAAAGCGAGTTTGGGATTCAAACCCAGTCTGGCTCCAGAGTTTATAACACTAGAGAAGAATAAAAATACTGCTTCAAATATCCAGGTTTATTAGAGTAGCTTAAGTTTAAGAGGAAGTGGGATCTTCAAAGGATGTCCAAAGTACTCACCTGCAAATTATATTTTGCTGTTTATATAACCTCTTGGAGATCATTTCCTCCAACAGAAAATAGAAATAATGGAACTGACCTGATCAGACTTCTTTGAAAAGCCAGTGAGTGAGATGTGTTTGTATCATGTATATGTGTGCTTGTATGTGTGTGTGTGTGTGTGCGCGCGCGTGTTCGCGTGTGTGTGAAAAACCGGACACAGTGCCTGACATACATGGAGTGTTCGCTTTTCTAAGCACTATTCCTGTGCTCAATTAATGGTAATTATTACTACTATTATCCACGAGTTCTAAAGACAGCAGAACTTCTGATACCTAATGCTCTGTCGATGTGGAGAACCCTTTATACTCATCTGGTCCTCACAACCCTCTTCCACAGGGCTTGTCCACTGCCTTTCTAAGGACCCTGCCCGTGCTCCTTCAGGAGCTCCTTAAGTGGCAGTAGAAGCAACTTTCTAAGGGCTTTCCACTCTGAGCCCCGGGGCCTCCCTCGTCTGCAACCAGACTCCTTTCTTCCCAGCCTGCTCTCTGCACTCTCCACTCCGGCCAGAGGGCCTCTCCCCCCAGGCCTACTGCTGGGCAGAATATACTCTCCCAACCTGGCAGTCCTGACCAGCCCAAGCTGGATTTTTTTTTTTTTTTTTTAAATGAGCTTTACAGCTAATCAGCACAGGGAAACAGACTGGGCACAATTCATGGGAAAATTCACAGGGAAGTACAAAGGTGACTTAACTTGACTCTGGTCTGTAATTCCTGATTTCCGTTGAAACGGTAAACAGAATGCCTGTGGGGCTCTGCCTTTGGGCTTCCACTCTGAGAATAAAAAAATTTACATCACACTTCCGCCTCCAGCTTTCTTGGGTGGGCCTTGACCCCCAGGGAGCCTGAAAGTGCAAGCCCAGAATTTTGTGGGTGTTGTTTCCTCCAGTGGGCTGTTTGCATCTCTGAAGAACTCCAGGTGGGGACATCAGGCATTTAAATGTACTACCCAAGACCCTCCCCTCCCTCCTGGGGGATTAGCCCCTCTGGGCACTTCCTCCCCCAATTTTACAGAGTTTTGGAGATCTCAGTGTAAGACTAGAGATAAAATACAAATAAAATTTTAAAAATCATTAAGAAACTAGAGGGACGGTGTGCCTAGCTGGCTCAGTCAGTAGATCATGGCACCCTTGATCTTGGGGTTGTGAATTCAAACCCCACGTCGGATGGAGAGATTAACAACAACAACAACAACAACAAACTTAAAAATTACAGAGGGGTATGCGTTTTGCCTAAGATTCAAAATTTACTTATTAAGAGAAGCATTTACTCCGAAATGGGACAAAAGATAGTTGCCAACAAATGAAAATATATTTAGGTTAAAATTATCTTTAAAAGTCAGAAGAAAATGAAATGACCTTGAAAACATCTTATGAAAAAAAAAAAAAGAAAAGAAAACATCTTATGAATCAAATGAATAGCAAAAGAGGGGAAGAAATTATGAATTAAAGGTAAGTTATTATGCCAGCTGCCTAAGTTGTTAAAGAGACTCCCTGCTTTCTGTCTTCCTCCTGCCTCCTCCTTTCTTCTTGCTGTGGCCGGTGAAATTTTTAAGAAGACTTCATCTGGTTTCTCTCTGTGCTAACACACCTCAGTACCTACCCCGTGCCCCAATTGCCCTGAGGATAAAATTCAGAATATCTGATTTATTACAGCCCCTCAGACTTCAAAATTGGCCTTGTTCCTCCCCAACCCCACAGTCCTCTGCTCTTCCCCAGTGCCTCTCCTAATCTCCGGCTTCTAGACTAAATAGCTAACCGTTCCTAAATGTTGTTCTTACCTCTAGAAGTCTGCCTCTGCTTACCCTCCACCTGGACCACTTCCCATCCACAAAATTGGCTCCTGCTCCTCCTTCGGGTTTCAATTTAGAAGACCCCTCCCCCGCCCACTGCATCTGGCGCTCTTCTGTCCCTCTGTCCCTCCCTCCCTCTCCCCCCACCCCACAGTGTTACATGGGCCTGTTTGCTGAGCTGTACACCCAGTGAAGCAGACCTCGGGAGGGCTCAGTCTTCAGGAGGCAGAGAACCTGTTTTGTCTGTTTCATGGGCCTACACACAGTTCAGTGTTTGGCCCTTGTGGACATTTAGTTAATATTGTTTAATGAAAGGATGGAGAGCTGAGGAGACCAAGGGAAACTGCTTACCCAGCAAGTGCTGTGGGTGGACGGCTGAGAGGTGTTGTCTTTTGGGCTGCTGGCTGCTTCCTCACACCTACCTAAGTGCCCCCAGAGCCTGGTTTTCATTACTGGTCCACAAATTGCTTGAAACGCTGAGAAACCGGCTTCTGCCCACTGAACCTTGCACCACCCTCAAGTTTGCTCCTTTGTTGATATCTAAGAAGAAATACTAACTGTCAGGAGGAAGAGACTCCTTGCCAACACTTTTTAGGGGGAATCCATATTACAATCGGGAGGTTGCATGTAGGAACCTCCCCCCAGAGGAGGATCCCAGGACCTCCTCTGGGAACGAGGAGGAAACTCACTCCTTTCTTCTTCCATTTATTAAGTGCCTACTCTGTTGGAACAAAAAAAAAGAGTGACTTTCAGGACTCTGGATAATGCTGGAATTGCCCCCCAAAGTTGTTCCCTGGGCTCCTTTCTTTTAATCCTTTCAGGGTTGATCAACAACCCTATTCACTTTCTTCTGAGTCTATAGGTATATTTACATATTCAGTATGGCTATGGTCCAGCTTTATCTTATGGAATCGTTTGGAAGTCTCTTTGGGGTGACTTGAGTTATTGCTGCTCTGTCTGATGCCAATCTGATTTCCAAATTCCAGGGTGGTCGGGTGCCCAGGGACATACAGGACATTAATTACCTTGCTGCAGCTTCCATATATAGTCCTACTAATGAATCCATACATCATGCTTTCCCTTATGGTAGGGCACACAGGAAGTTTTAAAATTCAGCATTTGCAAAGAAATATTGGAAATGCTAGATCATAAGGTTGTCGGGGAGAAAAAAAAACCTTTTCTTCTACTCTCTTAGATTCAGTTGTTGGGAGCCTTTGAGCTAAACTGACAAAAGACAGATGGGCAAGAAAAAAAAAAAACCCAAAATTAATCACGTGTTTTTATTAATGTATGTACAGAACTTCACAGAAAATGTGCATCAAAGGGGCAGTTAGAATTTGAGGTTTGTTCTATACCATCCAAATGGAGGAAGGGCACTTACTGGAAAACAAAAGACTTCCTAATAAGGGAAGGGGAGGAGCAAAGAGGGCATTTGTGGGAGAACAAATGAGTTTTTGGGAAGATTCATGAGCACAGACGGGAGAGACGGTAGTTTTGTGACAATGTCTGTTTTGGTGTGTTGACTACTTCTCAATGTCTCTGGTGATGAGACTCAATCTAACCTCATTGTTCTGTGACAATTTGGGTTTGAGTTCTTTTTTTTTTTTTTTTAAGATTTTATTTATTTATTTGACAGAGATTGCTCACAAGTAGACAGAGGCAGGCAGAGAGAGATCGGAGGAAAGCAGGCTCCCTGCTGAGCAGAGAGCCTGATGTGGGGCTCGATCCCAAGACCCTGGGATCATGACCTGAGCCGAAAGCAGAGGCTCAACCCACTGAGCCACCCAGGTGCCCCTGGGTTTGAGTTCTTTTGGGAGGCTCTGCTTTTAGACCGATAATTAAAAGATTTCAGAAAGTCACATGCCTTCTGCTAAAATAATTTTTATGCCACAGTGGCATATTCTGGACCCCTTCATGGTCTTTTTTTTTTTCTCTAGAATGTTCTAGTGGGTAGAAGATGATTGGATAAAATTGTTCTCCAAAATTATATCAGCATTTGTATTCGAGTCCAGAAACTTTGTAACAAGTGGCTAGAAATGCACAACAAATGTAAACAAACACAATGACTAAGATATTTTTTACTGTATCCATGTTTAGAATATTGTTTACTCAATAAGATCCCTTTTAGCAAATGAAGGGGCATAAGAAAAATATTGGAACCAAATGGTTTAAGATTATCAGTGCAGGGGCACCTGGGTGGCTCAGTGGGTGAAAGCCTCTGCCTTTGGCTCAGGTGATTAACCCCGGGGTCCTGGGATCTAGGCCAGCATAGGTCTGTGCTCAGCAGGGAGCCTGCTTCCCCCTCTCTCTCTGCCACCTCTCTGCCTACTTGTGATCTCTGTCAAATAAATAAGTAAAATCTTTAAAATTATTAGTCCAATTTTATTTAATCTCCCCCCCTTTTTTAAGTGTGCCTTTAATAAACTCTAATAGTATATTTTTAGCATGCTTCTTTGGACAATGAAAAGAAATAATCTTGGGGCTCCTGGCTGATCGAGGGGTCATGAGTTCAAGCTCCACATTGAGTGTAGAGAGTACCTTTAAAAAAAAAGAAAAAAGAAAGACAGAATCTCATTCAAAAAATACTTATTTTACCAACACTATTTTATTTGCTGGGAGTTTTATTTTTAGGCCTGATTTTGTGAGATACCGAAAGTGGACAAGAAAACTAAATACAGGCTTAAAAAGACAATTGCTTGCTCTCCCAAGGGAGAAGAAGTGAATGAAAACTCTGGCAAAGCAGCCATCAAAACAGAAAGGGACAGGCCGAGGGTGAAGCTCTGATTCCCCAGAGTTGGTGACTTGCGGCTGCAGAGGCCGTGAGGTCCATCAGGGAGGCGTACCGAAGAGCTGCAAACCAATGCAGCGGAGCTCATTTTTGTGAGAAACGGGACACAGAGCTAGTGGTAGCTAAGTTTCCTTGGTAGCTCTTGGGTTCACAGAATAACCTCATCTCAATGAAGCCTAAAAATGGAAATTCTGGAATTGTGGGACCAGGTTAGAGAACTTTGACCTGAGCTGGAAACAGCTGAATTAGAGAATTCAGGGTTGAAGAGATAAGCGGAGGGAAAAGGAACATGCTCTTTGAGCAGTGATCTGTTCTTTATATACTCTGCGCTTTCCATACATTATCTAATTTAATTCTTACAACAACGCAATGAAGTACTAGCATCATGTTGGCTCTGCGGAGGAGGAAACAAATTACGTAACTATTCTTTTTTTTAGATATTATTTATTTATTCATAAGAGACAGAGAGGGAGGCAGGCAGAGGTAGAGGGAGAAACAGGCTCCCGTGGAGGAGGGAGCCTGATGTGGGACTCGATCCCAGGACTGTGGGATCATGACCTAAGCCAAAGGCAGACGCTCAACCAACTGAGCCACCCAGGCCCCCTGTAACTATTCTTTTATTGAACACTGATATCCTGTTTTTGTCTATGGTGAATTAAACATCTCCCATTCTTAGTATACATGTTTTTGTTTATGTTGATTTATTTGCATATTTTAATAGATAATGCAAGATTGCTTTTCTGTATTTGCTATGAGTATGACTAGAAAAAAAAAAAACCACACATGAAAACTTGGAGAGAGGGGCGCCTAGGTAGCTCAGATGGTTGGGCGTCTGCCTTTGGCTCAGGTCATGATCTCCAGGTCCTGGGATCGGCCCCGAGTTGGGCTCCCAGCTCAGTGTCCCCATGGGAGTCTGCTTCTCCCTCTCCCTCTGCCTCTCTGCCTGCTTGTGCTCTCTCTGTCTCTGTCTCTCTCTCAAGTGTATGAATAAAATCTTTTAAAAGAGAAGAAAAGAAAACTTGGAAAGAAAGAAAAGTGCTAACAGTATTTGCCTTTGGTCATGTGACTGTGGCTCATCTATTTGCTTCCCATTTCCTACATTTCCATACGGAGCATGGATTAGCTAAAATAATAAATTTTTGAATAAAATGATACAGCATAGATCGTAGTAACATAGCCTCATAGCTTAAGGAAATATTCATGAGATTCTTTCCTAAAAGCAGTAACTACAAGAGAAAACATCTCTATGTAAGCCATGACACCGACATAAAATCTAAAATATTATATATTATGTTGTAGTGTATAAAGTAATTGGAATTACATCTTATAAATGCTTTATCAGCATTTATAAGCCAATGTTATAGGAGGCTGGCTGCGCAGTCCAACGTACGGGAGAAAATGAGAAAGTTGGCGAGCCAGGCTGGAGCAGTGACTGGGACTGGCCGCCGTCATAGTCAGCTGGGTGCTTTTTTTTTTTTTAAAGATTTTATTTATTTATTCGACAGAGATCACAAGTAGGCAGAGGGGCAGGCAGAGAGAGAGTGGGAGGCAGGCTCCCAGCTGAGCCGAGAGCCCGATGCCGGGCTTGATCCCAGGAGCCTGGGATCATGACCTGAGCCAAAGGCAGAGGCTTTAACCCACTGAGCCACCCAGGCGCCCCGTGATGGGTGGTTTTGAACAATCTGCCGGCATCTCTGAGACTCCGTTTCCTCTGCTGTAAATGGAAATAACGATTCCCATTGTGCAGTTCTTTGCGGAGGACGGGTTAACAACCAATTGGAGAGGGTTCAAAAAGGATAGGGGGCACCTGGGTGGCTCAGTGGGTTAAAGCCTCTGCCTTCGGCTCCGGTCATGATCCCAGGGATCAAGCCCTGCATTGGGCTCTCTGCTCTGCAGGGAGCCTACTTCCCTTTCTCTCTCTGTCTGTCTCTCTGCCTACTTGTGATCTGTCAAATAAATAAATAAAATCTTTAAAAAAATAAAAAGAGGAGAAACTAGAGATAGCAGGCATAGACAACTCTTGAGTTTTTACTCTGAGGAAAAGCAGAGGAATGGGAATGTAGCTAGAGGGAAACATGGTGGGGGAAGTTTTTACTGCTTTTCAGGGAGACTAGTTTAAAGCACGTTTCTATGCTGATGGGACCTATCCCTGGAGAGGGAAAAACTGGTGATGATGGACAGCGGCAGGAGCAATGTTCTTGAGTAGGTGGGAGGGGATGCTTGGCCTGTGAAAGGAGCACAGTATATGGAAAGCAACAGGAAGGACGGAGAAGTGGAGGGTGCAAAGGCAGGAGAACGAGAAAGCACCCTGATTGCTCTACTGGGTTGTGGGCACGTGGCGAGTCCCTCCCTCCAGCAAACTGCGGAGAGGACAGGAATGCACTGGGAGGAGAAGTGGGGAGAGGTTGTCTGCAAAGGAGGAGAGCAGAAAAGCTGTGACATAGTTACCAGGGAGAGGAAATAGACGAGAACTAGTGCGAATTGCAGTGCTCCTGGAGGTAGAGCCCCCCACCCCCACCCAGGAGCCAGTTCGCTGGAATTTGAAGTGAGATCAGAAGGCAGTGATTGTGTTTTCCTCCAGGCACAGTGACTGGCCTACAGACAAGGCGTCAGCAGGGCTGCTCCCTTCTGGAGGCTCTCAGGGAGAATCGGTTTCCTTGCCTTTGCCAGCTTCTAGAGGCCACCTGCACTTCCTGGCTCACAGTCCCTCCTAATCTTCAAAGCTGGCAGCTTGGCCTTACTGAATCTCCTTTAGAGATTCTGCTTCTCTCCCCAGGTCCCCTTCTCTCTATGCCTCCCTCTCAAGAGGACCCATGTGATTACTTGGAGCCTATCAGGATAATCCAGGATCACCTTCCCATCCCCAAATCTGTGATCAACATCTGCAAAATCCCTTTTTGCCATGTACAGTGGCATTCACAGGTCCGTGGATTAGGACATGACATCCTGGGGGGGGGGCATTCTTCTCTCTCCCATAATTAGTGGAGTTGGATATGTTTTCATATGATTATTAGCTTTTTGTATCTCTTCTTTTGTGAATTACCCATTCCTGACATTTTTTCTATTCGCTATTAAGTCTTCCTAATTCATTTGTAAGAACTGTTTCTCACTTGAGGATACAAACCCTTCCTTACAGGATAGCATTTTGCATATTTCCTTTCAATTTTGTTTGCAAGATATTATCTAACTTACAAAAGCACAGTACTTTTTAAAAACATTATGTTGGGTGGCTCAGTTGGTTAAAAGCCTCTGCCTTCGGCTCAGGTCATGGTCTCAGGGTCCTGGGATTGAGCCCCGCATGGGGCTCTCTGCTCACCAGGGAGCCTGCTTCCCCCCCCCAACCCTCTCTGCCTGCCTCTCTGTCTACTTGTGATCTCTGTCGAATAAATGAATAAAATCTTTAAAAAAATAAAAATAAAAATAATTTAAAAAAATAAAAATAAAAACATTATGTTGTGGAAAATGTCGAACAAATGAAAGTGGGGAGAATACTATATTAAATCTCTACATATTCATTGCCAAGTTTAAATAATTATCGATTTAAGGCTAATCTTATTTATATATACCCTTACCGAAATCCCCTAAATTATTTATCATTTTGAAGCAAATCCCAGACATCATATTTCATCCATAAATATTTCAGTGAAATACATTTATTTCATGATTTAGATTTTTTTTTTTAAGATTTTATTTATTTGACAGAGATCACAAGTAGGCAGAGAGTCAGGCAGAGAGAGGAGGAAGTAGGCTCCCTGCTGAGCAGAGAGCCCGATGTGGGGCTTATCCCAGGACCCTGAGATCATGACCTGAGCCCAAGGCAGAGGCTTTAACCCAATGAGCCACCCACGCGCCCCCATGATTTATATTTTCTTAAATTATTTTCTCTAAGGTTTCTGTTTTCGGTGCCATGTATAAGAAAACCCAATTCACTTGTCTTTTTAAAGGGGATGTGAGATATAGTCTGAATATACGGGTTTGTACTTTTCAAGGAAGTTCTGTTTCCTTTATTTTTATTAGCAAGGACCATTTTCTGACTGCTTAAAAACAAGTATATTGGGGCGCCTGGGTGGCTCAGTGGGTTGGGCCGCTGCCTTCGGCTCAGGTCGTGATCTCGGGGTCCTGGGATCGAGTCCCGCATCGGGCTCTCTGCTCGGCAGGAAGCCTGCTTCCCTCTCTCTCTCTGCCTGCCTCTCCGTCTACTTGTGATCTCTCTCTGTCAAATAAATAAATAACATCTTTAAAAAAAAAAAAAAAACAAGTATATTTGAACACCTACCCCGCGGAAAAGCCATGAATTGAATTTTGCTGCCCTTGCGTGCCTGTGAACAGGGAACTGTAGAAAAGGATTATAATTATAAAATTAGCGGGCTGCCCACTGGTGTCTGCACTCCTGATTTAGTCTTCTTTCCGTGACGACACTGATGATTGGGAACAACTGCTACAAGGTTGGCAATTGTCTGTTGTGCCTACATCATTTACAGGTCGAAATGTTTCTGTTTTCATTTTGCCAAGGCCACTGGGCACTTGTGTGGAAGTAAAAACAAATACAACCAAGGCAAGAACATACTCCCTCCTGCTTAGTCAGCCTGCCGCTTGGTGACCCCTCCACGTTCCCAGAGGGATGAGCCCCATCGTCCTTCACGTAACTCGGCCCAGACTGTGAGGGACCGTTGGCAGCCACAGACGGAACTGGAGAGCTGTTGGCTTCCATTTTGAAAAAGCAGACATGTAACAAGTACGGAACTAAGTCAGCATAGATGATCTAGGTGATTTCTTAGTTCTTTCCTGACATAGAAGGGGGTGGCCTGGCAGGAATTCAGTGTGCACTTGTCATAGCCTAGCAACTCCACAGCCAAAACAAACACCACTCAAACTTGACTGCCATAAATACCAACGGGTCGGTTGGCACCCACGAATTTCCTATTCTTAACCCTTTGCAATCTGGCTACCACCCCTTTCCGTGCAAACTCTTCTTCTGAAGGTTACCAACCAGATCCTGGACATATTTCAGTCTCTGTCCTATGTGTCCTTTCTTCAGTAAATGCCCGTTAACAGCCCCCCCTTTATTTAAAATTGTTTAAAAATTTATTTAAATTCAGTTAATTACCATATAATGTATTGGTTTCAGAGGTACAGGGGGGACTCATCAGTCTTATATAACACCCGGTACTTATTACATCACGTGCCCTCCTTAATGCCCATCACCCACTTACCCCATCCCTCCACTCCCCTCCCCTCCAACTACCCTCAGTTTATTTCCTATGATTAAGAGTTTCTGGTCAGCTCCCCCCTTTTAAACTCCTTGCTCTCTTAGCTGATGATGTCAAACGATTCTGTTCTATTCAGGTTTTTCCTGTGTGAATCTTTGACGACTATGGGGGGGGGCGTTCTTTCCTATCCCTTTATCTCTTAAATGTGAATGCTTTGAGGGTGACTCCCTTAGCACTGACCTCTCAGCATTCCCCCCAAATTTCAATCACCACCCTTCTTTTCTGAGCTCCCGACCGACGCATGTTTCTAGCTAATTTCTGGGGATATCCAAGACTTCTTAGCTGCGCTCCCATGCCAGTGTCCATCCCCTCCAGGCTCAGACCTGCCCAGTTCAGGAGACACCATGGCAGGAACTGAAGGATCACAGTCTGGTGAACTTAGAATTGAGTTTGATTGGTGGGCCTGCAAGGGGCGTTTTGACACAGCCTCCTTTCCTGAGGATCTGAATGACGCTTGTCCTGCCTTCCAGAGAATGTCATGCTCCCCGTAGGGGTGAGGCCTGTTTTGCTGAAGCCCTGAAGTGTTGATTAGTTTTACCAGGTCTCTTTGCAGACAATCATATCCTGTTTTATTTTATTTTTTTCCAGTCCCACTAGTGCGATGCCCCCTACCTTCACTGACAGAGTCTTCTGGGAACTGGGCCTTGAGCCATAGGGCCATTCCCCTGGACATTCATTAGGTCTTGACCATTACCCCTTCTTCTCTGTCCTCCTGCCCCAAATTCCTTCATGGCTTTATTACGTCAAGTTCAAAATGACCGAAAATCCCCCTGGCTGTTGTTTCTGGATGAGAGCCTCACGCTTCAACTTCCTGCCATCTTAAATCCTTCCTGGAGCTTGGTGAGAGATAAAAATATACTTACCTCAGAAGTAGATTTTAAAAAATCATTCATTCTATTAGCATTCTTTTCATTATTTATTTTTGACTGTGTATCATATGTAAAGTCGGAGAGCCTAATTTTACTAGTGTTCCATGAAGTCAGGCAAGCACTCCTCTGACAGATGTGCTAGCTAAAGTTGGACATAACATATTTTCAGGCTCTCACTTGATCATGTTGCTGCGTGGGAAAATGCCTTCAGGTGACTTCACCCCCTGCCACAGTCCACACTTAAATTGGTGTGCTATTTGAGGTCTTCTAGAGTTACTCTCTTCAGTATTATTTCCCCCCCCCCCAGATTTATTGAGATATAAGTGATACATAATAGTCTCTAAGTTTAAGGTATACAGTGTGAGCATTTGATATAACTCTTTGGTATGAATGGGGGGACTCTCTTTCCTTCTTTTCTTCCTCTCTCCTTCCCATTTTTTTTAAAGGTTTTATTTATTTGTTTGTCAGAGAGAGAGCGCACAAGCAGGTCAGACAGCAGAGAGAGGGAGAAGCAGGCTACCCCCTGAGCAGGGAGCCCGATGGGGGGACTTGATCCCACGACCTTGGGTTCATGACCTGAGCTGAAGTCGGACGCTTAACCAACCCAGCCACCCGGGCTTCCCATCTCTCCCTCCATTCTAATTGATTCACTAAGCAGATAATTACTGAGCACTAGAGAGACGGGCCAGCAAATGAAGAGGGGAAGCTGGCGGGTGGTGAAGGCTGCCCCAAAGTGGAGAGAGGATGCCCCGCCCTGAGCGGGCAGGAGCTGCTGATCTTCCCGTGGTTCCCGTGTGGAGTGTGTGTCCAGTGCTGTCAAATCATCATCTTTTTAAAGGAAAGCTGGGCATCTGGATTTTGATATGAAATCTCCCAATTTTAAATATGAGCAATCAATTCAAAAAACCTCTCAGACACTGCGAGGGCTAAGCTGAACGACTGTGAGCTGGATCCGGCCTGCAGGCCCCCAGTTACAGTCTCTCTAGAAACCCCTCAAAGGCCCTCTTTGTTTCCTGATACTTTGTGCCTTCATGGCTCTTCTTTTTGTTTGTCTTGTCCCATTATCTGGACTGCCCAACCACATTCTCTCCATTGATCCAAATCCTAATTCTTACCTGATCTTTTTTTTATTTTAAGTTTTGTTTATTTGAGTGAGAGAGAGAGAGAGCATGAGCAGGAAGGGGAGAGGGAGAGGGAGGGAGAGGATCTGAAGCAGACTCCATGCTCAGCACTGAGCCCGGCACAGGACACCATCTTGTGACCCTGAGATCAGGACCCGAACCCAAACCAAGAGTCAGGCACTTAAGCAACTGTGCCATCCAGGCACCCCAACACTTACCTGACCTTGAAGATCAAACTCAAAGATTGCTCTGTGGCATGCTGGGCTTTTCAGCAGCAATAAAGACAGCAAGTAAGGGAAGCCAAGATCAGAAATGGGTGACAGGTGGTTCAGATGACAAATCCTGTGAGGTCAGCTAAGACAAGGATCGGGTTCCCAATCTACAAGTCTAGCAAACAGAGAGCCAGAGGACAAGAGGTTCAGTAAGTTGGGTTAAGAAGCCTGAGCAAGTACTAGGCATACAGGACACAGAACATCAGAATAGAAATTGATAATAGTCACGAGACAACAGCTTTTTAAATTTTATTTTTTAAGATTTTTATTTATTTATTTGTCAGAGAGAGAAAGTGCACAAGCAGGGGGAGTAGGTGGCAGAGGGAGAAGCAGGCTCCTTGCTCAGTGAGGAGCCCCATGCGGGACTCGATCTCAAGACCCTGGGATCATGACCTGAGTCAAAAGCAGACGTTTAACTGACTGAGCTACCCAGGCGTCCTGACAACAGCTTTTTTTTTTTTTTTTTTTTTTAGAGATTTTATTTATTTCCAGACAGAGATCAGAAGCAGGCAGAGAGGCAGGCAGAGAGAAAGAGAGGAGGAAGCAGGCTCTCCAGTGAGCAGAGAGCCCGATGTGGGGCTCCATCCCAGGACCCTGGGATCATGACCCGAACCGAAGGCAGCTTTAACCCACTGAGCCACCCAGGTGCCCCAGTGACAACAGCTTTTTTTAAAAAATAAAATGCTCTAGGATTTTTCTTTTTTTTCTCCCATTTTTGAAAAATTTTGTTTTTTACTAGAATTTTCTGGTTTTTAAAGGGAAAAAAAAAAAGGAAAGGCAAGGGCACCTGACTGGCTCAGTCAGTGAAGCTCAGGATGCTTGATCTCAGGGTCAGTGAGTTTGAGCCCCATGTTGTATATAGAGCTTACTTAAAAGAAAATGTTGGTTGCCTTTCCCTTTTTTTTTTTTTTAAACTCTGTGCCCAGTGCCCAATGCGGGACTTGAACTCACCCCAAGATCAAGCGTCACATGCTTCACTGACTGAGCCAGCCAGGCCCCCTTCAACTAACATTTTTTAAAAACCTACTGTGTACTCTGTAGGTCTGTCTCAAAGTCATCCCTGAAGTTCAGAGAGATCAAATAGTTTATTCATGTCATATAGCTAATAAATGGCAGAGTGAGAATTTAGATTTTCAATTCTTTGTGGAAACCACTATACCAGTGGTTCTCAGTATCAGCTGTGTATTAGAAGCACCTGTGGGGAGAGAGCGTGTGCGAGTTGTGTGTGTGTGTGTGTGTGTGTGTGCACGTGCACACGTGGGTGTATGTTTAGGCAGTGTATCAGTGTTTCCAGATTTTGGTCCCTGGGGAACTTTAAAAAAAAAATTCACATGCGTAGGTGGCAACATTGAAATCGGATCTGTAGGCATGGGGCTCAGGCATCAGGGGTTTTCAAAGTTCCCCCGGTGATCCCGGTGTGAAGGCAAGGTTGAAAACCACAGAGTCCTTCCCATAATATTGACTGCTGCTGAGCGTTGCTCACAGAGAGAAGGGAAGCAGTGAATAATAAACAGGTAGATGTCAGGGAGGCGAGTGGAAATCCAGCGGTGTTATTTTAATTATGTCTTCAAGTTGAAATATATATCTGTACTCATTCCAAACCAGATAACCCAGTCTGGGAGTCTAGGAAGTACATAGGGACCAGCCAGTGGAACTAAGCCATGGAGAGTATAACTAATAGTTCTTCAGGGCTCCTGGCTGGCTCATTTGGTGGAGTAGGTGACTCTTGACCTCAAGGCTGTGAGTTCAAGTCCCACACTGGGTATAAAGATTACTTAAAAATAAGATCTTAAAAAAATAACAATCGTTCTCCAAATATTGGTTTTGGTTTTGTTTTTTTTAAAGTGTACAGTTCAATGTTTTTTGTTTGTTTGTTTTACCAAATACACAGAGTTGTGCTACCCTCACTACAGTCATTTTTAGAATGTTTTCATCAACTCAAAAAGAAACTCTGGGAGCGCCTGGGTGGCTCAGTGGGTTGGGCCACTGCCTTCGGCTCGGGTCCAGATATCAGGGTCCTGGGATCGAGCCCCACATTGGGCTCTCTGCTCGGCAGGGAGCCTGCTTCCCCCTCTCTCTCTGCCTGCCTCTCTGCCTACTTGTGATCTCTGTCTGTCAAATAAATAAATAAAATTAAAAAAAAAAAAGAAACTCTGTCCCCTTTAGCCATTAACTGCCGGTCCTAAGCAACCACTAATCTACTTCTCCATAGATTTCCCTGTTCTGGAGTCAAAGGTTGGTTTTTAACCCTGGTGCTTCATCGATGCAGGATCCATGATGCTCTTTGTTGTTGTTGTTTTTAATTAATTTCTTACTTGTGTGCAGGAAAAAAGACAAAAACCATGAGTATAAACTCTGAAATTTTGCAAATCAAGTCACATGAAGCCAGCACCTGGGTTCAAAAAACCAAACCTTTTTAGCATCTTTCAAGCTTCCTGTATGCCGCCCTTCTTCAGGGGTAGCCACTCTTCTGACTTCTACAAACAGATTACTTTTGCCGTTTTAAAAACTTTGTACCAGGGACGCCTGGGTGGCTCAGTTGGTTAAGCAGCTGCCTTCGGCTCAGGTCATGATCCCAGCGTCCTGGGATCGAGTCCCACATCGGGCTCCTTGTTCTGTGGGGAGCCTGCTTCTCCCTCTGCCTCTGCCTGCCACTCTGTCTGCCTGTGCTCGCTCTCTCTCTCTCTCTGACAAAAAAATAAAAAAAAAAAAAATTTTAAAAAAAAAAAAAAAAAAAAAACTTTGTACCAATAGAATTATAGAATATGTCCTTTCTTGTGTCTGCCTTTTATTCGACATTATGTTTGTGAGTTTCACCCATATTATTGCCCATAGCCATGATGATCTTTTTTTTTTTAAAGATTTTATTTATTTATTTGACAGAGAGAGAGATCACAAGTAGCAGAGAAGCAGGCAGGGGACGGGGGAAGCAGGCTCCCTGCTGAGCAGAGAGCCCGATGTGGGGCTCCATCCCAGGACCCTGAGATCATGATGCGGGGCTCCATCCCCGGACCCTGAGATCATGACCTGAGCCGAAGGCAGAGGCTTTAACCCACTGAGCCACCCAGGCGCCCCCATGATGATCTTTTGATGTTAAACTCACTTAATTTCCCTCAGAACAAATTACTTGGAAAGGTCCGTTGAGACTCCTAAATATTGTTCTCATGATTTATTGAATAAGCCACCTCCCTTGGTCAGTGTGAAAATAATCCTTACCTGAAGGATTTGTTTGGGAATTTTAATTCAGAAGATTGACATTGTTAAAGCCAAATGATAGAATCTTGGTCTTGCAGAGCTAGTTGGCCAAGTCATTAAATTTGAGCTAAATAAATTTTTGTTTTTTTTAAGATTTTGTTTGTAAGTAATCTCCATATCCATTGTGGGGCTTGAACTCACAATCCTAAGATCAAGAGTCATGTGCTCTATTGACTGATCCAGCCAGGCTCTCCCTGAACGGAATAACTGTAAATGCTTATAACATTTAACAAACATAAGAGATTGAGTTCCTTATCTAGGTCTTTCTTTCAGGCATTTTCTTCCTGGGATCTTTTTATTTGGGGAACTGCTTATGATTTTTCCTCCTATTTAAACTTTTTTTTTTTCCTCTTTCATGTCTACTATCCAATCCTGTAGACCAACCCCTTTCTTCATCTAAGAATGTCTAAGTATAAGACCAAACATATAGCTAAGGATGAAGTAGTGCTTTTATGCCTACAAGTGTTAGAAAGTGCCTAGTTTCCTGGGCAATTTCTTCTCCCCCTGCACACTCAAACAAACTAGTGGAATGCTTGCTAAACATGGCAAAGTACTTTGCACAGAAATTTGTTCTCTGGAATTTCTTTTTATGGACCAGCAAGATTTGCCTTTCACGGTAAAGCAGGAGAAAGGTCTTGTGGATCAGGCCTTCCCTAATGTATTTGATGTTCAGGTATCTTGCCTCAGCTCCCAAAGTGGGAGAGGGCACAGGTCTCCTGCTGTGCTCTCTTCCCCAAAATAAGCCTCACAGAGTAACTAGGGTATGAGGTCAGTGTCTTGGTTTGAGGCCAACCAGATCAGAAGCATTGATAAGGGAGGCGCTGAGATTTAAAATACACACAACAAACATAATAACCAATAAATGTGCTTCTTTCACTAGATAACTACTCCCTTGTGCCCATAAAATTAGCGATGATGTTTAGTTCTTAGATCAGAAATCTCTAAAAATGATTTGTTTGAAAAATGTATCCCCAAGCAAACAGTCAAGCAGAAACCAATTAGTTCTGCGGATTTCTATGACTTAAGTGGGGCACTGGCTTCCTCTGTGATTCCCTTAAGATCCCACATTGTATGGGAAAGGTCATCAGACCCCGGAAGTTCCAAGGGGGGAAAAAGTACTGCTTTTAAATGCTTAAAAACTGTACATTTTCTCAGTTCACAGAGGAAAATAGAGAGGAAATATAGAGTTTGTTCATGGAAATTAAGCCCAGGGGTGCCTGGGTGGCTCAGTTGGTTAAGCAGCTGCCTTTGGCTTGGGTTGTGATCCTAGGGTCCTGGGATGGAACCCCTCATTGCATCTGGCTCCCTGTTCAGCGGAAGCCCGCTTCTCCCTCTCCCTCTGCTTGTTGCTCCCCAACTCGTGCTCTATCTCTCTGTCAAATAAATAAATAAATAAATAAATCTTTTAAAAAAAAAAAAAAGGAAATTAAGCCCAGCTTTTCCGAGATGTACGTCTTGTCCTTGCTCATCACAGAAATAAGCATTCTGTGATGAAAGGGTTTGCACAACTTATTTTTTTCTAAGATTTATATACAGTGGGAAAACTTGAAGAAAATTTCTGGGACATGCCAGTTACTCGCCACACCTGCCTCCTGAGATGTCCTGCCCCATCTTGAACTCCATGTTGTCGGGAGAAGGACTGTTGTACTTTCCAGCACAGGTCCTATGGCCTCGGCTTTGCTGTTCCTTCTGCCTGGGGCAGCGGCTGTAAACCCTTCCACTTTCTTCTTCCGTGGCTCTCTCTCCCTTCACCCTCCAGACTCCGCTTAGGTGTCATCTCCTGCCTGAATGTGAACCTCTGGTTTGACTTCACTGCCTCTTCTCTCCATTCTCACAGCGCCCTGTGCCGATCTGTCTTAAACCTTATTCTGTTGCAGTGACATTAAAATTCTTGGTACGCATCTCTCCCATCAGCATAGACACTCCTTGAAAGCAAGTTGCTAATAAAAAATGATTAATTACGTGACCCTTCTTTTAGCTTTCTTTCCAATATCATAATATCAGCTCATTTCTAAACTTTAGGTGTAGTTAAATAATCCTTCATGGAAAACATATCCAGCTTTGTGAAAAGCATATTATCCTTATTTTGTCTACTATTAAATAGAAACCATTTGGGGCGCCTGGGTGGCTCAGTGGGTTAAGCCTCTGCCTTCGGCTCGGGTCATGATCTCAGGATCCTGGGATTGAGCCCCGCATCAGGCTCTCTGCTCAGCAGGGAGCCTGCTTCCTCCTCTCTCTCTGCCTGCCTCTCTGCCTGCTTATGATCTCTCTCTGTCAAATAAATAAATAAAATCTTAAAAAAAAAAAAAGAAACCATTTAAATTTTTTCAAATTAAACAAAATGTTTTATATTTTAAAATATTTTAATTACTTAATTAGAGAGAGCAGGGGAAGGGTAGAGGGAGAGAGAGCATCTCAAGTGGACCCTGTGCCGAACGTGGAGTGGGCGCTCTCTCCCTCTGCCCCTCCCCCTGCTCAAGCATGAGCGCGCGCATGCGCTCTCTCAATAAATAAATCAATAGATAAATAAATAAATAAATAA
This sequence comes from Enhydra lutris kenyoni, assembly GCF_002288905.1. Classification (NCBI taxonomy): domain Eukaryota; kingdom Metazoa; phylum Chordata; class Mammalia; order Carnivora; family Mustelidae; genus Enhydra; species Enhydra lutris. Next base: position 7,274,316 of record NW_019154105.1, read on the forward strand.
AATCTAAAAAAAGAAAAGAAAAAAGAGCATTCTTTATACTATAAAACCACT
>NW_019154105.1:7274376-7293022 GCF_002288905.1 Enhydra lutris kenyoni
TTCTTCTTCTTCTTCTTCTTCTTCTTCTTCTTCTTCTTCTTCTTCTTCTTCCTCCTTTTCTTTTTCTCCTTCTTCTTCTAAGTAAACTCTACCCCCAATGTGAGGCTCGAATTTACCACCTCGAGATGGAGAGTTGCATGCTCTACTGACTGAACCAGCCAGGCACCCGTAAAGCCTTCATTTTAAGAAACCAACTCATTATTACCTTGATAGACATTGAAGAAGAATATGGTTCAGGTCGCTGGTTTTTAACCTTTTTGGATATAGACGAATTTTAGAAGACAATGAAACATGGACTTTTTCAGGAAAAAAAAGATACAGTTGACCCTTGAACAACACAGTTTAATCTGCATAGATCCACTTATATTCAGTTTTTTTCAAGAAATACAGTATCGTACTATAAAGGTATTTGCTCTTCCTTAATGATTTTTAAATAACATTTTCTTTTCTCTGGCTTACTTTATTGTCAGAATATAGTATAGAATTCATATAATGGACAACATATGTATTGATCTACTGTTGATGTTGCTGGTGAGGCTTCCAGTCAGCAGTAGGGTATGAGTAGTTAAGTTTTCAGGGAGTCAAACGTTATATGCAGATTTTCCACTGCCGGCAGGTCAGCACCCCAATCCCCCCGTTGTTCATGGGTCAGCTGGACACACATATGTACAAAATGTACATGATTTTACGAGTATCCACTATCTCTGTCCCCTGAAAATGTGCATAGAGCTCAGGTTAATAACTGGTGTAGAGGGGTGCCTAGGTGGCTCACTGGGTTAGAGCCTCTGCTCAGGTCATGATCCCAGGGTCCTGGGATTGAGCCCCACATCAAGCTCTCTGCTTGGCAGGGAACCTGCATCCTCCTCTCTCTTTCTGCCTGCCTCTCTGCCTACTTGTGATCTCTGTCAAATAAATAAAATCTTAAAAAAAAAATAACTGGTTTAGAACAACCTATAAGGAATACATTAAGGAAAATCATAAAGGAAATAGATCTAAAACTCTCAACAATTCTTAAGAGTCCCTTTTTTTTTTTTTTAATCTTTTCCTAACTCTGCTTATACAAAGTCCCCAAATTCTCTCATAACTCTTTTACTTACAGGCTGAAAGTTCCTTGCGTTTTCTACAGTTCTTGGTTGCTTAGGGAAAAAAACCATCTGCTTCCAACATTATTGCCCTGTGAACACACTTTATCTGGGACTGCTTTCTTGCGTGCAAAAGGTCTTTGGTCACTAACTTTCAGTGGTCTTTCCCTATTCAGGTCACCACAAGAACTTGGTAACTGTGGGCCATGGCTCTGGTATTAGAGATCAGGCTGGGATCCCTGAGGCCCAGCTAGATGTGGGAATGTAACCGGGAGTTGCTGTTTTGAGCCAGCTCATAGGAGCCAGAAATTTCCACGGTCAGGGCTCACCCAGAGAGTGTGAGTCAACAAGGCATATGTCAGAGTGGCAATCCAGAAGAAGAAAGATAGAGATACTTTTAAAAGCCAGGCATCTGGTCTGACCAGAAGGGTAGGCAGGACAAATCTTGATTCTGAGGAGGATTCGTGCCTTCATCATAAACCTCATATATGCCTCCTGCTGAGGTGAAGCCTAGAGAAGAATTCTGTTGCCATGGGATGAGAATCCAGAGGTTAGCTAGCCTAGAACCTGCAAGAAGTGGTTACACCTGGAAACCTGTGGGTGGAAAAGAAGGCCTGATGCTGATGCTCAGTGTTTTGCTCTCAAGTGGGCAAGGTAGAAGAAAGCCAAAATGCTTTCACTGAGTGTCAGCTGTATAAATTTTTTTAAAGATTTTATTTATTTATTTGACGGACAGAGATCACAAGTAGACAGAGAGGCAGGCAGAGAGAGAGGAGGAAGCAGGCTCCCCACTGAGCAGAGAGCCCGATGTGGGGCTCGATTCCAGGACCCTGAGATCATGACCTGAATTGAAGGCAGAGGCTTAACCCACTGAGCCACCCAGGTGCCCCTAATTTTTTTTTAAGATTTTATTTAAATTTATTAAAATTTAAAAAATAGTTTTTAATTTATTAAAATAAATTTTATTTATTTATTTATGAGATTATTTTTCAATAAATAGATTCTCTGCTGACCGAGGCCCCTCCCCTCGGTCGGAATGCTTGGTGAGCATTAAAAGGAGAGAACTGGATGATCTCAAGGCATCTCATATCCAGACTATAGGGCTTGAAAAAATAAACACACCCTGTAATCCAGTAATGACTAGAATATTCATGTCTGCCAAATGTAATCTACTTGGGACAGTGCAAGATAAACACTAATGAAATTTTGCCTCTTTCCAAAGTCATCATGTTTTTGGACTCTGGGCAATGACTCTTTTATTTACATTACCTTATTTATTGTACTTCCCAGGATTAGTGTTTCTTTTAGATCACTCAGCCTGAGGTGCTTTTAGCTGTCATCACAGCTTCATGAGCATTGGATAGAATCCATTAGAATTTACAAACCCTTAATCAGATGGGTCACTTTTGTAATCCCGTAACCTAATTCTTTGGGTTGATTTTTTTTTTTAAAGTCTATTTATTTATTTATTTTGGAATCTCTACACCCAACGTGAGGCTTGAACTCACCACCTAGAGATCAAGAGTTACATGCCTTTCTGACTGAAGTCAACTTTGGGTTGATTTTTTTTTTTTTAAGATTTATTTATTTGACAGACAGAGATCACAAGCAGGCAGAAAGGCAGGCAGAGAGAGAGGTGGAAGCAGACTCCCCGCTGAGCAGAGAGCCCGATGCGGGGCTCGATCCCAGGACCCTGAGATCACGACCTGAGCCCAAGGCAGAGGCTTAATCCACTGAGCCACCCAAGCGCCCCTTTGGGTTGATTTTTGATGAAATTTTCATCTCTAAATTCTGAAGCAGTGGGCGCCTGGGTGGCTCAGCTGGCTGCACGGCTGCTTTTGGTTCGGGTCAGGATCCTGGGATCAAGCCCGGTAGCGGGCTCCCTGCTCAGCAGGGAAACCGTTTCTCTCTCTTCTGCTCCCCCTGCCTGTACTCTCTCTCAAAAAAATAAATGGGGGACGCCTGGGTGGCTCAGTTGGTTGGACGACTGCTTTCGGCTCAGGTCATGATCTCGGAGTCCTGGGATAGAGTCCCGCATCAGGCTCCCAGCTCCACGGGGAGTCTGCTTCTCCTTCTGACCTTCTCCTCGCTCATGCTCTCTCTTACTGCCTCTCTTTCAAATAAATAAATAAAATCTCTAAAAAAAAATAAATAAATGGAATCTTTGGGAAAATTAAATAAATAAATAAATTCTGAAGAAGTGACCTCCCTCAAGTCTGCAGCCTTTTTTCTCCCAAGCCAGTAGTGCTTAGAATCTCCCCTGCTTGAAGACTTTAATAGTACAATCAAACCCAGTTAGGTAACTAACACCCACCATCTACTGCAGGCAGTCATATTGTTACATTTTATACTTAACAAATGGGTGGATCACTCAAATGTTTTATTCACCTTTCTGGACAGGTGACGTATTTTAACACAATGATCAAATGGAGAGGAAGAACATTTCTTTGGACCCTAGCCTGTCCCAGGCTTTACAAGGATAATGGATGGAAAGATTTCAGAGGAAATTAACATTTGATTCATTCATCAAGCCATAATAGCCTTTCTCCTATTCTCTTCTAAAAGGAATGGATTCATCCTACTCCTGGGAACAGGGTTCTCTTTGCATCAGAAAGCTTTGCGAAGGAGCTAGCTTCCCCAAGAGGGCCCTGAAATTCCCAAATAACATGTTTTCCATCAGGAAGCCTTGTTCCGAGGCTGCTGAGGTTCATCACTGAACAGTGGGATATTAAACAGCGGCAGGAACCCGGGGAGGTTCTGGGGTCTCTTTCTAAATTGACCACTTAATTTACCCTCGCGCAGCTTGCCTACTTTGTTAATTGTTTGTGAAACTGAAGTGAATTGTGTTTGAAAGTGTTTTGAGGGGCGCCTGGGTGGTTCAGTGGGTTAAAGCCTCTGCCTTCAGCTCGGGTCATGATCCCAGGGTCCTGGGATCAAGCCCCACATCCGGCTTTCTGCTCAGCTTCCTCCCCCCCCCCCCCCCTCAGCCTGCCTCTCTGCCAACTTGTGATCTCTATCTGTCAAATAAATAAATTTTTTAAAAAAGTGTTTTGGAAACTGTGGAGTGCTACACAAATGTAAGTTTTACACCCAAACAAATCCATGAGCAGTCAAGGAAGAAGGAATCCGTTGAAAGCAATTGGTGCATATGCTTTTTTAAGCACCAAACATTCAATGCTCATGTTTACTGAGGCTTTACCTATGGGCCAGGCATGGTAGATGTTTTATGTCTGATCTTCACAGTACGCTAATAAGGTAAATGTTATTGTTCCCATTTTGCAGATGAGAAACACTGAAGCACAGAAAAGTTAAGACTCCTGCCAGAAGTAAAATATCTAGGTAATTTACCTAGCGAGTGATGAAGAGAAGCTAGAATGCAGATCCAGGCGGCCTGGCTCCAAAGCCCAGACCAAGCTCCTGGCATCCTAACCCTTACTAGCTGAATTGGTTTCCAGCCCAAGACATTTGTTATGCCTGTCCCAAAAGGTTAAGTGTCATGTTAAGTGCTGGAATGCTAAAATTGTGATGAATAAAGCTACTTTCCAAGAAAAACGAGTATCTTTTCAGGATTTGGATTTGACACCCCCCAGTGCCATATTTTGGGGCCCTACAGCCTTGAAACATGCTTGAAAAGTCATCTCTTACTCACTTCATCAGCAAAATGGTGATAATGGTGTTTTAAGATCCAGTTAGGTTGGGGTGCCTGGGTGGCTCAGTTGATTCAGCGCCTGCCTTTGGGTCAGGTCATGATCTCAGGGTCCTGGGATCGAGCCCCGCATCGGGCTCTCTGCTCAGCAGGGAGCTTGCTTCCCCTCTCTCTGCCTGCCTCTCTGCCTACTTGTGATCTCTGTCTGTGAAATAAATAAATAAAATCTTTAAAAAAAATCATAAAGCATGTAAAGGATGTCCAATTCATAGAAAAAAAGTTCACAGCATTAAACACATATGAAGAGCTGTTAAAATGAAACAAGGGCAAACCATAAATACATGTAAATATTTGTAAATGCAAACATCCAATTTGCAAAACCAAGCCTCTTTGTACACTTCTGTTGCAGGTAAATGTTAATTCACCCTTTAAAAAAAGTAATTTGACGGACGCATGGGTGGCTCAGTGGGTTGGGGCCTCTGCCTTCGGCTCGGGTCATGATCCCGGGGTCCTGGGATCGAGCCCCACATCCAGCTCTCTGCTCGGCGGGGAGCCTGCTTCCTCCTCTCTCTGCCTGCCTCTCTGCCTACTTGTGGTCTCTGTCTGTCAAATAAATAAATAAAGTCTTTTAAAAAAAAAAGTAATTTGGCAAGATATATCAAAAACTTTAAAATGTTTGTACTTCTTAAACCAATAATTCCACTTCTAAGTATATATCCCTCTTAGAATATGCACCAAGAAGTTCACTATGGGGCTGCCCAGCTGCCTCAGTTGGCGGAGCATGTGACTTGTAAGTTCAAGCCCCACACTGGGTGTAGAGATTACTTAAAAATAAAATCTTAAGAAAAAAAAGTTCATTGTGATGTTATTTATCACCATTTAAAAACTTGAGGCATCTTAAAAATAAATTTATTTATTTATTTCACAGATAGAGATCACAAGTAGGCAGAGAGACAGGCAGAGAGAGGGAGAAGCAGGCTCCCTGCTGAGCAGAGAGCCCGATGCGGGGCTCGATCCCAGGACCCTGGGATCATGACCTGAGCTGAAGGCAGAGGCTTAACCCAGTGAGCCACCCAGGTGCCCCAGGTTTTTTTTGTTTTTTTTTTTTAAGATTTTATTTATTTATTTGAGAGAGAGAGTGAGCGAACGAGAGAGCACAAGCTGGGAAGGAGCAGAGGGAGGAGAAGCAGATGCCCTACTGAGCAAGGAGCCTGATGCAACAACGCTCAGTCCGGGGATTCCCAGATCATGACCCGAGCCAAAGGTAGATGCTTAATCAGCTGAGCCACCCAGATGCCCCTTGACTAGGTTTTTGTATTGATTTCTTATCAAATTTTATTAGCCCTTTGAATCAAATTTGTGACAGAAGTGTACAAGTACATAGCTCATATTTATTTTGGTTATATCCTCATAATTTTCTTTATAATTGATTCTCCTGCCTCTAAGCTTAAAAAATCATTCCTCATCTATGTAACCACTTGGGGGGAAAAACGCTAAGCAGACAAATGTACTAACATAAAAGGATGCCCAAATTATACTGTCAGAACAAAGTCATATCCTGCAAAATAATGTTTAATTATGATCCCACTTCTCTCCATCTGTCTTTACATATATCACACACACACACACATTTATTTATTCACTAGTTATTTTTTTTTGAATGTCTCCTTTGTGGCAGAGATACATCTTTGAACAAAACAGACCAAATTTGAGCCCTTATGGAACTAAAGTTTATTGGGGAGGCCAACAATTTTTAAAAACCACCAAATTTGGGTTATGGACATTGGGGAGGGTGTGTGCTATGGTGAGTGCTGTGAAATGTGTAAACTTGGCGATTCACAGACCTGTTCCCCTGGGGCTAATAATACATTATATATGTTAATAAAAAATGTTTAAAAATTAATTTAAAAAAACCACCAAATGATACATGTCAGGTAATGAGAAGTGCTATGAACAAAAATAGAGCAGGCTAAGAGATGAAGAATGGTTTCCTCTTAATTCAGTGTTCAGAGAAGACCTAAGCTGGCCATCAGTTCAGTCAGAAAGTATTGAATTAAGTAACTAATATAATATTTTCTATAAAAGTATGAATAGAGCCACCCGGATGGCTCAGTTGGTTAAGTTTCCAACTCTTGATTTTGGCTCAGGTCCTGATCTCAGGGTCGTGGGATCAAACCCCACCTTGGCTCCACACTCAGCGGGGAGTCTGCTTGTCCTTCTCCCCCCTGCCCCCACTTCATGCTCTCTCTCAAATAAATAAATAAATAAAATCTAGGGACGCCTGGGTGGCTCAGTCGGTTAAGCCACTACCTTTGGCTCAGGTCATGATCCCAGGGTCCTGGGATTGAGTCCCACATCAGGCTCCTTGCTTGGCAGGGAGCCTGCTTCTCTCTCCACCTCTGCCTGCCACTCTGCCTGTTTGTGCACTTACGCGCGGGCTCTCTCTCTCTCTCTCTCTCTAACAAATAAATTAAAAAAAAGAAAGAAAATATTTGGAAGAATATTTAGGTCTCAGTGAATATTACCTATGGCTCTCTCGTCACCCAGAAATAGCAAAGCCTCCTATGCTAGAATTCTCTCTTACTTCTCATATCTAGTTAATTATCACATTTTTTGCCACTTATACCCTCCTCAAATTTCTTTTCTCTTTGCCACTGTCTTCTCTTAAGTCCTTTTCACTTTTTTTTTCAAGTTTTTTTTTTTGTTTGTTTTTTTTTTAGATTTTATTTATTTGTCAGAGAGGGAGAGAGAGCGAGTGAGAACAGGCAGACAGAATGGCAGGCAGAGGCAGAGGGAGAAGCAGGCTCCCCGCCGAGCAAGGAGCCCGATGTGGGACTCGATCCCAGGACGCTAGGATCATGACCTGAGCCGAAGGCAGCTGCTTAACCAACTGAGCCACCCAGGCGTCCCTCCTTTTCACTTTTTGAAAGAAATGTATTATTTCATTTTTACATGCTAAATTATGTCAAATGAATATGTTTCATGCACAGGCACTAACTTGGTGGGGATTCCCCTCACCAGATTGGGGTCAATATGAGCATGAAAAGAAATGTTGATATTAGATTGTGCAATAGGAATCCATGAGTTCACATTGATAGAAATAAAAAAATTAAAAAATAAATGAGAAAGAAGGAAAGGTCTTCCTTATAGTAGATCTGCAGCTAATAAATGTAGAAAGAATGATGGAATTAGAAAAGTCACAATTTAAAAAAAATAAAAAAAAAAAAAAAAAAAAAGAAAAGTCACAATTTGGCAGCCACCATAACAAAAGTTGATTCAGCCAAGAATCATAATCGTCAATGGATGTTAAAACCAATGGGGTCAAAGGATGATGAGAAATTGGATACGTACATAATCTCCAAGTAGTACCCTACACAAGATACTTAATAATTACAAATAGTAACTGTGTGGTGGGGAATCCCGGGAGAGACTGATTCAACCAGATGATGAAAGCTGACGTCATCATCATGGGGCAAATGGACATCAGATGCCTCCTGATGTGATGAACTGAGAAGGGCAGAACAGTACTTCTCTGGTACTTTTTTTTTTTTTTTAAAGATTTTATTTATTTATTGACAGACAGAGATCACAAGTAGGCAGAGAGGCAGGCAGAGAGAGAGGAGGAAGCAGGCTCCCCGCCGAGCAGAGAGCCCGATTCGGGGCTCGATCCCAGGACCCTGGGATCATGACCTGAGCTGAAGGCAGAGGCTTTAACCCACTGAGCCACCCAGGCGCCCCATTCTCTGGTACTTTTGCCAAAAAGACACAATATATAAGGATATATATATAGAGAAAGAGAGAGAGACAGACAGACAGACAGGCACTAGAGGTTACCAAATTCAGCAGCGTTCTTCAAAATAATTGTCCTGGACTCTAAAACTATCATTGTCATAAAAAACAAAGACTGAGAAGCAATTCCAGACTACAGAAGACAAAGGTGACATGGCAACTACATGGCTTTGTAATTTTTTTAGGATTTATTTATTTTGGAGAAATAAAGAGAGAGAATGGGCAGGAGGGGCAGAGGGTGAGGCAGAGAGGATCTCAAGCAGACTCTGCGCCGAGTGAGGAGGCTGACATGGGGCTCGACCTCACAATATTCACATCATGACCTGGGCCAAAACCAAGAGTTGCAAGCTTAACCGAATTCGCCACCCAGGTGCCCCTGTAATCCTGGATTGTATCTGGGACCAGAAAACAATGTTTTTTCTTTTGCTATAAAGAGTATTAGTTGGACAATGGATGAAATTTGAATGTCTATAGATTATAGAATTGTATCAATGTTCATTTCTGATTTTGATCATTGTGTTGCAGTTATGTAAGAGAATGTCTTTGTCTTTTAAGAAATACACACCAGAGGGGACGCCTGGATGGCTCAGTGGGTTAAGCCTCTGCCTTCAGCTTGGGTCATGATCTCAGGGTCCTGGGATTGAGTCCTGCATCGGGCTCTCTGCTCAGCAGGGAGCCTGCTTCTCCCTCTCTCTCTCTGCCTGCCTCTCTTCCTACTTGTGATCTCGCTCTCTGTCAAATAAATAAGTAAAATTAAAAAAAAAAAAGAAAAATACACACTGAAGTGTTTAGCAGTAAAGGGACATCGTGTCAGAAAAAAATTTAAATTAGAGTTTCTTCATAGATGCTCTTTTGTAGACGGTGATTACATGACTATCTACCAATTGTCTGACAGTGTCCATAATAACCATTTACAGGTTTCTTCAAAATTCCTGGATTTGTTCACTCAGTAGCTACCATGGAGTGCCAGTGTATCGAGCACAGTACCGGACACAGAATGAGGCAAAAACAATCGCAAGGTAGTGTCTTCGGGGAATTGACAGACTACAGGAGATGAGCAGATTCAGAAAGTGAGAGAACAAGGGGAAGAAAGAGAGACAATGAGAATGATAAAGGAAGTGTAGTAAAAACTAACGTTTGAGGAATGTAAGTGAAGGGCATATGAGAATTCATTTATTATTTTTGCAATTTTTCAGAACCTATGAAATTATTTCATTCTTCTTTTTTAAAAGATTTTATTTATTTATTTGACAGAGATCACAAGTAGGCCCAGAGGCAGGCAGAGAGAGAGTGGGGGGGAAGCAGGCTCCTCACAGAGCAGAGAGCCTGATGCGGGGTTTGATCCCAGGACCCTGAGATCATGACCTGAGCCGAAGGCAGAGCCTCAACCCACTGAGCCCCCCAGGTGCCCCTATGTAATTATTTCAAAATAAAAAGTTAAAAGTGTAAAAACCACTAGGAAGAGAAAAGGATATTAAGAGGCAGTAAAAGTAGATGTTTTCGATAGACTAGAGTGTTATAGACAACTTGCAAAACTTGTACCTGTATTAGGCCACAAAGAAAAATCTCAACAATTCCACAAAGCACAGAAATGTACATGTCATACTCACAAACCAAAACAAGTAAAAACTAAAAAATTAAATTTAAAAATTGAAAGTATTTAGGGGTGCCTGGGTGGCTCAGTTGTTGGGCATCTGCCTTTGCCTCAGGTCATGGTCCCAGGGTCCTGGGATAGAGCCCCATGTTGGGGCTCCCTGCTCAGCGGGGAGCCTGCATCTCTCTCTCCCACTCCCCCGATTGTGTTCCCTCTCTCGCTGTGTCTCTGTCAAAAAAATAAATAAAATCTTAAAAAATAAAATAAAAAATAAAATAAATTAAAATTAAAACTATTTGGACATTCTTAATGACATCTGTTTCAACAGTAACTGAATGAAAAAAGTGAATGTAAACTACACTTCCAAACTACTTAGAATAACAATAGTATTGAATAGAACCTATGGGATGTGGCCTAAACGATAAGCAACGGGAAAATTTAGAGTCTTCAAATTACTATTATTATTTATCAAGAAAGAACAGAAATCTACAAATCATATACTGTTTCAGAAGTTAGGGCAAAAACATCATAAATACCAGGTGCCCAGGACAAAGCCTATCGTGCCGTCTGCTTTCAAATGGTCACTCAGCCAATTCATGGAGACTAGAGCAGCCCCCTTTTTTTTTTTTTTTTTAAGATTTTATTTATTCATTTAAGACAGAGCAATACAGAGAGAACAAAAGCAAGAGGAGAGGGAGAGGCAGACTCCTTGCTGAGCCCGGAGTGCGCCATGGGGCTCGATCCCAGGACCCTGGGATCATGACCAGAGCTGAAGGCAGACACTCTGGTCAGGCGCCCTGAGGGCAGCACTTTTACTCGACCAGTACCGTGTGCTGGATTGCAGAGGCAAACAACAGATCCTCCGTTGTGAAACTTACAGGGCATGTGTATATACGAGGGAAACATCAGATAAAAAATTCAGTGTTGTGTACAAGTACAAAGTGCTGTTTGTTATCCCTAGCACAGTATCACTTAACAGTACCTTCTGTGGTCATTGTCTCCCTACTGCCTTTCTCCGAATCTCCCTCTTTTACGGTGTCTCTCCGGCTGTCTTGTTCTATTTTTCTCTCTTTCCTCCTCTTACTCTCTCTTTTCTCTCCCTCCTCCCTCTCCCTAGTCCCTGAAGACACTAAGTTTCAATTATTTTTGCCTTATGCCCAGCCTAGTGCCCTGCCTGATGCATTGGCACACAGCGGTGGCTGTGGAATGAATGAATCCCAGGATTGAAAGAATCCTGTTTGTTAATTAAGTGGACATTCTGCCAGGCAACCCGTAGATCACCATTTGAATACATGTATGTACACATTTTTTAGGTTTTATTTTATTTATCTATTTAAGAGAAAGAGCATGTGAGCGGGAGAGGGACAGAGCAAATCTCGAGTAGACTCCCTGCCCAGTGCAGAGCCTGACAGGGGAGTTGATGCCATGACTACGAGACCATGTCCCCAGCCCAAACCAAGAGCACTATGCCACCCAGGTGCCCCATACATTTCCATTTGACTTCTGTTTATTTAGGAAAAAGTCTAGAATAGACTCTAGGAACTACAGAATATATAGAGAATACAAAATAACCACAAGATACAGCTTAGACAAGCTGGTAGACTGTTTAAGCAGCATTATGTCAACTTAAATTCTAAGAAGGATAGTCTGTGGAGGGGAAAATCACACCTACCTCATCATTAGAATGCTTGAGTGTGATTTTTCAGGAGGAGTAATTGGAGAAATCGATAGATGCGATTGGCTTTGATCTTTCACAGACGTTTCATAAAGGTTCGCATCCAAGATCCAGGAAATATGCATCATCTATATGCATAAATAATGCATCAGGCAGGAAATATGACCGAAGTGTCAAAATGGAGAGTGGTTGTAGAAGAGAAAAACTGGTTAAGAGAAGAGGTGGAAGTAACATAAGGACTAGATCAGGTAGGTCTTGTTTGCCAGTCAGGACTTGGAATTTCATTTTACTTATTATTTTTTAAAGATTTTATTTATTTATTTGACAGAGAGGGAGTGAGCAGAAGTTGGGGGATCAGCAGGCAGAGCAGGGAGCCTAATGCATGGAGGGCTCAATCCCAGGACCCTGGGGATCATGACCCTCACCAAAGGCAGATGCTTAACGACTGAGCCATCCAGGCACCCCAGGACTTGGGGTTGTTTTTTTATTGTGTTGCCTTTGGAAGATTTGGAAAATGTCATCTGATTGTAGCTATAAAGGATCTGGTTGCTGAGTCTGTGAGACTAGACTGTAGAGGCATAAGCATGGAAGCATCAGGACCAAATGGGGGGGGGTGCCTGGGTGGCTCAGTGGGTTAAGCCGCTGCCTTCGGCTCAGGTCATGATCTCAGGGTCCTGGGATCGAGCCTCGAATCGGGCTCTCTGCTCAGCAGGGAGCCTGCTTCCCCCTCTCTGCCTGCTGCTCTGCCTACTTGTGATCTGTCAAATAAATAAAATCGTAAGAAAAAAAAAAAGACCAAATGGAAGGCTGTTGCAGTAGGCGATGGTGGCCTGGACCGTGATAATAGTAGTGATAGTGATGAGAAGTGTTTAATCCAGATTAAATATCAATCAATGGTAGAGGGAATAGAAGTTTATGATGATTAGCCGTGTGGTTCGAGAGTCAAGAGTGACTTAAGGGTTTTGGCTTGAGCCACTGAATGAATGCAATTCATACTGCTCTCCCTGGCTTACAGTCTGTCAGGGGAGAGAGTGTTTCATGGAGGTTGCATTTGAAGGGCAGGGATATTAGGAGGCTACTGGAATCATTCTGGAGAGATGAAAGGGTCCTAAACCTGGGCAGAGGCTGTAAGTGTGGAGAGGCATTCAAATGGCACAGACTTGAAAGATATTTAGGAAGTAAAAATCACTACTTTCGAAAACAGTTTATGGTTTTTTACTAAAATTGAGGATAGCTGAATCTTTTTTCCCCAATAATTCACTTACTGGTATTTATGCTAAGAGCAGGGGTTGCCTGAGGCCTGTTCTTGGATAGCCCTAGAGCTAGGTGAAAAATGTTTCTTTTGATTTATTTATTTATTTTGAGAGAGAGAATGAGAAGTATTTCTTGTTTTTCTTTTCCAAGAGAGAGCAAGGAGGGAGGGGCAAAGGGAGAGAATTTATTTATTTATTTATTTATTAAGATTTATTTATTTTAGTGGGGCCTGGGTGGCTCAGTCAGTTAAGCACCTGTCTTTGGCTCTGGTCATGATCTCTAGGTCCTGGGATTGAGCTCCATGTTTGGTTCCCAGCTCATTCAGGGATCTGCTTCTCCCTCTTTCTGCCTCTCCCGGTTTGTGCTCTGTCTCTCTCTCTCTCAAATGTATATAAAATCTTTTAAAAAATATTTATTTATTTTAGAGAGAGCTTGCACCCGAGTGGAGGGAAGAGCAAAGGGAGAGGGAGAGAGAGAACCTCAAGCAGACTCCCCATTGAGTGTGGAGCCCAAGGCCAGGTTCCATCTCACAACCCTGAGATCATGACCTGAGCTGAAACCAGGAGTCTGATGCTCAACTGACTGAGCCACCCAGATGGCCCTGTTTCTTTATATTTTTAAAGGATTTTATTTTTACTTATTTTTTTTAAATTTTATTTATTTGACAGAGATCACAAGTAGACAGAGAAGCAGGCAGAGAGAGAGAGAGAGGGGGAAGCAGGCTCCCCGATGAGCAGAGAGCCCGATGCGGGACTCGATCCCAGGACCCTGAGATCATGACCCGAGCCGAAGGCAGCGGCTTAACCCACTAAGCCACCCAGGCGCCCCTATTTTTACTTATTTTTTAATATTTTATTTTTAAATCAGAGTGAGAGTGAGCATAAGCAGTGGGAGTGGCAGGAAAAAGGAGAACCAGACTCCCTGCTGAGCAAGGAGCCACATGCAGGACTGGATTCCAGGACCCTAGGATCATGACCTGAGCAGAAGGCAGCCACTTAACTGACTGAGCCACCCAGGCGTCCCACATTTTTAAAGGATTTTAAAGGGGTAGGGTGGGATATGTAATAAAGACCATTTGTGGGCCTTAAAACCCAAGATACTCACTCTCTGGCACTTTACAATGTAAGTTTGCCAACTCATGCCATAGGTCAGTGTTTTGTTTTTTTTTTTTTAAGATTTTATTTATTTGACAGAGAGAGAAGGAAGCAGGCTCCCTGCTGAGCAGATAGCCCCATGTGGGGCTTGATCCCAGAACCCTGAGATCCTGACCTGAGCCAAAGGCAGAGGCTTAACCCACTGAGCCACCCAGGCACCCCCCCCCCTTTTTTTTTTAAGATTTTTAAGTAATCTCTACACCCAACATGGGGCTTGAACTCCCAGCCCTGACATCGAGTTGAGTGCTTCACTGACTGAGCCACCCAGGTGGTTTTTAAAGTGTGGCTAAGTGAGCAGCAATAGCATCATCACTTGGGAACTTGTTAGAAATGTAAATTCTCAGGCTTCAACACAGACTTGATGAATCAGAAACCCTGGGAGTGGGGCTCAGCAGTCTGTGGTTTAACAAGCACTCCAGGTGATTTTGATGTAAGTTAATTTCTGAGAAACACTGCTCTAGAGAAACTTTTGTTATCTATGCACCAGGATCCATTATCAGGAAGAACAATGGTTGTGAATAAGAACCCCAAACTAGGGGCACCTGGGTGGGTCAGTGGGTTAAGCCTCTGCCTTTGGCTCAGGTCATGATCTCAGGGTCCTGGGATGGACCCCTTCATCCGGCTCTGTGCTCAGCAGGGAGCCTGCTTCCTCCTCTCTCTCTGTCTGCCTCTCTGTTTACTTGTGATCTCTGTCTGTCAAATAAAATCTTTAAAAAAAAGAACCCCAATCTGGAAACAATCAAAATATCAATCAACAGTAGAGGAGATAAATAAATCATGGCAATTAATACTACGACAGTATTCTACAGCCTGTGGTTAGGGGCATGGAGTGCGATGGCGACTGCATGTATTTGAATCCCAGCTCCACCCAGAGGTAGCTGTGTGACCTTGGCAAGTTATTTGATCTCTCTAAACTTCAGCTTCCTCATCTGTAAAATGGGCATAAAATAGTAACTACTCTATAAGGTTATTGTTATGCTTAAACAATTTGAAGAGTGCCTGGTACAGAAGTATTAAAGGGAAACCTTCATGCTATGCTTCAAAGGAAAAAAAAAGTTCATTTCATAAAAGTTATGGTCTGCTGAAATATTCTTTATGTAACAAAATTATTAAGCAAACTAAGGTAAAAGCAGTACAGTTTTTGGAGGTTCAGATGTTGTCAGTGTGTTTGTAAACCTCGGTTTTCACACGTGGAAAATACCTTAAAACGGTTCTTGAATCTGATGAAATGTCTATTCCCCCCATCATGTTTGGTACATGGGCATGTAATAAATGTGTTTTCCTTTTCTAATTGCCCTTTCATTTCTTCCATCATTTTCTCAGCCCTTCCTTCCAAAACTGCCTCTGCTGTCTTGGTATTCTTGGGAGCAACATTGCCAGAACCAAGGTGCGAAGCGGCTTCCTTGACTGTCAGGAGATTTGGCTTTTTCCATGAATCAAGGTCACGAGAGTCAGTGTCTAGTGTTTTCCCAGCTATGCTCTCGGGCCAAGTGTGGGCCTAGATCTAGGACAGGGCTGTAATCCTGATATCTCCTGGGATTTCAGCCTTTTAGCAGCCTTAGCATGTAAAACGCTTAGTATGTATTTAGCCACAGCTAAATACAAAACACGCACACAAAGAAATAGATTTCTTCCCCCTCTGTCCAGGCCGCCTCCTGTTCCCCTACATCCCCGGGCCTAGCACCTAGCAGGCTCCAGGACATACACTGCGCTCAGCTGTTAGGGTGAATTTGACCTTCTGGGTGGAGTTTAATACCTCCATTTCCCAGGATGGGTTCATACACAGTGTAGGTGAGTTTAGGGTGCAAACAGCTGAAACCACTGGCTGCGTTTTCTGGTCTCGAGCAGCAACCTGCAGACACCTGGTTCAGAGAGAAAATGACCGAGGTCCTTCCCTCTTAACATTAATAACCGAAAGGGACCAGAAACCTCGCTCTCCAGCAGACGCAGCCAAAGACACGGCGCTGCGGTCAACCGGTTCCTGTCGGGTCGTGGTCTCGAAGGGCGGCGAGGCCAGCGCCGTAGGGCAGCAGAAAGGCAGCCTCCTTGTGACGTCAAATCAGCGGACTCTTGCCGCGGCTTCAGACCGGTTCCGGTTCCCCGGCTTTCTGGGCGCGAGAGTACGTGAGCGCGGCGGCGTTCTGCGCGTGCTCCGCAGAGAAACGCGAGAGGGTTGGGTCCGGCTCGCGAAGGAGATGCGTGATTGGCTGAAGCCGTGCTGGGGGGTTCCCCAGCCCTTTCGGCAGGGGTAAAACAATAAGAGGGGGCGGCGGCAAAGGGGGCGGGACGTCCGTGTTCCTTGTCGCTCGCCGCAGCGCTTGGCGCCCGGGAAGAGGTGGTTGTAAGGGAGACGAGCTCGCGGCTCTCCGGCTTCCGAGGCTTGAGGTTCGTCGGAGGGAGGGGGCGGCGAGCGAGAAGAATCCGCTGCGGCCGGTCCTCGGCGACTCTCCTGCTGACCTCTGCGCGACGTACCCGCCGCCGCTGTTGGTTGGAGGTGTGTACGGGGGCCGGGAAGGGAGGTCGGTGTGGTGGTCGGAAGGGGACATTCCGTTCGCGCGCCGCGGCTCGAGGCAACCGTCCTGTACGTGAGCCGTAGTGTCGGAGGTGGTCGCGGCGGAGAGAGATATTGTTCTCGCCGGCTGCCTGCGCTGCCGTGTGTGCGCGGTAGGAGCCAAACCTTTCCTCTCAGGTGAGGATGGGAGGCCGCGTGGGAAGGGAGGTGACCGGCTCGCGTCCTGCGGACGGAGGGCCCGGAGGGCACAGGTGGGGCCCGGATTTGTGGGAGATGAAGTGGCGAGCCGGGAACGGGGCCGCAGCAGCTCCCGGAGGCGCGCTGGTGCAGGCTGAATGCGGGACGTGGAGGAGCAGGCTTTCCGGAGAGGGGGTCTTAGGGTGGGAGCCCACCAGCCTGGTCTCCGAGTCGTCTGCGTCTCTCGTTCCCGGTTTCAGGGGAGCGGGGAGGCCGTCGCCGCCCCGCCCGTGGGGGAGGGGAAAATAGGCTGTGTCGGCGGAGGCAGAAGCGACGCAGATGCGAAAGTAGCGGCCTCCGGGCACCATTTCTGTGCACCGACACAGAATCCGGGTTTGAAGACGGCCGCCGCTTTGCTTACCCGGTACCTGGAATTCCGCGGTCTTTGGACGACCCCCTCCCCCGGGGGGCGGGCGGGTTATCCCTAACGTGTTCAAAAACCCAGGCTGTATCCAACATACACCTTCTTCCTGCTCTTTTTATGCAGACAATTCCGTATTGACCCAGGAATAGGAAAGATGTTTGAGTGCTTTGGGAAATGGGTTTCTTCCTGTTCCCCCACTTTGGGGGGGGGGCGGTGGGAAGGATGGTCAACGCGAAGACCGTGAGCTTCCTAGATTGTGTTGATTTTTGTTTGTCGAATCTGATAGAATTTTATCTGCGTCTTTAAAAGCAGATTTTAAAGATGGCTCTGTGCCGATTTGGAGCGAATATAGATTTGCATCTAGTTTTCCGCATAGATCCATTTTTTTACCCCAAGGCGTACCTAATTTCTTAACCGATTTTTTTTTTTTTTTTTTTTTTTTTTTTTGAGGGTAGGTGCCTTTGCTCCCTTTAAAAAACAACGACAACAAAACTCGTGGACCGAAGCTGCGGTGATAGCAGAGTTGACCCCCCCTCCCCCCAAGTTAAGATTTCAGCTTGGGTTTAAGGCTCTACACACCGTGCTAGTCCTCCAGTTGCTAGCATTGCCTGTACCTGGAACCGGGAACCATCAGCTGCACTTAGGGAGCCCCGTATGTTAGAGGGAAAGAAGATGGGAATTCTTGTCTAGCTCCATATTTGGCAGTTAATATA
Source organism: Enhydra lutris kenyoni (assembly GCF_002288905.1). Classification (NCBI taxonomy): domain Eukaryota; kingdom Metazoa; phylum Chordata; class Mammalia; order Carnivora; family Mustelidae; genus Enhydra; species Enhydra lutris. The sequence goes on from NW_019154105.1 coordinate 7,292,397, forward strand.
GCCTTGGACATGTGAACAAAGTTTCTAAGTAAACGCTTGGCCCTGTTAGTATCCAGTGGTCCTTTTGATGTCCAGAATTCCTGATTTTCAAAGATACACGGTATGATTAGTTTGAATTTCTTAGAACTGGATGTTTAGTTTCTTTGGTGATATTACCTTCCCGTTTTCTTAAATTTGGGGGATTAGTCACGTGTATTCCTGTGTTATAATTTAGTCTCTAGAGGCTGTTTAATTCTGAAAGGCTATAAGGAATTGGGAGGATAAGGACTTCAAATGGGTTGTTTATTAAGAGTTGTTATGGTTCCGGTTTTTAAACATTTCGGGTTGAAATATTAGTAGTGAACAAGTCTTAAGAGTGGAGAGAACCAGAATATTTGTGGGGTACTTAAGAATCAGAAGTAGAAGAAAGGAGAAGAAATAAAGTCTTTAAATAATTTGATATTCTAATTTAGTGTTCACTAGTAGTGTGATTCTTGAGTTTTAGTGATACTGGCCCTGTTGGTAGCAGGAAATAGTCTTTATCCATATTTTGCTTATGAGAAATCAAAAACGAAAACTTCTGTATCAGTGGCTGAAAATCTGTAAATACTAATGGTGTGTTTAGTTTTTTTTTTTTTTTTTTTTTT
>NW_019154105.1:7293122-7577593 GCF_002288905.1 Enhydra lutris kenyoni
AGAAGCAGACTCCCCGTGGAGCTGGGAGCCTGATGCGGGACTCGATCCCGGGACTCCAGGATCATGACCTGAGCTGAAGGCAGTCGCTTAACCAACTGAGCCACCCAGGCGCCCGTGTGTTTAGATTCTTAACAGCTTTCTTTATCCTGCGAAATTGTTGTTGATTACTCATTATCAGGATTGAACATTAATTCTCTATCAGGTTACTTTAAGACTTCCCACATTTTACACGGAGTTGATACAGAGGTGGAGAATGACCCCTTTTCAAGGCGGTTTCGTAGGTACAAACTTAAGGGTTGCTTTTGAATTTAAATTCAGTAGAATTTAATTGACAAACAGGACTTACTCTCCATTGATTGACACTTGTTTAAGAGCTGCTAGGACAGATTTGGTTCTTATCCCAGAACTCTGGACTGGCTTCAGAAGCAATAGAAGTTGTTTCTTGACGGCTGTTAATATCCTCAGTTTATTCATATCTTTTAATTTCTAGATAGTTTACCTTATTTTGGTACACACCGTAGATACTTTGGGATGACTCTTGGATTTTTTTTTTTTTTGTATTATGTTACTGCCCTCTCCTTTTTCAATTATCCCAACAGTATCAAATAAGCTAGCAGTTGGACTTCAGAAGATTTTTATATTTGCATCCATAGCTGTTCTTTTTAAATGTTTGCTCTTAACCAGGTGTACTGAAAATACCACTAGAGACAGGAGACCTGATTTTAAATCCTCTTATAACTCTGAGGGACCTTCTAAACTCCTTAGGCTCTCTAACCATCAGTTTTCCTTTTCTGCAAATGAAGTTAAATATCCTATCTATTTCAAGGAGATAAAGGAATATGTAGGTTACTTGTTAAACTTTAAAGGGTAATATAAATATATGCTTTTATTTTCGTGGCACAGCTTTTCCTTTTCATAATGCTTGGTCAATTTTAAGAGCTTCTGAGCTTCAAAGTTTGCCTCCTTCACTTTGGGGTCTGAGAAAAGTCTTACTTAATCTACAGCTACCTTTTATTTATTTCTACCACTGGTGCTTAGATCTTGTTTTGTGATATTTTCATTCTATGGTCTGCCACAACAAATTAAAGGTTTCTGCTTTTTTTTTTTTTTTTTTAAGATTTTATTTATTTATTTGACAGAGAGAGATCACAAGTAGGCAGAGAGGCAGGCAGAGAGAGAGGAGGAAGCAGGCTCCCTGCTGAGCAAAGAGCCCGACACTGGGCTCCATTGGAGCACCCTGAGATCAGGAAGTCGAAGGCAGAGCCCCAGCCCACTGAGCCACCCAGGTGCTCTGAAGGTTTTAGCTTTAAATAGCTATTCATCGTTGGGGGCGACTGGTTGGTTCAGTTGGTAGAACATGGGACTCTTGATCTCACAGTTCTGAATTCCAGCCCCACGTTGGGTGTAGGGATTACTTAAAAATAAAAAATCTTATGGGGTGCCTGCGTGGCTCAGTCGTTAAGTATCTGCCTTCAGTTCAGGTCATGTGGGATTCAGCCCAGCATTGGCCTCCCTGCTTGGTGGGGAGACTCCTTCTCCCTCTCCTACTCCCCCTGCATGTGTTCCCTCCCTCTCTCTCTATTTTTCTCTCAAATAAATGGATAAAATCTTTTAAAAAATCTTAAAAAGGTTCATTGCTGTTTTGATTGGTGAAGAGCTCTGTAGTTTCAGAAAGTTCCAGTTTTAATATGTGGTTAGGTGTGGAGATTGGGAATAGTCCGTGGCTCAGTGAGAAATGGCCGGGGCCTGACTAGTGTGACCCCCAGCTCTGAGTAAGGGGCTCTACAGGGGAAAGGGAGTTAAGTATCCAATATTAGAGATAAGCTGTGTCCTAGCATAGACCATAGCCTTTGGTAACACAGATTCTTTATTATAAAGAAATGCATCCTGGGGCGCCTGGGTGCCTCAGTGGGTTAAGCCTCTGCCTTCAGCTCAGGTCATGATCCCAGGGTCCTGGGATCGAGCCCCACATCGGGCTCTCTGCTCGGCAGGGGCTCTGCCTCCACCTCTCTCTCTGCCTGCCTCTCTGCCTACTTGTGATCTCTGTCTGTCAAATAAATAAATAAAATCTTTAAAAAAAAAAAAAAAAAGAAAAGCCATCCTGTTCCTAGAGATCTTACTTTTTTTTTTTTTTTTTAAAGATTTTATTTATTTATTTGACAGAGAGAGATCACAAGTAGACGGAGAGGCAGGCAGAGAGAGAGAGAGAGGGAAGCAGGCTTCCTGCTGAGCAGAGAGCCCGATGTGGGACTCGATCCCAGGACCCTGAGATCATGACCTGAGCCGAAGGCAGCGGCTTAACCCACTGAGCCACCCAGGCGCCCCGAGATCTTACTTTTTTTATAGAAATCAAGATATAGTACATGTAACTTTACAGTGCTGAAACAAGACTTTTGTAGATTTAAAATTTTTTGTAATTTTCTTTTTATTTCCTGTTTTTTGTTGTTTTTGTTTTGTAAGGTGACATACTATCTCAGCTTCTCAGCAATTTTCATTTTGGCTATTTTTTCAAAACATTGAAATGGCCATCAAAATATGACATGAAATTTCACATCAGTAATTTGCCCTGAGTGAAAGTCCTGTCTCGATTCCCCCACCCCCAACTGCTTGACCAAAGATGCTACAGTTATCACTCTTTATAAATGGTGGTCAGGACACTCCAGGCTCCTCAAAGAGTGAGTTTTTGACTGTGTGTTTTGATGTTTATATATTGTGGTTGCAGCCAGGTGTTTGAAGTTAACAGTAATAGTTAGATTTTATGGTTTATATTGATCTAGTCATTTTATCAATGTATGGAGAAGTTCCTTTTCCTTTAATGAGAATGGAGATGCCATTGCACAGATCCCCAAGATTAAAGAGAACTAATGGAATACATTATTTTGCTTGTATTACCACGTCTTTTTAATTGTAATCTGCTCTGAAAACTATTTTGCTATAGTAGATCTAAAAAATTAATTCATTTTCTTGCCCAAGTGTATACATAGCCTTTACTACATTATTGAAATCATACCTTGTAAATTTTATACCGTGTTTAGTGTTTTCTTTGATGGTTTTAACGTCTTTGATAATATTTTAATGACTGCATATGAATTGATGTTTTATATTATAGTCTGGGCTCACTTTATTATATTTTTGTTTCTAAGACCATTAATACCAGGTTACAAAAAATTATATCAAATAAGCATATCAGATGTTTTTTAAATCAGCTTTTGGAAACCTTGGACAGTGTACCTTAGAATCCTAGGCAATAAGCTTTTCTTTTATCTTTTACTTTTTCTTTTTCCAGTGAGTTTTACTTTACTACTCATTCTGTAATTGCTCAGTTTTAATTCCAGCATGGTATTAGTCTGTTTTCCCCATCTCTCAGCCTCCTCAGTCCCATCTTCAATTAGTTGGTAATATTTAAACACACTTAAACTTGAACCATAAATTGTCACTAATGTAGGCATAATGTCAGGGATTGCCTTTTTGTTTTACTACTAGTGGTGAATGAATTCTCACACTCTTGGCCTTTATTCTAGAGTCATGTTTTTCTTTCTTTTTTTTTTAAGTTTAGTTATTTCTTTTGGTAATCTCTACATGTGTGTGGGCTCATACTCAAAATCCCCAGATTAAGAGTTGCTTGTTCTACTGACTGAGCCAACCAGGCACCCCTAGAGCCATGTTTTCTAACCAGTAACATACATGTATCTGTTAGAAGGTTATCAGAAATTAAATGAAAATTTTAGAGTAGTATTTAATGTCTTACCAGTGGTGTTAAGAATTGGTATATAGCTTGCACTGTTTTCTTTTTCCTCTAGACCCATGAGGTTTTTTTGTTTTGTTTTGTTTTTTTTTAAATCATGCTTTTTTCCAAAGATGGGGTTTGTAAATTATTCTGCAGTTTGATTATTACTTTTGCGGACTGTATTTTGTCCACATTTATAACTTTCTTATTTTCCCCTATTTTAAATGAGTGCATAGTTTTCTATTTTACAGCTTTCCATTTTCCTGTTGATGGACATTTAGACTGCTTTATTTTCTTTTGTGGCAGTGAAACAACTTTGAATATACATCTTTGTAAAATTGCATGTCTGTTTCTTTGTAGTGTATCTTAGAAGTGGAATTATTGGTTATATGCTTTCATTTTTAATCAATTTTATTAAAACCATAAAATTACATCTCCAAAAGGTTATAACAATTTATATTTTCACCAACACTGTGGAAGAGCCCATTAACCCACACCCTTAACAGTACTGGATATTACCAGTAATTTTCAGTTTTGTTAATTTTATAAGTAAAAGGTGTCAACTTTGAATAAATTGCCTTTTTTTGAACTGGATATTCTTGATTTCAGGGTATCATGGTTCCCTTACATTGTGTTAAGGAATTTTCCATAAATGTTCATGAAATGATTGACATAATGAAGCATGATTGTATTGCTAAATTTAAAATTTGGGGAATAATTTACTAGTAGAGATCACTCTTCTTGTGCAGTTTAATGACTTTAGACAGACCTAGAGTCATGGAACCATGACCAGCCACAATCAAGATAGTAAGATAGTCCCATTACCCCGGAAGTTCTCTCCTGTTCTTTATAGTCCTTTCTACCTCCAGCCTTTGATCTGATTTAACCCTATAGTTTTGCATTTTACAGAATGTTCTATCAGTAGAATCAGGTAATACCAACTTTAGCTTTCAGTAATGCTTTTTTTTTTTTTTTTTTTTTTTTTAAGTTATGCGAGATCGAGGTGTTTTTCTGGATACAAATCCTTTTTCAGATATGTATTCTACAGATGCTTTTTTCAGACTGGCTTGTCTTTTCATTTTCTAAATGATGACTTTAAATGAAAGGTTGTACATTTTGATGGAGGTCCAATTTGCAGGGGGTTTTTTTTCCTTTCTGTGTCTTATCTAAAATATTTAACCTAAGGCTAGAAAAGTTTTCTTCTAGAAACCTAGAGTTTTAGGTTTTACATTTGTCTGTGGTCCCATTTCAAAATAATTTTTGTACGTGGGTGCCAAGTATGAGTCAGACTTCCTTTTGTTTTTAATGTGCGGATGTCAGGTTGTCCCCAAATCATTTGTTGAAAAGATAAAATTACCTTTGAAAAGAAATTGGCTATATTGTGTGGGTCTGTTGTAATGCTCATTTTGGGGGGGATTTCTAAAATTTCTAAAAGTTCTTAAAATTATTTGTGCCAAAACTGCTATACTTGATTTGTTTGGACCTTTAATCACAAAACTCTCTGACTTCATATTACAGTAGTAGTAAGTATTCTTGTAGATGACTGTGTACGAATATGCATTTACATATAAATAAGCACAGGACTGTAGCTGATGGACTTTATTTTTTATTTTAAAAGATTTTATTCATTTGAGAGAGAGACAGAGCACAGGCAGGGGGAAGGGCAGAGGGAAAGGGAGAAGCAGACTTCCAGCTGAGCTCGGAGCCTGACATGGGGCTCTATCTCATCCAGGAGATCATGACCTGAGCTGAAGGCAGACACCTAACCATCTGAGCCACCCAAGTGCCCCAGTGATTGACTTTAAAGATAGCTTGAGGGGACCTGGGTAGCTCAGTCATTAAGCTTCTGCCTTCCGCTCAGGTCATGATCCCAGGGTCCTGGGGATTGAGGCCCGCATCTGGCTCCCGGCTCGGCGGGAAGCCTGTTTCTCCCTCTCCCACTCCCCCTGCTTGTGTTGCCTCTCTCGCTGTGTCTGTCTCTGTCAAATAAATAAATAAAATCTTAAAAAAAATAAAGATCATTTGAAATTGCATGCTTAATGTGTTTATTCATTAACATTCCTTCGTAGTTTTATTCATTAGCTATTGAAGTATCTTCGTAGTTTAGTTGTTGCTTCTCTTAGGGCTTTAGTATCAGAATTGTGCAGATTTTTTTTAATCCTATTAAATGTACAGCAGTGGTGGATGCTGCAAAGATTATGTCTTGAGTATCTCCTGGAAGCATAACACTGCTGGGCTTATGCTTTTAGCGTTAGCATGGAGGAGTCTTCGGAATAGGAGAGGGATGTGCCTGTGCTCTTGTACATATATTATTAGGATTGAGTGCATTAATAAGAGCTGAAGAAGACATCTACCATACTAAGAAGAAGAAATGGTTAATCCTTCTTGGTGGACCCTAGTTAGGAAAACCAGAGGTAGAATTGGAATGAGATCTTGAGCAGGTTTTTGAAGAGTAAACAGGGGCAGGATTTGGTGGCGTGAGGTTTTGAGGAGATAGTCATCCCCTAAAAATTTTCTTTTAGCTTTGGCTTGAGATACTTATTCATTCTTTGCATGTCCAGTGTTTATGCCTGTTCCAGTTTTCAAATGGTATATTCTTTGTGATAGGGCTGTAGCATTTATCACATAGTTGTGTGTGGGAATTTTGTCTCCCACTGGACTTTAAATTTCTCTGGAGCAGCAGATCAAGTCCTTCAAGTTCATCATTGTTTTTTCTTGAGTAGTTTCTGATACATATATAGTAGACATTCATTGAATATTGGAAGAATTTGTGTTTCCCACCTATTCATCCATCTTAGGTTGAATGAAATAAGACAGTGGCCTAAAGAATGAAAATTGTAGGTTCAGGAAATGGTGGACAGTGGCATAGTGTTCTTTGAACACAGAATTTGTTACAGAGGTGAAAAGTGTGATGGGAAATAAATTTGCAGAATTTATCAGGACCATGAATGTCAGACTGGATCTGTGGCGTAGCTTATACTTCAAATTAAATGCAGGTGTTTGAATTGTACTCTGTTAATGTATTCTGCACATGATAAAGAGGCTTGGAAGATTAGAGGAAGGTGTAGAGTATAAATTCAGTGGGAGTGGAAAGAATGGGGCAAATTCCGAGAGACTTGAGTTGTCAGGATTTCACAGTTTGAAGCTTAAAGAAGGAAAGTCACTTAGGACTGAGCATTCTACCCAAGAAGATGGTGGCATCATTAACAGAAATACCGAAAGCATTTTGAGGGATGCATATATTGGTACCCTGTGAGGGCGTGTATGGATATTCAGCGTGGGGTTAAAATGTAAAATTTGAGTTCATGGTAGAGACTAGATTTGCATTTAGGTAGATAAGAGAGCTAAAGCCATTAGACTCTGAAATTGCCAGGTTAGAAGACAGAACTTTGAGAACTTCTGCATTTTGGTGAGAAGTTGCCTTGTGGTAGAAATCTAGAAGCATTAGGAGGAGGTTATCAACAATGCTAATGCAGACAAGTGGAAGACTGGGAAGTCACTGGATTTTTTAAGAATTGTGATTTTCCAGCTTTCCGGGCCAATAGTGCTCTTGCAGACATGAAAACCCGCTGGACTTTGTGCAAGAAGTGTGGCAAGCACCAACCCTAGAAAGTGACACAGTACAAGAAAGGCAGAGATTTTCTTTATGCCTAGGGAAAGTGGCGTTATGACAGGAAGCAGCGTGGCTGTGGTGGGCAGACTAAGCGGATTTTCTGGAAAAAGGCTAAAACTGCAAAGAAGATTGTCTTGTGGCTTGAATGTGTTGAGCCCATTTACAGATCTAAGAGAATGCTGGCTATTAAAAGATGCAAGCATTTTGAACTAGGAGGAGATAAGAAGAGAAAAGCTTTTAAGATGGAAATAAAGTAGTGGCCATCAATTTTAAAAAATTGTGACTTTTCAGAGAATGATATTTAAGGGAGAGCTCAGATTATATTTGAGAGGAGAGTTGAGGAAGATTAATGCAGTTAGTAATTTAGGGAACAATGTGATTATTAAAGTGCCATGAAGACGACTCAAAGTACTTTGAGAATTCAAAGGAAAGACAGTTATAGTTTATAGAAGAACCAAGAAAGATTTTCAGGGGTACCCAAAAATGCATAGAATTTCAGTCATTACAGATAGGAAGTTATGGAATGAGTATTGGAGTGGGAATCAAAGGTCTTGGTTTAATAGACTTTTAGAATCCTAGCGTTGGAACAACCTAATCTAATGTTGTTAGACATAGATTATTATACTATATTTCTGTTAAATTGTTTAGTCAGTCTCTGGAATAAATACTTACAATAACTGGCTATTTATGAAGTAGCTCTATTCTGGTTATTTCTGCATTAAGTTGAACCTCAGTCTACCCTTTGGACCTAACTACTGTTCAGCCAGTATTTAGCTTTTACAAAGAAGAATTGTGTTCATTTTAGACATTACATCTATGTTGTAGCCTGAGATTGTTGGCTTTGTGGGCAGCTCCATTATACTAGTGATTCACCAAACTTACTTTTAACCAGGAAGTAAGCAAAAAACCTAAGTACTTAACTAAAAGCTGAAGTTTTATTAGTCAAAGAAGGAACCAAAAATTCCTTTGGTTGATGACAGGTTTTTTTTGTTGTTTGTTTGTTTTGTTTTTTAAGATATTTGAAATCACAGTATATTGTAGGATGAAGCCCAGCGTGACTTTTTTTCTTTCTTGTGTATATGTTTACTTTTCTTTCTCTCCTCCACTTCCCTCTCAATGGTACTAAGAGATTCAGAAAAGATAGTGGCAATTGATAGCAATTTCCCATGAGAGCTGGAGTAGATATGTTTCAGGTATTAGTCTAGGCAAACGGAGAGGAATCATTTTAAGAAACGAGAATGAATTAAAAGGGAGCACCTGGGTGGCTCAGTGGGTTAAAGCCTCTGCCTTCCGCTCAGGTCATAGTCCCAGGGTCCTGGGATCGAGCCCCACATCGGGCTCTCTGTTTAGTAGGGAACCTGCTTCCTCCTCTCTCTTTGCCTGCCTCTCTGCCTACTTGTAATCTCTTTCTGTCAAACAAATAAATAAGATCCTTAAAAAAAAAAGGAATGAATTAAAGGATGTTGATGAAGATACACGATATATGGGGATTTTAAGTGGGATAAAGGTGGAAAGTAGAATGATGATCTTTGAAGTAGTTGAGACTCTAAATAGTGAGGGAAACCAGATATAATCATGTTGGTATCTGGATGAATAAAAAGGACTGATTGTTTTTAATTAACAAGGAAAAGTACATTTTACAGTATGCATCCCAGTGTGACAGAATTCTCCAGATTTTCAAGTGTTCATGGAAAAAGTGGGGTTTAATACATGTAATTTTACTTTATCTAAAAAGATTTTAGGAGATAATTGCTCTTTTAAAAAAAAAAAAGATTTTATTATTTATTTGACAGACCACAACTAGGCGGAGAGGCGGGGGAAGAGAGCCGATGCAGGGCTCCATCCCAGGACCCTGAGATTCTGACCTGAGCTGAAGGCAGAGGCTTAACCCACTGAGCCACCCAGGCACCCCATTAATTGCTCTTATTTTTGAAGGTGCTAGAGCTAACAACCAAATGAAGAAGATACTTTTTGCACATAAGTATCTTTTAATTTTGGCTGTCTTTGTTGTATTGTATAGTCTTGTAGGTTTGACCAGAGATCATATCTCAATTTGTAAATTAGAAAATTAAGATCCAAGTAGGTCATAACTTTTTCATGGCCTTAGAGAGTTAAAATCTTTTTCTGTCCCATGTTCAGTGTAGTGTGGGGGGGCACCTGGGTGGCTCAGTTGGTTAAGTGTCTGCCTGCAGCTCAGTCATGATCCTAGGATCCTGGGATCGAGCCCTGCATCTGGTATTGGGCTCCCTGAGCCTGCTTCTCCCTCTCCCTCCACCTCTCCCCGCCCCCTCGTGCTCTCTTTCAAAGAAATAAAGATCTTTTTAAAAATGGTTTTAATTTTTAAAAATTAAAAACATTTTAGGGGTTCCTAGGTGGCTCAATCAGTTAGGTGTCTGCGTTCCGCTCAGGTCATGATCCCAGAGTTCCAGGATTGAGCCCACATCCAGTTCCCTGCTAAGCAGGGAGCCTGCTTTTCCCTCTGCCTCTCCCTCTCCTCATGGCCTCTCTCAAATAAAATCTAAAAAAAAAAAAAAAGAAAAAGAAAAACAGGAAATTATTAAAAAAAAAGAAGTGGAAGGACCCACATCCCAGAATTTGCTTACCTAAGAGTTGGGTAATTTGCTGTGAATAATAAAAACAGCACAGTTGTTCCTGTAATCATATTTATTCTGAATGTGTAATTTGGATCTTTTGATTTTCCTCCTAACCAGATTCTTGTATACATGGTTGTGTGTGAATTATAAATGCACACTTTTTAGTACTCAATTTTCCAATCTTAACTTCCTGTAGCTACCCAAACTACCTATCGGTGGTTCGTTTATAATTTTTTTTTTTAAGATTTTATTTTTATTTATTTGGCACAGAGAGATCACAAGTGGGCAGAGGCAAGCAGAGAGTGAGGGGGAAGCAGGCTCCCTGCTGAGCAGAGAGCCCCATGAGGGGCTCGATCCCAGGACCCTGAGATCATGACCTGAGCCCAAGGCAGAGGCTTAATCCACTGAGCCACCCAGGCCCCCGGTTCATTTATAATTTCATCCTAATGCTTCTTTGATGCCTTATGTATTGCACTGTTAATTTTCCTACTCAAAGGGAGAAAATGGGAAGATGGGCAAGATGCAGATGTTTGTGTAGAACAAATAAATCAATGTGTCATTAAAAAATAGATAAGTCGGGTGTTACTTTTTTCCCTTTTGCCTCTAATATCTTTATTTTCTGGTTGATGTGATTAATTTCCACCACTTACACTTTAGCCCACTAAATTCTGACTCACTTTAAATCAGTTAGTAGTGAAGTAACTGCTTTGTAAGTAGTTAAATTGTAGCACCATCCATTAGTAACTTCTTTTCGTTTTGTCATTCCCGTGGAAGCCTCTCTATGCCTAAAGATGGACTCTGCCTAGACTCTGTATAGCTTTTTGTTTAGCCTTTTACCAGATAAGTATTGCCTTACCTCATCCACCATTTGAGGTTCACTTTTTTCTTTTCCCTTTAAAAAAAAAAAAAAAAAGTTTATTTATTTATTTATTTGACAGAGAGAGAGAGAGAGAGAACACAAGCAGGGGAAGTTGGCGGGGTTCGGGGGAGGGGGGTGCTGATGTAGGCTTCCCGCTGAGCAGGGAGCCTGCTGCCTCGCTAGATCCCGATCAGGACCTGAGCCCTGAGCCACAGACGCATAAACCTACTGAGCGACCCACACACCCCTGAGGTTCACTTTTCAAGTTACCTCCTTTGGATAATTTATTGAATAATAATCTTGTAAAAGTTGCCTTCACTGTGTGTCTACCTTTCCTGTCTGTCTGATGTGTACTGATGATGTGACCACCACACTTTCGTGATTGTATATATACAACATATATATAGGTGGTGGGCATTTGAAAGCCTCTCAGATGTTTTTACAATAAGTCTTTAGTGTATTTTGACATTTCTTTGATACTGATAAATGTATTCACTGTGTTTTGTTTTGTTTTGTTCTTTACTTTGGTTATATGTATGTGACAAAAATGGTAAGTAAATCTATCCTTTATAAATGTGATGGAGGATTTGGGATAAATGACAAAGTGTCATTGTAGAAAATCTGTAAATAAGGAAGAGAAGGAAGAAAAACATGGGAATCTCCAAATCCATAGCCAGTCCCTAAGAGCGTATATATTCACCATTTGAACAAAACTGTTTTATATGTAGCTGTTTTATTTAGAGGATAAGTTAATATCTTCCCACGTCTTAGTGTTATTTTCGCATCAGTTACAGTATTAAAGCATGTATTCGTTTTCAGATTTTTTTTATTATGAAAAATTTTACTAGATAAGTCTACCGTTCTTCACACTTCACCATCATTCAAAATAAAAATACTATGTTGTTGAGCTTTGTTACTTTAAATGTAGCAAATGAGAATTCATTTATGCATTAGGATTTGTTAGTCTTTATTGGAAGTTTTTAGGTTTGCTGGGGAACTAATGGCCCCTGAAATGACACTATCTGATTCTGCTTTGTGAATTAAATTTTTCTTTTCTTTTTTTAAAAAAAGAGTTTAATTGTAGGTGGTGCAGAATTCAAGGTAGAACAAAGACTGCAAAGCAGACTGGCAGGATTCTCGGCTGGGTTTACTCTTACCTTAACAGCTAAGGTAGCAATGGCTGAGTAATAGGAAGTAAAGACAAGATGATGAGTCCCACCGTATGGATTTTTTTTTCCTTTTTTTTTCTTTTCCGAAGTTTATTCTTGAATGTATAACAGCTCCGACACAACACTTCATTCTGGCCATAGGTGGCAACAGATGTAAATGGCAGAGAATCCAGATGTTTTTAAACAGCAACGGAAGTAGGGGGTCACCAATCTCCTGATGGAGACACAAGGAGCTGCTTGCTTTTTGCCAGATTTCTCAGTTTCCCCTGTGGCCTGGGGGCCCTTCCACATAGCCTTTACTTGAGCTTCTCCAGCTTCTTCTTTGTTTCTGTTGGAAAGCGATCTCTTCCTCGTCCATCTCCTTGAACTGCTTCAAAGGCTTCTTGCCACTGCCTCATCCCCAGACGCTGCCACGAAAGCAGTAAATTAACTATTTTTGAAAGCAAGTGAGGCATAAAAATTTTAACAGATTTGTGGGTTTTGTATTTTGTTTCAAGACTTTTAAAAGGAGAGAAAACCTAATAGAGCATTATGTGAAAGTTGAATTGGGAGTTGTTCGAATTCTGTAGAGCTACAATCTTGCCTGTAGGCTCTGCCATGGTTTATTTATACACACTTTATTTATTTACATGAGAGAGAGAGAGAACGCAAGAGCCGGGGTGGGGGCAGAAGGAGAGGGACAGGCAGACTCCCCACTGAGTGTGGAGCCCTCCCCCCAACTCAGGGCTTGATTCCAGGACTCTGAGATCGTAACCTGAGCTGAAGTCAGCTGAGCCACCCTGGTGGCCCTCCTAATTTTTATTTAAAAACATTATCACAGTTGTAATGATTCTGGCAGGTTATCTTTGGCTATAAATTTTTTTGTTTAAAGGAAACCTAGGGTAGGGCTCCTGGGTGGCTCAGCTGTTCAGGTTGTGATCCCAGGGTCCCACATCGCTCTCCCTGCTCTGCGGGAGGCCTGCTTCCCCCTGCCCCCCACCCCTGTGTTCCTTCTCCCTCTGTGTCTCTCTGTCAAATAAATAAAATCTTTTTTAAAAAAATAAAGGAAGCCTAGGGGCACCTGAGTGACTCAGTCGGTTAAGTGGGACTCTCGGTTTTGGCCCAAGTCGTGATCTCAGGGTTGCGATTGAGCCCTGTGTCTTCTGTGCTGATCATGGAGCCTATTGAGGATTCTCTCTCTCTCTCTCTCTCTCTCTCTCTCTCTCTACCCCTTCCCTCTCCCCCTACCTCTCTTACAAAAAAACCCAAACAAACCTACATTGAGATTATTTGTTAAGCAGGAATTTAAACTGTATGCCACTTTGCCCAGTAAATACACACAAATACTGAGGGTTGGTTTTTTTTTTTTAGTACTTTTAAGTGTAATAGGAAAGGATATTTGATTATAAATATATATATTTAAACAAGTAATATTTAACTTTCTCCCCCCCCCCTTTTCCAGTTCCTAATGTTGTAATTTTAACTGTTCGGGGTCTATAACCATGTGTAAGTCACTTACTTTAAATGATTGTGTTTCTATTTATATCTTGTATTTGTTTTTCTTATTTTTAAGCCTCCTGCCTGTCAACATAGACCCTCCTTCCCCCTGCCTTGACTCGTCTGTTTTTCTTGATCTTACCTTTGAGATTTGTGCTTAGCAGTACTTTATCATAGTGCCTAACCCGTTCTGTTTCCTATGTGCTTGTTTCCAATCCATGACGGATTATATAAACTTTTCAGTTTTATTTTAATTCCAGGTAACATACAGTTAACAGTTAGTTTCAGGTGTACAGCATATGGATTCAGCACTTGCATCCATCACCCTGTGTCGTTCACCTATTTAATCCGTCCCCCAACCCGCCTCTCCTCTGGTAACCATCAGTTTGTTCTCTGGAGTTAAGGGTATGTTTCTTGATTTGTCTCTTTAATTTTTTTTTTCCTTTTGCTTTGTTTTGTTTCTTACATTCCATCATATTATAAACTTCTTGAGGGCTGAAGTCTTAATCTTATTCCCCAGGCTGTTCCCTTTATTAAAAAGAGCACCTGGCAATGTATTGATGCTTTTTACTTAGTTAATGAAAAGAAATACTGGACATACACCAAATGTAAAAAAAAAAAAAAGTCTCTGAGTACTCAGGTTATTGCTGATTTTTAATGGTAATTATTATCATTTTGAAGCAGTGAAATAATTCTAAAGGAGAGTGAATACAGAGAAGATATAAGTTGGCACTTTCCCATAGTAAGTCTAATCTCCAGGTCCTGACGTGTGCCTTCTGCCTAGTTTTCCAAAATAAACCATTGGAATCCAGGGACATAGATTATAGTCCCTGGAGGAGAGAGGTACTGTGACTGGAAAAGACTTGGTTATGGTGTTCATACTGTGAGGCAGGGGTACTTTATTGGGAATAAGAAAAAGAACTGTGTGGAGGTTGGGAGGGGGGAAGGCATTGAGGAATAGAGACAAAGAGGAACTTCAGATGTTGGAAGTTACCAGTAGTTGTTGGGAATTTATTATTTTGTTGTTGCAAATTGTTTTTCAATAAATACATTACTTTTCTTTATTCCTGTTTGTATGGCTAAGAAAACTTACTTCCTGGAAATTTACAAAGATGACTTTTTAATAGTTACCATTCTTGTGTTTGCTCCCTTAGCATTTGACATTGTGCAGCAAAGAAATGGTTATGGAGAAGCCCAGTCCGCTGCTTGTAGGGCGGGAGTTTGTGAGGCAATATTATACTTTGCTGAATAAAGCTCCAGAATATTTACACAGGTAAATTTTAAATGGATTATTTAGTGTTTTTATTTAGTTTTGTTTTCTTGAATAGGACTACGTAGTATTTTTGTCTTTCTTGTTTCATGTTCTGATTTTTTTTTGCAAACCATAACCAATACTTTATCTAACGGCCAAAACTGTTTTTTCAGGTTTTTTAAAAAATGAGATCTCAGCGGTTCCTGGGTAGCTCAGTCAGTTAATTGTCCAGTTCTTGATCTCAGCTCAGGCCTTGATCTCAGGGTTTTGAGTTCAAGCCCTGTTTGGAGCTCCACAAAAAAAAATGAAATCCGTGGTGAAAAAATGCTTCACGTTTTATCCCATTATATAACATATGCATATCTATGTACAAACATGTACACAATTATATCCTTCAGTATTTTGTATTTCATTTAAATAAACCTTGGGCCTGACCGTAGGCTAATGGGTTCTAATCTGCAATTTGAAATCATAGTCATTAGTGAACTTTTTTTTTTTTTTTAAGTTCCCTTTGGCAGTGTTAGAAAATGAATCATATAAGTGGTTATACTTGTGGAAATTTCTTCTGATTGATCTTCAAAATAGTACTCCTTGGTAAAACAGCAGTAGTAGCCTTGTTTACTATTTTGGCAGGAGTTGGACATCTGTAAGCTTACTTTTTCCAGAAGTTGAAATGAAATTGATTTATATTGTGAGTAGCATTTACAATTTTTGTTCTTCTGGTGTATTTTAGCAGGTGAAAGATAAGTGAGACTTTTATAAGGATTAGTTTTTGCAAGTATTTGTAGAACACACCACCATGTAAGCTAAGGCATAAATCATTGCCACTTCATATGGAAAGAGCTGTTAAAAAGACTTACTTATGTTCCTTTAGCTGGGTCCTCTTTTGCAAGTGTGCTGGGCATTCTAAAGTTAGATTTTGTAGTATGTCTTGTATTTCATGACATTTTTCTGTAACAAAACCCCTCCTCAAAAAAAAAAAAAAATCCAAAAGTGAATACCTGTGCATTTTTCTAATTATAGAAATAAAAGATGTTCTTGTAGGCAGTGTATGTAAAGGAGTTTTTGGGTGGAGAGGGGAGAATGGAATTAATAAGGACATTCCTTGTCTGAAATTTAGTCTTTATATAATATAGGTATTAGCATTTTTTTTTTTTTTGTAGTGACAGGGTCTCCACAATCATTAAAAAAAAAAAATAATAAACTTGTTTTAAAGTTAGCTTGTGTAACCATTTTACCTATAAATGAAAATCAGTAATTTTTCACTTGTTAACAAACTGTGATCAGTATCCTTTTTCGTGTATCTTTTTGCACCTTTCTAGTTATTTTCTTAAGGTCCTAGAAGTAGAATTGTTAAATCAAAGGTATAATTATTTCTAAGGCTTTTCCTACACTTAACAGTCAAGTTGTCCTCCAAAGAAATGGTAGAAGTTCACATATTTGCCAGTGGTACATGTGAGAAAATAGTGTAAACTTAAAATTATAGGTAGTAGTTAAAAATGTGAACTGTGGAGCTAGACTGTCTGGGGTCATGTCTTAGCAACCCCACTTGATTACTGTGTGGCCTTAGGAGAGTTAATTTAATTTTTTCTGAACTTCAGTTTGCTCATTTCCATAATAGTGCTTATTTCATGAGGTTGTTAGGGGAGGGGTAAATAAATAATATGTAATGCACTGAGAACATTGCTTGGCATAGAGGAAGTCTTACATACGTGTTTCAGTAACAATAGGAGCTGAGTTCTCTTTATGAAAAAATTTTTGCGTGTTTGGTAACCTTAATTTAGAAATATATTAATTCTAATTGCTTTAGGTAATGCAGAGAAATACTAATTTATCATGTACTTAAGAGCAGTATAAAATATTAATGAGATATCAGAAACTGAAATAATGTAGATTTTCTTATTTAGTCTCTGAATTATTTCACTTACTGTAAATCTTAACTAAACTGTTTTAATCTAAGATTTTGGAATTAGTAATCATTTGGAACTTTGAGTAGAATGTTAAACAGCAGCTGATTCCAAAACAAATCTAGATAACTTGAGTTTTTTATCTAAAGGGAAAAACTGGGTCAATAACTACAGCATCTGTATTTAGAATGTATTTTGAATATCTCATTCTTCCACCTCAAAAAATAGATATAATAGGAATTAGATGAGAACTGCAAGCGATTGAATGTATTTCCAGTGTGCCAGGCCGGAATTCTGTCGTTGCTTATTTAATCCTTAAAACAACCCTGTGGAGTAGTTACTATTACTGCGTTTGATAACCAAGGAAACTGCTTAAAGGCTATAAGTAACTTTATCAGGATTATACCACTCCTGAATGACAAAGCCAGACACAGAAGCTATGTCTGTTTTATACCAGAACTCTGCTGCCTCTTAGGCCTCTCTTGACAATTGAATGTTAATGAATTCTCATTGGCTTTATAGGTTTTATGGCAGGAATTCTTCCTACGTCCATGGTGGAGTAGACGCTAGTGGGAAGCCCCAGGAGGCGGTTTATGGCCAAAATGTAAGTACCATTTCATATACATTTTAAGTTTTTTCCCTTTTTTCTTGTGTTAAGATAGTTGGAAACAGTCTTTTTGTGCCAATGGATTTCTTCCCGAATGTACTCATCACTTTAGAAGTTGTGTTACAATAGTTGTTAAATGAGCTTTCAGTTCTTATAAATATCCATTTTGTTTGAAACAAGGTGCTACATTGGGTTGGATACCAAGGAGAAGATAGGAAATTATCTACCCTTGATGTATTTTATTCATGAAACGGTTGAGAACAATAAGTTTATACAGATACGGGCTAAACCTTATGTTCTAGGAGTGCGCAGAAGTATATGTGCTTTATGACATTATATAGAGGATATGGGACTTTAGCTAGATGCTGAATTACAGAATTTGGCCTTACGGTACAAAAGGAAAATAAAAGTAGAAGAAATGGTACAGCAAACCCAGTAAAGTAAAATCAGCTGTGAGGCCAAGGAGTAGTCAACACAGTTTGTATGAATGATTAAAAACGTAATACAGGAGTGCCTGGGTGGCTCTGTCAGTTAGGTGATTGCCTTCGACTCAGGTCATGATCCTAGCGCCCTGAGATCGAGCCCCACATCGGGCTCACTATTTAGCCGGGGGCCCGCTTCTCCCTCTCCTTTTGCCGTTCCCCCTACCTGTTCTCTCTTGCTGTCTCTCTGTCAAATAAATAAATAAAATCTTAAAAAAAAAAAAACAACAACCCAAAACCCAAAAAACAATACAGAATAGTGAGAGAGAGCTATATAAAGCCTGTATTATTGCTTAATATGAGATAGCCATACTGGTCTCTTGCATTGAGCTGTGACATGTTGAAAATGGTGGTTTAGGAACATCAGCCTGGCAGTAATGCGTGTCATGGTGGAAAGGATTCAAATGAGATCGATAGATTATGTAGTTAATATTCTAGAGTTGTGAGGAGATCGGTGAAGCTCAGATGTTATTAAATAATGAAGCGTCACAGCAGTTTGTTTTCCCTCCTTCCTTTCTTCTATTACAGGATATACACCACAAAGTATTATCTCTGAACTTCAGTGAATGTCATACTAAAATTCGTCACGTGGATGCTCATGCAACCTTGAGTGATGGAGTGGTCGTCCAGGTCATGGGTCTGCTGTCTAATAGTGGACAGCCGGAGAGGAAGTTTATGCAGACCTTTGTTCTGGCTCCTGAAGTAAGTTTTCATTTCACTTCATTTTCATTTGTATGATTTTATTTGATTGTTCTCACTTGCTTGAACAGGTTTAGATATGCGTGTAGCTAAACTTGAGAAATTGGCATTGAACCTGTTGACCCTTGAGCAACACAGGGATTTGGAGCACCCACCTCCCTTGCAGTTGAAAATCCATATACAGCTTCTGACTTTTCAGAAACTTTACTAATAGCCTCACGTTGACCAGAAGCCATACTGATGGTATATTTACCATTAACACGTATTTTGTAGCTTATATGTATTCTGTAATTCTGTATTCTTACAATAAAGTAAGTTACAGAAAGGAAAATGGTTATTATATAAGAGAAAATACATTTACAGTACTGTATTGAAAAAACTCATGTCAGCGGACTTGTGCAGTTCAAACTTGTGTTGTTCCAGGAGGCAGCTGTAATTTGAGCTTTGTGTGTGTACACACTTTGCCTGTCTTTTTTATTTTTTTCACCTTGCCTATTTAGAAGTCTACTGATAGAAATGTATCATTAGATTTACTAAGATTAAAGAATTAATATAAAAATATTTTATTTAGTAAGTTATATGTTCAAATGGCAAAGTTTGATGTGTTAGTCTTGGTTCTCTTCTGTTGAGCACGCATCTCTTGAGTTCCAATATATGAATGCTCTTCTATACTACTTTAATATAGCATGTTTAATTTTAGAAGATTTCCCAGAGTCTACATAATATTTCTATAGTGTTAAAATAGATATTGCATATGCCATGTAATTTGTTCTTTTTATGCAGTGCCATATATATGAGTGTTTTTATGGAATATTTGGATTTTGTTTTCCTGTAGGGATCTGTTCCAAATAAGTTTTATGTTCACAATGATATGTTTCGTTATGAAGATGAAGTATTTGGTGATTCTGAACCAGAACTTGATGAAGGTGAGATTAAGATTGAAGGCTTCTATCAGTACTCTTTAAGGACATGAAAAATACGAAACTTAAGTTTGCCTCTATTATAACAGAGTTAAGCCCTCTTTTTTCCTTTTGTTAAAAAGAAATAGGTGTTCATTGTATGACATCATATAAAAATCAGACATAGAAAGTAAAACAATTCAGTCTCATCCTGTATATAACCAAGAGTTATATTGTAGAATTTGGTTGGATCCCACCCTTAGCAATACTTATTTTTATAAAAATGGAATTATGCTAGTTCAAAGCTTGTTCTTTTCTATTTAATATATCTTCATTGGCTGTGAATTTTTTGTTTATATCATAATTATTGATCTTTATATTTGTTTTTATTATCGTACTATTGAATAGATGTGACATAGGAAACTGAGTTACAGTTTAATACCATTTTATTTCCTATCCTTTCCTTTTCTTACTAATAGATCATTTTTAAAAATAAGGGCACCTGCATGGCTTAGTCAGTTAAGTGCCTGACTCCTGAGTTTGACTTAGGTCTTGATTTGCAGGGTCATGAGTTTGAGCCCTGCATTGGGCTCCACACTGGGCTTAGAGCCTACTTAAAAAAGTAAATAAAAGGATCCCTGGGTGGCTCAGTCAGTTAAGTCCCTGCCCTTGGCTCAGGTCATGATACTGGGGTCCTGGGATCGAGTACCACATTGAGATTGTAGCTAAGTGGGGAGCCTGCCTCTGTCTGCCACTCCCCCTGCTTGTGCTCACTTTCTCGCTCTCTCTCTGACAAATAAATAAAATCTTGAAGAAATAAATGACAGTAAATACCAAACTTCATTTTGCTCACGTTTCACTTAAGAGAACAGGGAATGCTTTAGTAAGAACAAGATCAGTGTTTAAAACTATCATATCACTTCCTTAGACATTAAAAACATGCATATGACATTGTTGAGTCTTTTAAAAAAGAAATGTGTGTTCTGTATTGTCAGAATCAGAAGACGAGGTAGAAGAGGAACAAGAAGAAAGGCAACCGTCTCCAGAACCTGTGCAAGAAAATGCGGATAGTGGTTACTATGAAGCTCACCCCGTGGCGTAAGAATAGAGTTTGCTAGCCCGGATTCGTCTGAGCTGTAACGTAGTTGCTAGGTGGTTTGGGTTCCTAGGATTACTCTTAGAAGTCAGTTTTTGATAAAGTTACCTGTCAGGCCAGTATTTGAGTCCCGTGTGTGTGCGTGTGTGTATAAGAAATTTGGAAAGAGTTGTTTTATTTACATAAAAAATTGAACATGGTTTTGCCCAAAACACTGTTTACTTACTGATAATGCAGAATAGTTGAGACAACACAGAGAGCATTTTCTTTTTATAAATATGGGGTTTATTTATAGTTAGTATTGAGATGAACATTTTCAGTAATTTAGTAATTCCATTTAAAAATGTTGGGGTTAAAGAAATGCTGCTTATGACTGTTACTCCCTTCTACCTTCTAGTTCTTATTGGACTTTGGCTTCAGATCAGCTTATTATGAGTTATGCCCATTAGAGAAATGCTCTATTTTATTAGAACTGATCATTTCAGTCATACTAAAAAATGAACAAAATATCTTGTTGTAGTAATGGCATAGAGGAGCCTTTGGAAGAATCCTCTCATGAACCTGAACCTGAGCCAGAATCTGAAACAAAGACTGAAGAACTAAAGCCACAAGCGGAGGAGAAGAACTTAGAAGAGTTAGAGGAGAAGTCTACTTCTCCTCCTCCTGCCGAACCTGTTTCTCTGCCACAGGAACCACCAAAGGTTAGATCAGAGGAGCTCTTTAGGCCTGTAGCAGCATACTTGGACATTTGGTGCCATTGATGAAGCATGACCTTTGTTCTATTATGTTAAATCGTTGAATATAGTAAACTATGCTTTTTTATGTATTTGAAAGCTGTGGGGTTTTGCAATCCTGAGGAAATTTCTTTGTATTTATGTTCCCCCTCCTCCCCGCCAAATACCCCTAAGAGTGAAATTTAGGGTTAATCCTTGTCTGTACACAGTGTTTAATCTCTTACGTGAAATTATTTGAGTCCATGTATAAAGCTGAGAGTTGCTCTTCCATTCTGTATAAGTCCTCTGGGCACGGATGCAACTGGAGTCATGAAATCTCCCAACTTAAACAAGTTGGCCTATGAAAAGAAGAGATACCATTATTTCTGGTTAAAATGGGAGCAATTTCCTTACTACACCAATTAAACTACCTTGGAAAGAAAAGTGACACCCATAGTGTATCATTTAAGCCTACCTAAAACATCTTTTATCTTTCTGTAAAGTGGAAGGTTAAAGTATATATGGGTAGTGAGAGGAGATTCCTTGTTCAATTTGTGAATGTCTGTTAACGTTTCCAGTGAGTACTCTCTTCTTTCCTATCCTTCCCCGCAACACCATCACACACCTTATCTTCCCGCCAAAGGGGAAAGAAACTGGTTCTGTTAGGTTCTTACTTTTCTAGCATGTGTAGTTAGTGGTTTTGTTTTCCATTGCTCATCTCCTTAGAGCAAATAGGAACTTGCTTGTGGATTTATTTAGTAGTCAGACAAAACAAATAATCTTGCATAATGAGATTTTGAAAGCTGGCACATAGACTGGCATGTGTGTGTGTGCCTTTCTCTTGAGGAGTCCTTCAATATAGAACAATAGTTTAGAAATGAAAAGAAAATATATATTTGGAAGTTTCCCTATAGGAATGTTGGTGGTTTTCCATGATTAGTAGTCTAGGTTTGTTGCATTTCCTGCAGGCTTTCTCCTGGGCTTCAGTGACCAGTAAAAACCTGCCTCCTAGTGGTACTGTTTCTTCCTCTGGAATTCCACCCCATGTTAAAGCACCAGTCTCACAGGTAACCAATCTGTGAACACATTGGATTGTATCCTTGTTACATTGCCAATTGCTTATCTTTTTTATACTTCTTTAAATGAGTCAATCAGAAATTATGGATAAAATATACAAAAAAAATTGTATTAAATGTCAGTGCACCCACTTTAAATGCCAAATCTCTATCATAATCTGCATAGGTGGTATTTGGGGCTTGGGTGTGAAATACACATTAAGTTGGTTTGATTGATAGACAGATAAAGTGAGTGACTTAAAAGGCTTCTTAAAATAACAAAAAAATGTTCCTTTTAAAGTTTAAAATTTATTTAGCAAAAATATTTTAAGGAAGGCACAAAGTAGTATGGCATTATAAAAATCACTGTTTTTTTTTTTTTATAAAAATAGAAAACTTTAAAAAAATACACCACCTAAGCTCTCAGTCTGTAAGTGGTTCACTGTTTAATTGAAGGCTGTACCAACTTATGACTGTAGTGTTCACTTAACGGATCATTCCAGTATTCTGCTTTCCATCTGTTTGTCATCTTAACCCATTTCAGAGCTTTCAGAAACATTGAAAATAAGACACTGGCTACCTGATGTGTTTATTAGGTATAGTTTAGAATTAACTAAATTATAATTAAGTTTATAGTACAGTTAAAAGGTATTCAGTTCTTTTTTCAACATTTTGAGTCATACTTTATTCCACTAGAAAATTTACATTTAAAATGGTTCGTGCAATTACAGTTATTTGTATATGCCTCTTACATGCTCTAAAGAGTGAAACTTTGAGGTTTCAAAAAAAGTAGTAATCATTAGACAGTCCTTATGATGTTGGTGCACATAGTCAGCTCCGTAATAGCAGAATACATGGGCTCAGGATACCTGTTTTTAACATTCAGGAAGTGTTGTGTACTGTCAGATCACAAACCAGAGTTCTGTCTTAGTGAAAGAAATTAATTTGTCAAGCACAACCCTTCTGAAGACATCAGAGTGACTTCTGAATTTTCTTTTGAATTGCTTGATTTCTTGTCAGGTTTGCATTTGGAATCCTTTGCATCGTTGCTTCATCTTCTCAGTGTTGGCTACATTTATTTTAAACTTACCACTAGTTAAAAGTTAAAATAGCTAATGCTTATTCTACCTTTAGTATATGCCAGGCGTTTGCAAAGTACTTTATGTTCATTCTCAGCTAATCCTCAGTCGCCCTGTGAGGGTGGTTACTGTTACTATTGCTATTTCACAGATGAGTAAATTGAGGCCTAGAGTGCCTCACCCTAAGGTCAGACAGCTGTATGCTGGGCTTTGAATTCATGCAGTTTGACACCAGAGTCCCTTTGTGACTCACATAAACCTGTAGGTTTCTTTAGCCCTTAGGAGGGAAATGTATCTCCATTTACATCAAAGAAGAGTACTATATTTAAGGCCTGTCTAAATTACATTAGATCCTGTCCTTTTGTCCAGGGGAAATTTTTTTTTTTTTTTAAGTTTTGAAGTTATTTATTTTTTTAATTGTAGGAGACTAGATTGTATTTTCCAACCCATACCCTTATTAAGACATATTTAAACAGGTACAGTTTAAACCTTAATTTTCTGGGGTGCCTGGCTGGTTCAGTTGGTAGAGCATCCAACTTGATCTTGGGGTTGTGAGTTCTAGCCCCACATTGGTGGGTGTAGCAATCACTTAAATAAATAAAACTTAAAAAAAAACAAACCAAAACTTTTCTGATCTTTTTTAGGCTGTATTTAGAATGGATTCATGATTTTTCCATCTGATTTAATAAACCCTTCAGTTTATTACTTTGGTGTAGTTTCCATTTCCTTAACACCTTTAGCGTAGTTTAATAAAAGGAGAATTTTAATTTATTGGTAGGAATTAACTTAGAAGTAGGTAAGGTAATTTCTTGATGAAAAGGTTTTGTCTGGAAATTGACTAGTGTATCTAACTAGCTTATGTTCAGTTGAATAATTTCTTGTGGTTTTACCTGCTGTCATTGCTTTGATGGTTGTATTTTTATTTCTTATTCTGTTTGGCCTTCTTTTGTGGAATTTGTCATCTGAGCACACTTTCTGGTTGCATGGAATTAATTTGTAGGTCTCTAAGGTGTAGTATGTGGCATGTTATCTATTTTATCTTATTGGAGTAAATAGTTCTAATCATGAAATTGAGCCTGGAAGAACTATAAATACACAGCTGGCTTAGTTAATATGTATGAATCAGTTATTGAAAGGAATATTGTTAGATCTTTGGTCTTTTTTCTTTTGCATTGGCATCATCAAATATCTTCTGAAAGTCAGGTTGCTAAATCCCTGTATGAATTACTTGAAAGACTTCGGAAATTGTTTTTAATTTTAAATCCTTAAAGGATAGTGAACTTTTCTATTTTGCTACTTGTAGTTATTTTTGTTTTGGTAAATCAGTTTTGAAAAAAATTTAGGTCGGTGAGGACACCTCTTAAGTTCTTTGATATCATTTGGATTGAGTGAGTCTAAGGTTTTTGTGCAGTCTTTAGATTAAAAGGTACATTTGCTATTTTTATTAATTTCCAGAACATACTAGCTTCATCAAACTTTGTTAGGGTACATCTGTTCTTTAATTCTGTTTTATGTTCATACTGAAGTGAATTGGTGCTTTTAGGCCCCCTTAGTGAAACTTGTAAACAACTGCCTTTTTTAGGCATCACATTTCAGCTCAAATTACCGTATCGTGTTAAACCCAAATACAGATAGCAGTGGTCTCAGGGTTATAACATAGGATCCCTTGTCAGGCATAGAACATTCTACTACATGTTAAGACTAAAAATGTAATTTTAAATGAACCAAGAGTTACTGAACATTTATGTGTAACATCACTGTGCTTGGTTTTGGGGTGTTGTAGAAATGAATTAAGATAAGGTACAGTCCTTAGAGGAATAAATACATAAAAATAATTGAGAAAACTGGAGAGAGTTAAAGAAATTATTTTTAACTAGCAGAGTTCTCGAACATGGGAAGCAAGTTGATCTTGAGGGAAATGGGAAGTCTTCCTGGAAAAACAACTTGGAAAGAGACATCTGTTAAAAAAACTGCTAGGATCGGAATTAGTATGCCTTTTGATTACAGTGGGTGAAATCCTTTGCAGCAAATTGTCATTTTTGAAAGAAACATAACTCTTTATATCAAAATTTGTCCTTGTAAATTATGATATTCCAGTTAGATAAAGGATGAAAGAGTTTGGGACACTGGCTGGACTGAGGTCCTCAGAGATGATCAGACATAAAGACAAGGCTGAAACCATTAGTTTTCTGACTTTGAGGAGGACATTTTCTTCATATCCTGCTGAGTGTTTTCAGCATTCTTTGAAGGTGTATTTTGTCTCTTCCTTGGACCATAAATATTTGGGCAGTAGATCGCCGAAAATGCCACTGTATTAGGGAAAAGGTAATAGCAGATACAGATGTTATTTATTTTTTTAAAATAGTTAATTCTATGTGTGTAATTCAGCAGTTAGCAGAAAATTTTGGAAGTCATCTTAGGATGTCCTATTACTCCCTGCCTGCCCCTGCCCCAAGGTTCATTAAAAGAAAATTGGTGGGGTCAGTCCTTAAATAATGACCTGTCTTTCCCATAAGGAAGAACAGTAGGAAGCTAAAGGACTCCTTGATTCTGAGGTGTTTACATGTGTCTGTCTTGTTTGTTTAATTTTAACTTAAAGGTAGGATTATTTTAGTTGCCAGAGTAAGCTAAATTGTGTATTTTGAACTATCCATTGTTTTAAGATTTATTTATAGGGGGGTTTAAAGCTACTGGCTAAGCACTTAAATTTGAAGGGCAGCTAGATAATTAGAAAGTATGTGTCACAATTTTGTGTAAAATAAAGATGGCTGTTTATTTTGCATATGCATTTACATGGAGTGGCTCATCTTGCATTTTTGTGATTTTTGTAGCAGTACCTTTAATGCTGTCTAAATGTGGATGTAAATTTATTGGAAAAATGCGGTGGTAAAAAGCAGCTTATTTTGGGTTATATATCCTTGAATGGGAAAACAGACCTACTCTACAGTCCTAGATTGGTACAGAATATCTTTATAAAAATTTATTCTTCATATACATAGGACACTATGTTAAAAATATTCTGAACTTAAAATTACCATTATGTGTGCTGGTGACTTGCTGGCAATTGCTTTAGTTGTTTTGTCTCCTGTGGAATGAGTTTCTTTATAATGTGTTTTTTCCCTTGTATTTTAGCCAAGAGTTGAAGCTAAACCGGAAGTTCAGTCTCAGCCACCTCGTGTGCGTGAACAACGACCTAGAGAACGACCTGGTTTCCCTCCTAGAGGACCGAGACCAGGTGAGTCAGCTGCCTCTGAGGCCTTTCACATTTAGTACTTGGAAAGTTGGAAAAGACTGAGCTTAAAATGCAATAATGTGTTTTATATACAGTTCCTTTCAGTACAAAATTTCTTAAAGGGTTAAGTAACTTGCGGAAGTACAGTTTGGGGCAGAACAGCTGACTTGTAGGGGAGGATTAGTTGACAGGCAATGGAGACCTGTATTTTGAAGGTGTAAAAATTTTGAGACAGATTTTATTTGGTTATTGTCACTGGTTTTAAGAATTCAAAACCGAGCTGCCAATAACCTACTCTCTTACTTAGCACTCTTATCTCTTCACAGATAAACAATAAGCACACCCTGATTCTTCTTATTTTGATTGTCTTAGGTATTAAGTAAGTTGCCATGATTTTTGACTTGTTTCCATTGTTAGCTAATATGTGTAGCACCTCTATTTGAATTCTATAAGTATGTTTAGATTGCCTTTGGGAGGAGGTGGGCGATAGTACCTATTAATAGCATATGTAATTTTTCCCACAAAAGTAAGATGAAGTGATGTGTGACTAAACCAGAAGTCATGGGAACTGGGGTTTGTCCTAGC
Organism: Enhydra lutris kenyoni; assembly: GCF_002288905.1. NCBI lineage: Eukaryota > Metazoa > Chordata > Mammalia > Carnivora > Mustelidae > Enhydra > Enhydra lutris. Next base: position 7,320,167 of record NW_019154105.1, read on the forward strand.
TTTGCTATTGCGTGAGTTCATGGTCTTAGGTGAGACCCTTAAAATATGAGCTTCTTTTATGCCATTTAGTTATTACACAAACTTTTCTTGTGTGATGCCTTTCTTATATGCCTCACTGTGTTCTTTGTGTTATTGGATCAAATAAAATTTTTTATATAAATTTGAGCACATTAATATGTATATAGGCTATCTAAATGAGATATTATTACTATTAAATTTACCAATTTGGCTATAATTTCATACAACCAAAAATTAATTTGCAAACTTCAAAATACTGAACAAATATTTAGAACAGATACATCTCACTATCTGAAATTTATTTGGTTCCTGGGTGATGGCAAGAGTTTGGTTAAGGAGGAACATTTGTACTAATGTTGGACTTTCATATAATCAGACCAGTAGATCTAGAAGAGGTACTTAAGTGATCTAGTCAATACCCTCACTTTACACTTAGTGTCATATTATTTTCTAACTAACCTACTAATAATAGGCACTTCCACCTCTGTTCAAGGAGCTCACTGTCTTACTAAACTAAAACAGGAGTATCTACTGTACATTCATTGCTTTGAGCTTTATTACTATGTGACATTATAAACTTTAATATCTGTCCTATTCCTTTTCTCAGGCAGAGGAGATATTGAACAGAATGAATCTGACAACCGTAGAATAATCCGCTATCCAGACAGTCATCAACTTTTTGTTGGTAACTTGCCACATGATATTGATGAAAATGAACTGAAAGAGTTCTTCATGAGTGAGTAATTTATTTTGGTTTATTGGAAAATTAAGCAGGGGGGAATAGAGCTTTTTTTATAATGAGAACTTTTTAAAAGCACGTTTATCTCTCTAAACTGTATGTCCCCAGGTACCAATCACTTTAGTTGATCAAAAGGGAGTAGAGGTTGTATTGGATGTTCCCCATGACTGTACCTAATGTTGACTGGCCTAGTTGTAGAGGTTAGAAGAAAGAGCCGATGCAGACTTAAATTTGGGGATGAGGTTCTTTGGGCAAATTTAAGTCAGAAATAGAAAATATCAGTGTTTTTGTAAAACCATGCAACTAACTTTCCTTTTGAGAGGACTAATTGAGAAGGGTAACAAAACAAGCGGCCGGGCTAGTTGTTGGAGTCTCTATGTGAATGACTTGTATGAGTGAATAATGTACCTTGATTGTCACTGGATGAAGCAGCTTGTAACTTTTATTTTGAAATGTTTCAAGTAGATTAAGGTTATTTTTCCTCAACAGTTAAAGCTACAAAGTATTCTTTTAAAAATATTTAACCCTTGGTGTAATAATACATACTTTCACAGGTTTCGGAAACGTTGTGGAACTTCGCATCAATACGAAAGGTGTTGGAGGAAAGCTTCCAAACTTTGGTTTTGTGGTTTTTGATGACTCTGAACCAGTTCAGAGAATCTTAATTGCAAAAGTAAGTGACTGAAAGAGTATACATAGTTCAAGACTTTATCATTCCTATTGTTTGTAATACTCATTTGGTATATTTTAAAGCCATAAAAGATCTTTTCTTAATGGTGAAACTAAAGATAGTTTACTAGAAATGGTATTTATGCAAAGAATAAAGATTTATTAGTAGTTTTAAAGCTTGAGGTATGGATTATTTCCTGTTTATTTATTACTATTATTTTTTTAGCACACAATTACTTATGACAGTGCAATTTGAGGGGTGGATTATTTTATTTATTTATTTGATAGAGATCACAAGTAGGCAGAGAGGCAAGGCAGGCAGAGGGGTGGGGGGAAGCAGGCTCCCACTGAGCAGAGAGCCTGATGTGGGGCTTGATCCCAGGACCCTAGGATCATGACCTGAGCTGAAGGCGGAGGCTTTAACTCACTGAGCCACCCAGGCACCCTGAGGTGTGGATTGTTTTAAATTGCACTATTTGCTCTGGTGAAGAGGGTTGGAATAGATTGCATATTAAAAATTTCCTGGAGTTTTTTGTCAGGATTTTCTTAAGGGAATACGTGACAGTTGCTCTCTAACCTCTCCGTGTAAATCTTTTTTCTCCTTTTAAAGCCAATTATGTTTCGAGGGGAAGTACGTTTAAATGTGGAAGAGAAAAAAACGAGAGCTGCGAGAGAGCGAGAAACCAGAGGTGGTGGTGATGACCGCAGGGATATTAGGCGCAATGATCGAGGTCCTGGTGGTCCACGTGGCATAGTGGGCGGTGGAATGATGCGTGACCGGGACGGAAGAGGACCTCCTCCGAGAGGTGGCATGGCACAGAAACTTGGCTCTGGAAGAGGAACCGGGCAAATGGAAGGCCGCTTCACAGGACAGCGTCGCTGAAGCTCCACTGTTGGCAAAGTCTTGGCAGTGGTACATTATTCATCGTGTTTGCATTCTTGTTAATTTTTTTTTGGCTTTGGAATGTGACACAGCCTTTTTGATCATTTCTTTGATGTGAAAAGCATCTTTTGGTTATCAGTTAAATTGAGGTGGACATTATTTCCCCAATTTCACAACAGGAGTCACATTGTTAATTTATAAATCTAGACTTGGAGAATTAAGGACTGAGAAATGACCATATCTTAAACTGTCTACAACAAAATGAACTTAAAAGGACATGCCCAACTGAATTCTGGTCCTTTGAGTCAAAAAAAAAAAAAAATCCTCTGCTGCACATTTTGTTTAAGTGTTACTGTTTCTGCCTATTAATGTTGGAAACACAAATAGTGCAATTTGTGCAATTGGAGAATCTTGCCTTTTTTCTTGGCTCCCCCCCAAAATACAACCCAACAGAAACTTGTTATGCACTCATCAAAATGCACTAATGGGTACTCTGAACTCATTAACATTGACATCTGCAACAGGAGGCAACAGGGGGAAAAAATCTTTCTTCTTTTTTTCCAGTAGAGAATAGTTTGTGAAATGATGAGGGCATTTTATCTGCTTGCTGTGACCAGCGTGTGTACACATAAACCTTAACAAGACTACAAGTATATTCCAGAAGGGAATCATTTAGTTATGAACTAAATAACAAAAATCAGAACTTCAGATGCTATGGTCTTGAATATCAGAGCAGATTTAGTAGCTCATATCTAAGATTTTTCTACCTGCCCCTCTTCAGGACAGGGATGGCTGGCTGCTCAACACACTCCTCCCTTTTCCTTCCTTCCAGCTGTGTACAGTGAAAATTGTCTTTACTGTATTTTCGTTCTCTGGTAATGTAATAAGCATGATGGTGCCTTCTACTAACACGTCATTCCAGTCTTGCTGGTGACTTTGTACAGTGTAGTGTGTGACCTGCTGCAAAGCCAAACAGCTGCGAAATGTTGAAAAATCATTGAAGTGTGTAAAAATTGCAGTATCTTTAAAATCAGTAAAGTCGACTAGCATTTTATTTACTTTGTTTTTCAGTTAACAACTTTGTGTTCTCTGTGGGAGGGAGTCTTGTGTGTTTGGGAGGGACGGGGAAGGAGGAAGTCCGCTATTTGAGTAAGTCTCTTGTTGGCTTTTCTCTTAGCACGAATGTGAACGTCGAAGCGTATCACTCAAGAGGTGCTTGGAAAAGTCACCACCTTGATGTACATTTTTTATGGCCTTTTAAAAGCAGTCAGATTCCATAAATGGCAAGGAAACCTGAAGTGAGGATACTGCAATTTTCAGAGAAAAGAGCAGCAGCTCCTAAGTGTTTGCATTTTCTATTTCGGGGGGCAGGGAACCGTCATTCATTTTGCACAATTCTTGAACTGATGTCAGCACCCGAGCGGCTCTGAATTTAAGTCTGGGACGACATCTTTTATTTTTACATAAATCTCTAAACAATTCTGTGAGCAAAGTTTGTAGCTGCTGGATTATTGTCTGTCTTTATAGCAAGTTCCAGTAAACCGCAAGTATGGCAAAGGATATCCAATTTTATGCTTGGAGCATTTGGTACATAACAGTTTCTGATGTTTCAGGCTAGGAATGAGGTAAATTAAGTGCGACCACTTAAAGCTGCTTGTTAGCATGGAAGACTTCTCCATTCTTAGTAAAAACAACAAAACAATGCACTTGACAGTAGCAAACTGGATCTGAATTATGAAACTTTGCTATTTTAGCTCGCCAATGATGCACATACTTTGTTTCTCATGTACTGGGCAATATAAGTGAAATGAAATCTGTCCTTTTCCCCCTTGAATGAGGTCTTCCATGTCTGGGGAAAAGCCTTGCACTATTGCATACATTTTGGGGGCACAGGTTTCTCATAGTTTCCATTTTGGGGGGGCTTAAAGATTTTTTTCCTGTTTTTGAACACTTTTACACTTTCTGATGTATAGTACTTGAAGTTCTTACCAGAAAATTACTTTTGAGTTTTGAAGCCTTTATTCAAACTACTTTTAAATAAGTGGTTTATTGTCAGTGTTTTGTTTTGTTTTATAGCATATTTTTCCTCTACTCTTTTCTTACTTCCCACTTTAAATATATGTATAATTTCCAATCTAGGATATTGCCCTGCCACCCATAAGACCTGCGTTCTGGCACCAAAAGTAATGACAAATGTTAAGTGTAGTAGAAAATTTGAGTCAAGAGCCATTCAGCTTCAGTCTTTACATACCATGAAGAAGACATTAAAGCATCACATGGAGAAGTTTACATGGTGATTGTTCACCTGCAGTACTGTGGACTTTTAACATTTTGTCCCCTTTTCAGTGAACCAGAGTAAAAATAATTCATTGACCATTACTGTTATTTGCTGATTTTTTTTTTTTTTTTTTTTTTTTTGGATGGTACTATTCTATCCTCATGACACTATTGCAACCAGATTGGCTTCACCATCTTGGCTTTCGTAGGCATAGAAGACAGTGGATCACCATCTTCATTGCTGTAATGTGTTAAGCATTATATGCTAGTAGAATCTAGTTTAATTGTTTCAGGTGGAAAAGTATTCTTTGAGTTTCCATTTTGAATGTGTTTGGACTAAACAAACAATAAACTACTGACGTCTGCGGCATTTATGTCCCTGATTTAATCTGTAGGTTTGTGCTCCAGAGTATTGTCTCCCAGTCACATTTCCTACAACCTAAGTGAAAATAAGGAATTGTTCTAAAACCAACTGCTGCTTGTTTGTGCAATTTGCTATCTAAAAATGTAAAAACATTGAAGGACAACTCGAACATGGTTAGAGATGTTTCCCAATTCACTTAGCTAACTGGGATACGAGTTAAAGGATAGCATAAGGGAATAAGTTTAAGGAAGGTGAGAATGATCAAAATCATACTGCTTATAACTAAACGTTTATTTAAAGAAACACCGACCCTTGAGTTTTCCAAAGGATGGCTGCCTCCTATCGCAGAAGGAAAGGAAGAGAGGGATGGGAAGATTGAGTTATCTAAAGTTACAGGCATGATCCAATTCAGAGGTCGGAACGAATTTGTCAAGCTCTAAAAGAATATTATAGGAAAAATAATTAGTCACATTTACAAGTATGTATTTCAAATGAAAAATGAGGTCTTAATGCATATATAATTTTAGAACTTGAAGCTTTTGTGAAAAGGGATGGTTATAAATGATTTCTTCCTGATGATATATTCATAACACTGTTTATGAAGATTCCTTGAATCAGTCTTCCAAGTTTGTACTGGAGCGAAGCCAGAATAGTCATTATTTCCGTACTCTCAAGGAAGTAAGACTTAAGATTTTTGTAAATGTAGAGTAAATTCACTTTCAATTTTAATTATAATGTAACTTTGATCTAACTTTATGACTGGGGGAAAGCATTTTCTTAGAAGGGATAAAATGTATATGCTACACTATACTGAAAATCAAATTTGAAGCAGCACATTATCATTTGGTCCAGGAAACTTACGTGAAACAATATTTTGAAAATTTCAGCCACACAAGATGCTCCATTTCAGTTATGATTTGATGTAGTCTGTGGCAAGTGAAGGAAAGTTTAGTGGATAGCTATTCGTATTTTAACTTTAAATTAGGACAATTTGTTCATCCTAATTTATATGTGTATATATATATATTTTAAAAATTGTATTTATTTGACAGAGACATAGCAAGAGAGGGAACACAAGCAGGGCGAGTGGGAGAGGGAGAAGGAGGCTTCCCGCGAAGCAGAGAGCCCGATGTGGGGCTCAATCCCAGGACCCTGGGATCATGACCTGAGCCAAAGGCAGACGCTTAAGGACTGAGCCACCCAGGTGCTCCCATAATTTATATTTTTAACTACAGAAGAATAAATACCCCTTCCCCCCCCCTTTTTATTCTGTGTTCCATAAGACTTTATAATTTAGTAGTTAGACTATTTTGGTCTGTTTGATGCCAGAGTTCTAAATTATTTAAAATTACTGGGTAAATGAACAATATTACCTCATGAGAGAAATTTCCCTTTGTGATAGATTTCAGTAGGTTCATATAGAGAGTAATTGTTCAAAATAATTTACATCTGAAGTTGTTGGGGGTTTTTTGACAAATAGAGACTAAAATCTTTGATTCTGTTCGTTTATATATGCACATTTTATGTTTAACATGCACCAGATTAGGAAAGTGTTATTATTACCAAATACTGGGCAAAACGCTATAAATGCAGATTGAGAATTAAACGCACAGGCAGGTTACTGTGCCTCTATTGCCAAATTAATTGCTATCTTTGTCCTTGATCTCTGAGTTTTTTTGTTTTTTTTTTCCAGGAGTTTCATAAAGCTGGCTGCCTACTCAAATGCTTTCTTTCACTTTCGGGACTTAGTATTCTTTGAACTGCTCTTGTTTTCTGTACTTGATCTTAACCACCTCACAACTGCGGACACGCCAGCCGCCCCAACCCCCAGTCCCTTCTTGCCTCAGTCTCTTCCCTGGTAAACTTTATCTGCGTGGTTTCATTTAGTTCAGGCACAACTTCAGCTTCAGTATACTGTCAATTCAGTAGCTTCTACCCAGTAAAACGGTCAAGAGGAGGGCTTTCGAGGCAATCTGGGCAACTCCACCATTCAGTGGTGGGTCTTGGGTGCTTCTCTTTAGTCATTTGTAGGGTGTGGGTGCTTGTGAGGATTCTCCGTGACTTCATCTATAAAGCACCTAAAAGAGGGTAGTGGGTCCTCTGCAAGTGTTACCTATTAACGATTTTTTTTTTAAAGACTATTTGTCAGAGAGCGTGTGCACAGACAGAGTGGCAGCAGAGGCAGAGAGAGAAGGAAGCTCCCTGCTGAGCAAGGACCTCTATGTCGGATTCGATCCCAGGACTCTGGGATCATGACCTGAGCCGGAGGGAAAGATGGAGGGAGCAGATTCCTTGCTGAGCTCATAACCTGGTCCTACCCTTGATCCCTCGATCTGAGATCACCACTTGCGCAGAAAGAGTCAGACGTTTAACCAACTGAGCCACTTGAGGGTCCCCCAAACACCGTTTTAAAATCCTTTTCTGCCGTGGACCTCCTTGAAGTCCTAGGGAATTCAAAGTTCAGAAGTCCAAAACAATGTATTTTCTCTAAGTGATTTGTGCATACCTGGCTCTCTAATGAATGTCCCATTTTTCTGACCTCTTTAACCTAGGAATGTCTGAAGTCTATCTGTTCTCAGAATTTTCTCTGCCTCCCTCCTATCCAGTTTTCAGGCTGTAAGAAGTGTGTGTTTCAGAAGGTGGCTAGCGAGCTGACCATGAAGGACCTTGTTGGCCTTATGGAGGTTGCTCTTAATCCCAAGAGCAATGGGAAATTGAACAGTTTGATAAGTGGGGGCAGGTAATTGTATTTTGAAGTGTCTCTAGCTACATAGTAAACAAATGGAAGGAGTTCTGTGATGAATTGAGCAGATCAGGTAAAAGGATACTGCCGGTATCTCAGGAGCTGCGATTCTAGAGTGGTGGTACTAGGGGGTACTGAAATGTGCTAGAGTATGGGTATTAGGAATCTAAAGAATTTCAAAGCTTTGGGTAGAATGGCCAGGGCTTGGTGAAGGAAAGCATAGTATCAGAAGAATTCTAATTTTCTCACTTATGTAACTGGAGAAATAAAATGGCGTGTGGAACACAAGGGAAAGCAGGCTTTCTGGGTGAGGAGGCAGGAGTGCTGGTGAAACCCTCTTGGATTTTGATGTGAAATTGGACCTGAAAAGGTCAGGCTGTCTAGGACTGTATGAAATTTTGGCTTGTGCCTTTTTATTCCAGTATATGAAATGGTCAATTTTGTGTATATTTACTGCAATTGAAAACATGCTGTGCACATTGTAGAAAATACAGATAATCCAAAAGAATGAACTCCCATAGTCTAATCTGTAGATGGTCTCTGTAAATAACCTTGGCATGGGTGTATGTGTTTTCCTACATACTGTTACACTTGTTTTGTTTTAAGATTTTATTTATTTATATGAGAGAGAGGGAGAGAGTACAAGAGGGGGGAGTGTCAGAGGGAGAAGTAGACTTCCCGCTGAGCAGGGAGCCCTATGTGGGACTCAGTCCTAGGATTCCAGGATCATGACCTGAGCCGAAGGCAGTCGCTCAACCAACTGAGCCCCCAGGCGCCCCTACACTATTGTTCTCATGACAAACCATTTAATGCTTGATAAGGTGTAAATTGAACCACCTCCGCATGCCGGACACTTGTGGATTCTGAAGTTGCGTGAGTAAGTCATTGGTCTCCTTGAGCTTATCATGGAGAAGTGTAGTTGTGAAAGCTGTGCAAAGCATTAAAATAGTACACAGCCTCTGTGTGGCAACTTTAGGGTGGTAGTCCCCGATCACCCATTCGGGCACTCCAGCGAGAGGTACCAGCTCATGTAAAGCTTGGAAAAGCAGGGAAGGTAAGGGGAAGACGCTGGGATTGAAGTAGGATCAAGAGGTGGCAGAATGGTAAGAGGTGGGGTAGGGGACGTAAGGGGATTAAATCACCTCAACCAGGGTAAGGGATTTATTTCAATTTTTTTTTTCTAATGGCTACAGGAAGCTGTTAAAAAAATTAAGCACGGGAGTGATAGAATAATGCCATGTCAAGAATACATGGTAGGAGGGGCGCCTGGGTGGCTCAGTGGATTGAGTGTCTGCCTTGGTTTCCAGTCATGATCGCGGGGTCCTGGGATTGAGTCCCTCATCCAGCTCCCTGCTCAGCGGGGAGCCTGCTTCTCCCTCTCCTCCCCACCTGTGCTCTCTGCCAGTCTCTACGTCTCAAATAATAACTAAAATATTAAAAAGAAAATACATGGTAGGAGGACAAGAATGGAAGCAGGAAAACTAAAGCTGTTGTAATTCAAGACTTACAAAGGAAGGAAATAGATTTAGCTTGTTTTTTGGCGCTTGAGTTTAGGAGGTGTTTTGATAAAAGGAATCGACAATGACGAGTTCCAGATAGCATACAGATACCGATGAAAAGCAGATGCTTCCACTTTAAAATAGTTCAACCAGTAAAATATCTTTACACCCGTTTTTATCTCTAAAATTAGTTTTCTATACTATTTGAAGGTAAACTGAGTCACCCTTCTGGTAGCTTCACGTCTGATTTCATATTTAGGCAAGGTAAATCGTTACTCATTTTAAAGCCAAGGAGGCTGAAGCTCAGAAAGGGTATTGCACTCATACTAGTATGACGTGATTTGAAATACTGCATTAGCCAAGAGCGTCAGTCTGCTGTAAAGGGCGATTTATTTAATTTTAGAAAATGAGTTTGAAATACCAGAAATTTAAACTTTGAATGTGGTGCATTTTTATCCTGGGGTGGTTTTAGCAAATTGTAAAATCACAGCCTCCAGCATTAGTTGGATCCTAAAATTAAGGCTCCCTTCATCAGAAACTGCATTCAGGAAGCACAGGGTTAAGTAACGAGGCAGAGTAGAGCACTGGGACAGAAGTCAGATATCAGGGGCGCCTGTTGGGCTTCGTTGGTAGAGCATGTGACTCTTGAAATCTGGATCTTGAGTTCCAGCATCACGTTAGGGGTAGAGTTTACTAAAAAAAAAAAAAAATTCCTGGGGCGCCTGGGTGGCTCAGTGGGTTAAGCCTCTGCATTCGGCTCAGGTCATGATCCCAGGGTCCTGGGATCGGGCCCGCATCGGGCCCTGCATCGGGCTCTCTGCTCAGTGGGGAGCCTGCTTCCTCTCTCTCTGCCTGCCTCTGCGTGCTTGTGATCTCTGTCTGTCAAATAAATAAATAAAATCTTAAAAAAAAAAAAGTCCTTGAGAAATCAAGTAGTCAAATACTCGAGGTCTCTGAGCTGATAAGGGATAATTTCTGAGGGACTGTCATTTTACATGTCTTTTTTAAAATCTGAGAATCTATTTAAATTTTTTTCTTTTTACAGAGGTGAACTGAAGCTCGTAATGGGAAAAAATTCTTGCATATTGGTGATGAGGATAGCGACTTAGAAAATAGACGTGAGAGACCTTCCAATTCCTGACTTACCAGAAATGACTTAGAGTGAGACTTCAAAGCAGGCACTTAAGGAACACGTATGACAGAAGTAAGAAGGATTTACACAGCAGTCTGTGAATATTTATTAGAATCTCAGTATGTGCCAGAAAAACTCCTAGGTGCTGATTAGTAATACAGCAGGTATAGCCTACCCTCTGGAAACTTGTATCTTCCAAGGGAGGGTAGCAACAAACATGGAAATAAGGAATTTCAGTCCTGATAAGTTCTGGGCACAAAACAACTCATTGAGTCCAAATGATAATCCTATGAGGAAGAGTCCTGTTTATTTTACAGAAGAGTTAATTCAGGCCTGGGGGTTAACTACTTTCCCAAGGCCACATGGCTAACAGGGCAGAGCTAGTGGAGAATGTAATAGTGACAGGAAATGGGCTGTTCTGTAATCATTACCAAGGGTGGTGGTGAAAGGCCTCTCTGAAGAGGTGCATTTGAAGTTCAAAATAAAGAGAAGGTAGCCATGATACCGGTAGGAGACATTCCAAATAGAACAAATGCTCTGTGTTTGGAAGCTTCGTGTGTCTGAGGGCCGGTGGGTTCATAACAGCAGATATCAAGAGATAGGAGCTAAATTGTGGATGGCCTTATAGTTTGGATTTTACCCTTGTTCCAGGATTGTAGGGATCTGAACAGGGAGGTGATGTGATCTAAATTAGTGTGGAGCCTGTCAGGAAGGGATATCAGGTGATTGATGGTGGCTTAGGTTAGGATTGCAATGGTGAAGATGGTGATAAGTGGCCAGCTAATAAGATATATTTTGGAGATAGAACTAGAAGACTTAATTATGTATTAGATTCTGAATGTGAGGGAAAGATAATGTTCCAGGATGATCCCTGGGATTTTTATAGAACTTGGGTGGAAAGCCGTACTCTGTTGAGATATCGAAGAAGCAGGAGTAGATTGTGGAGGGGGAAAATCAACAGTTCTCTTAGCAATGTTAAGTTTCATATGCCAGTTGGATAGCCAGGAAGAAATGTCAGGAGGTTGATTTTGGAATTCTCTGAGGAGAATTCAGTGCTAGGAGTGGCCAGTATAGGTCTTTGCAGCCGTTGGATGAGATGAGGTCACCTTGGAAGTAAGTGTATAGAAGAGAAGAGGCCGAGGACTGAGCCCTCAGATACTCATAAAATCCAAGGTTCTAGTACTGGAGAAGCCTGCAAAGGAAGATAAATGATAGCAAGTACTGTGTCATGGAAAGCTAAGTTTCAAGAGTTCATCTCAAAGGAAAAGAATGGAGAGTTGTGTCAAATGCTGCTGAGAGGTCAAATAAGGTAGTGATTTAATTAAGTTGTGCGATCTGCTATAATAGACCCCCAAAATGTCCAATGGCACAAACAGTAGTTTTTTACCCCTCAAATTAAAAATAGGAGAGTGGTAGTGAAGAGTCCAGTGGTCTGGCCCTCCTCCACTTGGTCATTTAGGAACACAGATGAATGAAGGCTCTACCAACTTTCATGTGTGGCTTCAAGATCATGCTGTAGTCATCTTCGTTATAGCCAGGTGAAAGAGAAGAGGAATATGGAGGATCTTGTGCAGAGACTTTTATGGGACAGGACTGGGAATGGTAGGTATCTCATGTTCCATTGGCTTGAATTAAGTCACATGACTCCAGCCTCAATGGAGATTGCAGAAAACAAACAAGGCATACACACAGGAGAAAGGAACCAACTTATTGTGAGTAATCTCTGCCTCCGATGGCCTTGGCAGGATATAGGCCATAGTGACTTTTGGGAAAAACTATTTCAGTGACGTGATAAGGATGAAAGTCCAAGAGAGAACTAGAAGTAAGAAATGAATAGACTTTTTCTGTAGTTTTATTATAAAGATTAACAGAGGAATGGGGTAGAGGCTAGAGGGAGATGGAATGTCAAGGGAGAGTTTTTGTAAGAGGCATGTTACCAGTGCAAACAATGTGTATTTTTAACATGTGAGGAATGGATTTCCAGGTTCACACTGTTATGATATAGTTTAGATGTGTGTTGAATTTGGCAAAGTGGTATATTGTACTTTAGGTTTTGAAACCTGATTATCATCTTAATCACTGTTATATGTAGTAATGAGGTTATCAGATCAACTGCTAGGTTGAGAACAGAATTCTCTCTTCTGTGGCAAGTGTCCTTCCATCAAAGAACCAGAATTTCAAAATAAGTCAGCCCATTTTCTTCATAGAATGATGGGATGTATTCATAGCTGCATGATAAAGACTACTTTTTGTAGTCTGAAGTTTTATGGCCCTTCACTTGCTGACTCATTTGAAGTGATGGCAAAAACCTATGATAAATCAGTATCTTGTGGGATCTAAGGGAGAGGTGTTTTTTGTTTGTCAAGAAACTGGCCCAAGCACACTGTTCTGGGATGCCAAGATGTGTAGAAAATGATCGTTGCCAAGGGTCATTTCATAGGGATGCTCACTAATGTGAGGAAGACAGCTGAGCTACTCCAAGCTAAAATAAATTTATATATAAGTAAATTTATTGAAAAAGATTTCTGGGGAGGTCATATATTTCTTGTCCTGTGGTCTATTTTTGTATTGAGATATAATTTACATACATAAAATCCACACTTTTAATACAGATCAGTGGTTTTTAGTATATTCACAAGGTTGTATAACCATGACCACTATCTAATTCCAGAACATTTTCATCACCCTAAAAGGAAATGCATACCCATCCTAATCCAAATCCATTCCCATCTCCCACTCAGTCTCCGGTAACCACTAATCTTTCTGCTTCTGTGGATTTGCCTATGAGGGACACTTCAGAAATGGAATGAACACATGGCTTTTTGTGTCAGGCTTCTTTTGCTTAGCATAAGGTTTTCAAGATTCATCCATATTGTAGCATGTATCAATACTTCATTCTTTTTATATTCCATTGTGTGGATATACCATCGATTATCCATTCATTAGTTGATGGACATTTGAGTTTCACTTTTTGGATATTCTATCATTGCTACTATAAACATTTGTTTAAAGTTTTTTTCCCCAAATAATTTTTTTATTAACATATAATGTATTATTTGCTTCAGGGGTACAAGTCTCTGAATCATCAGTCTTACAAACTTCACAGCACTCACCATAGCACATACCATCCCCAATGTCCATAACCCAGCCACCCTATCCCTCCCCCTTACCCCTCCAGCAACCCTGTTTGTTTCCTGAGATTAAGCATCTCTTATGGTTTGTCTCCCTCCCCAGTTCCATCTTGTTTCATTTTTTCCCCTCCCTACCCTCCATGACCGCCCATTCTGCTTCTCAAATTCCTCATATCAGAGAGATCATATGATAATTGTCTTTCTGTGACTGACTTATTTCTCTTAGCATAATATCTTCTAGTCCCATCCATGTCATTGCAAATGGCAAGATTTTGTTTTTCTTTTTTGATGGCTGCATAATATTCCATCATATATATATATGTATATATATGTATACATATATATATATGTATATATATACACACACACACATACGTACACATACCACATCTTTGATCATCCATCTGTTGATGGACATCTAGGTTCTCTCTATAGTTCGGCTATTGTGGACATTGCTGCTATAAACATTCAGGTGCACATGCCCGTTCAGATCACTACCTTTGTATCTTTAGGGTAAATACCCAGTAATGTGATTGCTGGGTCATAGGGTAACTCTATTTTCAACTTTTAGAGGAGCCTCCGTACTGTTTTCCAGAGTGGCTGCACCAGTTTGCATTCCCACCAACGGTGTAGGAGGGTTCCCCTTTCTCTGCATCCTCGCCAACATCTGTCGTTTACTGACTTATAAATTTTAGCCATTCTGAGTGGTGTGAGGTGGTATCTCACTGTGGTTAAAGTTTTCTGTGTGAACATACGTTTTCATTTTTCTTGGGTATATATCTAGGCATGACATTGCTGGGTCAAATGGTCCTTTGTCTCTTTTAACCTTTGTTCTTTACTATATTGCCAGTTCTGCTCACTTGTTGCAAATCTCATGCACTCCCACACTGTTTTCTTTAGATTTTTAGAATTATTTTAACTTTTTTTAGTGATTAAAATGTCCCTCTCACCTTCTCTCTGTATTGTCCCACTTGAGTAGTTCATGTTATGATTTTTCATAAAAAATTCAACACTTTGCCTATTCTGATCTCATGGAATTGAATTCAATTCCAATGACATTCTTCACTAATCTTCAGCTAGGCAAAGGAAGAGCCAAACATTCCACCTTTTGGAACCCATCATTGTCATCATCTTGTGCCAATTCCAAAGTCTTAAATTCACAAATTGCTTTAACAGTCACTTTTCCCCTATTTCACTCCATTAAACTTCATGACCTCCACTCCTTTGGTGCCTCTGCATTTTCAGTTTATTAGCTAAATTCTGTCTCAATTTGACTTCCTATCTAGATGGAACCCATGGCAAGCCATTTCAATGGTGCTTTCTCCATCACACTTGATTTCTCTTCTTCTTCTTCTTCTTCTTCTTCTTCTTCTTCTTCGTCGTCGTCGTTGTCATCTTCGTTGTCTTCGTGGTCTTTGTCGTCTTCTTCGTCGTCTTCGTCTTCTTCTTCTTCGTCTTCTTCTTCTTCGTCTTCTTCGTTGTCTTCTTCTTCGTCTTCGTCGTCTTCTTCGTCTTCTTCGTCGTCTTCTTCTTCTTCTTCTTCTTCTTCTTCTTCTTCTTCTTCTTCTTTTAAGCTCTACACCCAGCATGGGGCTTGAACTCATGCTCAAGAGTCACACGCTCTTCCGACTGAGCCAGCTAGGTACTCCTCCATCATACTTAATTTCTTAACTCCTTTATTTATTCTCCTTGAGGTACCAATCATCTAAGAGTTAGCTTGTGTGTCATCTGTTTTCTCCATTCTTGACCCTGGGGATGCCAAGTCCTATAAAACAGAGTCAATTGGTTTCACTGCAAATTCATGGTGTCCAGGCTCAAATGGGCACGTTTTACTATTTTGTATTCTTTTCATATAACAATGACTTCTTCATAACTACCTATTTCAAGGTATTTTTGCTCTTAAATCCTTGAGCCTCAATCTCACCATTATCTTTTTCAGCAAAGATGAAGTTCTTTTACTGAGAAGATCCAGGCAAGCTAATGTGTATGTCCTACACTTTTCTCAGTTTTCCCTTTTTCCTCTAAGCCTCTTCAAGGGTAAGACCATTTCACACTTTACCACCTTCACTACCTGTCCTGGGCTTTTCATGCCTCTTTAAAGCTTCTCTCCATTCTTTTTTTTTTTTTTTTTAAAGATTTTATCTTTTTATTTATTTGACAGAGAGAGAGAATACAAGTAGGCAGAAAGGCAGGCAGAGGGAGAGGGGGAAGCAGGCTCCCCGCTGAGCAGGGAGCCTGACGTGGGGCTCTATCCCAGGACCCCGAGACCATGACCTGAGCCGAAGGCAGAGGTTTAACCCACTGAGGCACCCAGGCACCCCTGCATTCTTTTTCCCTACAAAGATTTCCCAGTTGATAAAGAAAAATAAGCAATAACCTAATCCTGTTTCTACCTAATACTACCTCCTTAGCAAACCTGTAGATAGCTTTACCCAGGATGTACAATTTGTTGAATACCCTATGTCTCCTTCACAGTTGGCTTTCAAACTCAGTTTTTTTTTTTGAAACTGTTTTTTCAAGCATTGTCTATTCACCAAATCTAGTATTTTTAGTTTTTATCCTTTTGGTTCCCCTGTGGGGTATGAACAGGTTATTTGAGTTTCAGGGCCTCTTGCCTGGAGGGGCCTTTAAATGTTTACATTATTGAATATACTTATAAGGTTGGAAAAGTAAAATACTTTTATATTCTTGTTCTTCAAGCTTCAGTCCTAACAAACCTGGATTTGCTACTTTATAATAGGGGGTCTCCTGAATTCATATAAAAAGTTCATCAGATTAGGTTATAGCCTACAGAGGGGGCATGGCTCCCTCCAACTTGGTTAGAGCCAGGGATAGAGGTAACTTCTATGTTATGAGATCTTAAATTGACCAAAGAATTGTATTCTTTCCATGCCCAGGTCCTAGGTCTGCTCCTCATAATTATAGCTTCAGGAACTAGATTTTAAGCAGCTTGACCAAGGTGACCAAGCACTGGAAGATTAATTCATGCTAGCCACGCTCACAGAAGATAATTTATAAATCAACATTTATCTCTCCGTGTACAAGAATTAATACCTAATTTTGACTACGATTGTAGATATCTGCTGCTCCAGGACATTCTCTTACTTGGATCAAGGTGTTCTAGAGACCAAATACAATGATAAAACATTTAGTCTTCATGATTTCTTTTTATAAAAATTTACATCATCTCTACACCCAACGAGGGGCTCAAACTCAGGATCCCTGAG
Organism: Enhydra lutris kenyoni; assembly: GCF_002288905.1. Taxonomy (NCBI): domain Eukaryota; kingdom Metazoa; phylum Chordata; class Mammalia; order Carnivora; family Mustelidae; genus Enhydra; species Enhydra lutris. The sequence goes on from NW_019154105.1 coordinate 7,336,849, forward strand.
ATCAAGAGTTGCACGCTCCGCGGACTGAGTCCGCCAGGGTCCCGGTCTTCATGACATAATGCGAAAATATCCGAGTGCTTAAGGCCTCTCACTGGAGGGGCATGGCCTAAACCCCAAACTACTTGAAGATGAGGAAAACCCCGTTTGTTAATGTGACCCAAGCCTGTGCGTCATTCTTAACCACCAGTCTTGCCTGGCCCTGGATCTAGCCCTGAGGCATTGTCTGTGCCTTCAACGTGTCACCCGCAACTGCACCCTCTTCGGCGGCCACACGCCCGCCCTGCACCTCTCTTCCAGCCTCGCGGACGCCCTAGCCCTTCTCCTCTCTCCCTCTTCCATTATCTCCAGCCAAGGTGTGTCCCTCGCTTTCAGTGCCCAGGCTGTCCTCGAGGTCCCTCCCACGTCACTTGCGTTGTCACCTGCTTGCTTTCACCTTGCCTCACCTACTAATCATCACCTCCTAGGGTGTCACCCTCGTCACCCACCTGGCCCGGCCTGGCCCCACTGCCCCGACCAGAAGGGAGGCATCGAATCGCGGTCAGGCCGGCACCTTCCCGGGTGGGGGCGCCCAGGGCAGGCCCGGATCCCCGCCCCTGCAGGGCCGCGGGGAGGAGTGCTTCGTCGTCCTCTGCCTGTGTCCCTGTTCTGTTTTCTCCCAGTCCCTCAGCGCCACCACCCCTTTATTCTCTCCGTGAGCACCGGAGTCGCCTCTAGCCCTCAGAGGCGAGGAGAGGCCTCGCGGCGAACGCAGACCGAGCCGCTCCTCTCCAGAACTGAAGTATCAGTGGGCGCTGGCGTTTGTGCCTCGGTGAGCAGAACCCCGCCAAGCCCCAGGTGCAGGGGCGGGGTGGCTGGCGCTGAGCCAATCGTAGCTCGTGACGACAGGGCCCAGCCAATCAGAGCACGGAAAGCTTGGCGCACTCAGGGCGGGGCCGGGCGGGTGAGAGCCCGCCCCCTTGCAGCTCGGCGGCCAACGCCTTCGCCCGGGGCTTGCGGGAGCCGCGCAGGTTCACAGACTCCGGGGACTGGGCGCCTTGAGAGCGTGGAGACGGCGCCCTCCTGTCCAGCTCATTTCTTTACGGGCTTTGGCCTTGACAGGCGTGTTGGCGCCTGCCGTGGGCGCATTCTGACCCGGGCTGTATCTCTCTCGAGAGACTGTTCCAATGGTTGGGGCAGAGTGAGGTCGTTGCCTTGACGACGGCAGCATGCGGCCCGCGGTCCGCCCGAGTGCGCGCCTGTGGCAGGCCGAGGCCGCTCTGCCTCCCCGCCCGCTTCGCCCCCGACCCGCGGCTGTGTCCCCAGAAGGAACCCAACCAGCTCCGGAACTGCCGGTTTGCTAGTCAGCATCTTGTAGACCTGCGAGCGAGATGCATTTCACCCCAAATTTGTTTCCAAGTTGGAAACCTTTGGGTCTTTCCATGTGAAAGGATTTTAAAGAAACGGTAAGCATAATACATTTATTATCTTTTTTTAAAAGATTTTTATTTATTTATTTGACAGAGATCACAAGTAGGCAGAGACGCAGGCAGAGAGAGAGAGAGAGGAGGAAGCAGGCTCCCTGGTGAGCAGAGAGCCCCACGCAGGGCCCGATCCCAGGACCCTGAGATCATGACCTGAGCTGAAGGCAGAGGCTTAACCCACTGAGCCACCCAGGCGTCCCAAAACATAATTTTTTTTTTAAAGATTTTATTTATTTATTTGACAGACAGAGATCACAAGTAGGCAGAGAGAGAGGAGGAAGCAGGCTCCCTGGTGAGCAGAGAGCCCGATGCGGGGCTCGATCCCAGGACGCTGGGATCATGACCCGAGCCCAAGTCAGAGGCTTTAACCCACTGAGCCACCCTGGCGCCCCCTACATTTATTATCTTTTTATAAAAAGATTTTATTTATTTGAGAGAGAGAATGAGAAGGGGAGGGTCAGAGGGAGAAGCGGACTCCCTGCTGAGCAGAGAGCCTGATGCGGGCTTTGATCCCATCGCTCCAAGATCACCACCGGAGCCACAGGCAGTCAGTTAACCAGCGGAGCCACCCAGGCGCCCCAAGTACAGTACTTTTATTTTTTATTTATTTATTTTTTAAAATTTTTATTTTATTTGTACAATACTTTAAAAAACTTATTATCTCGTTCATTGATCTATGATAGATTTCAGTCTGTCTTTAACAACAACAGCAACAACAACAACAAAAAGCATTGTTTTTAGTACCTGACTGTTGGCATTAGAACCATATGCTTACATGGCACGTGTCCAGGAATACTGCATTGCCAATTTGGCCAGGCATCCTTTCAGTCTGCGCACAGGAGTAGAAGGCATGAAAAACTGTAGTTTATGAGTAACTGTTTCAGGAAACCAGAGGCTTTTTAAGCTGTGATACTTCTAAGGTATTTGTGGGCAGTAAAAAGTAAAAAGCAGGTGTATTCAACGTGCTGTGCCTACATGCCTGGTTGGTTTCCAGAATAAGACTTGCTTACCATACGCTCGCCATACGCTTCATCACATCTTAGACCTGCTGAAGGTAATCTTGATTTTGTTCACTTTGCATTTTCAGGCATTGAGGACACCAATTGCAAAGTGTTTAAAAATGATTCAGATTATAGTGTCCCCCTATTTTTGCTCTTGGCATGAGAAACCTAAAGGTCTAGTCCTTAAGAAAGCATGCTGTCTTAATGGAAGGGGAAAAAAATTCAGGAAAGGAGAGAGAATTACACTGAGAATTTTTTTCAGACAGACATTTTTTAAAAAAATAGTAGAGATTAAATGGAAGTTAATATGTCAAATATGGAAAGTTAGTGTTGTGGACACTGCTCTGTAAACAGCTTATAGAAACTACTATCAAAGCTAGTGGTAAAATATGAAATAGTTGGAGTTGGTGTTGACGGGAATTTTTTTTCATCTTTTCCCACTTCGGCTCAGTCTTCTGGTTTTCCATGTCTGTCTGCCTATCTATCTATCCCTAGATTATTAAGGTAAACTGATGAAAATGTATACACGCTGGATTATCACAGTTTGCTAGAACAAATAGGGTATTTATTTTGTTTTTGTTGTCAGGGTGCTGATAACTGATAATATGGAAGCAAATGAAACATCACAATTCACAATCTGGGTAAATTAGTTTTAGATTGCCATAGGACACAATTAATGAAATAGGTGACAGGTTTTTTTTTTTTCTTTCAACGTTTTATGAATGAGTATTCTTGTATTGTTAGTTAAAAAAACCAGCTATTAGAGGTACCTGGGTGGCTCAGTTGTTAAGGGTCTGCCTTCAGCTCAGGTCATGATCCCAGTGTCCTGGTGGGATCCAGCCCCTCAATGAGCTCCCTGAGCCTGCTTCTTCCTCTCCCATTCCCCTCTGTCACTGGGTCTCTATCAATCAATAAATAAAATCTTTAAAAAAATCAGTTATAAATCATCATTTGAATGTATAGTTACTGAAAGATTATTCTTCACAAAACTCTTAGAACCATATTGGGATTAGGAGAAATATTTTTTATTCTTTGCTTTTGGAGTTTAACTTCAAAATCAGATTTAAAAAATAAACTTAGGGGCGCCTGGGTGGCTCAGTTGTTAGGTGTCTGCCTTCTGGTAAGGTCATGATCCCGGGGTCCTGGGATCCAGCTCTGCATTGGACGCCCCGTTTGGCAGGAAGCCTGCTTCTCCCTCTCCCACTCCCCCTGCTTGTGTTCCCTATTGTTGTGTTTCTTTTTGTCAAATAAATAAATAAAATATTTTATAAATAAATAAATAAATAAATAAATTTAGTTTTTATATTTCATGGCAGTCAAGTCTTGTGAATTAAAACCTATCTGTATTTGAACTGAAAGGTTTTTTTCTATACCAAAATACGTAGAAGAATGATCGTTGATCCTTCATCAGTCATTATTAGGATAGCCATTATCCAAAAATGTCATATAATGAGATGTAAAAGAATTCTAAACACAAAATTCAAATGATCATACTCAAAGGGAGTAATCATTAAAAGGATTTTTGAAATATTGTACTTGGTCCTATTAAAATTTAATTTTTAAACAATTTGCTTATATACTGTGATGTCATTGTTGTTATTTTGTAAGTTCAATATGGGAATTTAATTACGACATTAAGAAAGGTAAAGAAAAACAGCTTTGTGAAAGTTTCTTAGTGTTAACTTGGTACGTGATCATTTGTGAACAAATATTTTTCCCAACTGAGTAGAAAGTGCGTAAAGATTTTCAACTTTGCTTTTTTAAAAGATTTCTTTATTTGAGAAAGAGAGAGAGATAGAGAGCATGATTGGGGGGAAGGACAGAGGGAGAGAATCCTTAAGTAGACCCTCCCTCCCCTATCCCCAACCCGAGGCTGGAGCCTGACTTGGGGCTCGATCCTGCCATCCAGAAGATCATGACCTGAGCCGAAACTAAGAGTCGGTTGCTTAACTAACTGAGCCACCTACTTGCCCCTCACCTTTGCTTTTTTAAACCTGATGTAAAAAAAAATAAATATGATCTTCACTAGAACCAAACTCATTGGGACGCCTGGCTGGCTTAGTCGGTAGGGTGAATGACTCTTGATCTCAGGTCTATAAGTCCGAGTCCCACTTGGGTGTGGAGATTACTTAACAGTAAAATCTTAAAACACAAAACAAAACTCACTTGCGCTTTTTCACCTCTGAGTGAAAAGGAGTTGTGTTTTTCTAAAGTAAGCTATACTTGTTTTCCATGATAGTTCAAATATTGCTTTATCTGAATTAAAAATATATTGAATTTCATTAACATGGCATCTAATAAATTAAACTTTAACTTAAACTTTAATTCTTGTCTATTATGAAATGTCTTGTCTAAATGCAATAATTTGAGAAACATAGCTTAGATGTAGAAGCAGTAAGAAATTGTGAGTCAGAACAGAAGACCCATTAACACAGCGACTGCTCTAATATGGAAAACAAGTGGGGAAGAATTAATTTACTGGAAAGGTGGAGGAAATGAATATGCTCAGCATTATGAACTCTATGTTTTGGTTTCCACAGCAAGAAGAATTCCTACCGGTTTTGAATTAAAATGGAAAAATATGAGAACCTAGGATTGGTTGGAGAAGGAAGCTATGGAATGGTGATGAAGTGTAGGAATAAAGATAGTGGAAGAATTGTGGCCATCAAGAAGTTCTTAGAAAGTGATGATGACAAAATGGTTAAAAAAATTGCTATGCGAGAAATCAAATTACTAAAGGTGAGTAAATACTGAGTTAAAAAAAAAGTTGTTTCTTGATCAAGATTACATTTTTAGAAAAAAATTACTGTTTTTATATTAATTTCCATGCCAAAATTTAAGACATAAATTTCTTTTTTCACATTAAATAAATAAAATGATTATATATGCATATTCATTTGTCCTATGAATATAAACATGATTTTGAAATATTAGTTGCTTCTTTCTATATCCATCTGCCTATCTATCTATCTATCTATCAGTCAACTCTGTGGGGGTCCTAAAGACCACTCCCCATGCTATGATTCAATAGGAGGGCTCAGAGCACTCAGCGTGCAGTTGTACTCATGGCTGTGATTTATTATAGTGACAGGATATAAAGCAAAACCAGCAAAGGAAAAGGCACATGCGGTGAATTCCAGAGGAAACCTGTCACAGGTTTCCAAGAATCCTCTTCCAGTGGAGTCACATAGGATGCACTTACATTTTCCAAAAATGATCTGTGACGGCTCGTGTGAAATACTGTCTACTAAGGAGATTCCGTACATTCGGTGTCCAGGGTTTTTACTGGAGGATGTTCATGTAAGACACCCTCTGCCTGACTCATACCAAAATTTCAGAGTCCCAAAAGGAACACAGAGATTCAGCGTAAACATTTTTTTCACACATTGAGCCACTTTATCAGTTCTGGAAATGACGAGACCCCTCACGACATCCAAGTTCCCAAGTGCCAACCAAGGGCTCACTTCGCAAGCAGACCTTTCTTTTTTTTAAAGATTTTTATTTATTTTTTTGACAGAGAGATCAAAAGTAGGCAGACAGGCAGGCAGAGAGAGAAGGGGAAGCAGGCACGGGGCTCGATCCCAGGACCCTAAGACCAGGACCTGAGCCGAAGGCAGAGGCCTAACCCACTGAGCCACCCAGGCGCCCCAGACCTTTCTTTTTTTAAAGATTTTTATTTATTTTTTTGACAGAGAGAGAAGCAGCGAGAGAGGGAACACAAGCTAGGGAGTAGGAGAGGGAGAAGCAGGCTTCCCGCTGAGCAGAGAGCCCGATGTGGGGCTCGATCCCAGGACTCTGGGATCATGAACCAAGCTGAAGGCAGACGCTTAATGACTGAGCCACCCAGGCGCCCCACAAGCAGACCTTTCTAAGTCTCAGGTCTCAGGCCTACTATGGGATCTTTTTCTTTCTCTAATCAGTCTCACCAAAAGTTTACCAATTTTATTTATCTTTAGGAAGAACCAATGTTTGATCTTCTCTATTTTGTATTTCTTTTTTAACTTAAATTCAATTAACCTATAGTGTATTATTCGTTTCAGAAGTAGAATTTAGTGATTGATCAGTTGCATATAACATCCAGTGCTCATTACATCATGTGCCCTCCTGAATGCCCATCATACAGTTACTCCATCCCTCCCCGCTCCCCCGCCATGCACCACCTCCTCTCCAGCAACCCTCAGTTTTTCCTAAACTTTTATGCTTTCTTTCCCTCTCTGGTTTTGTCTTATTTTTCCTTCCCTTCCCTTATGTTCATCTGTTTTGTTTCTTAAACTCCACATACGAGTGAAATCATATGATATTTATCTTTTTCTGACTGACTTATTTTAGTTCACATAATACCCTCTAGTTCCATCCATGTCATTGCAAATGGCAAGATTTCATTCTTTTTGATGGTTGACTAATATTCCATTAAAGATAGATACCACATCTTCTTTGTCAGTTCATCTGTCGATGGACATCTGGGTTCTTTCCATAGTTTGGCTATTGTGGACATTGCTGCTATAAACATTGGGGTGTCCTTTGAATCATTATGCTTGTATCATTTGGATAAACACCAAATAGTGCAATTGTTGGGCTGTAGGGTAGCTCTTTTTTTTTTTTTTTTTTAAAGATTTTTATTTATTTATTTGACACACAGAGAGAGACAGTAAGAGAGGGAACACAAGCAGGTGAGTGGGAAAGAGAGAAGCAGGCTTCCTGCTGAGCTGGGAGCCTGATGCGGGGCTCGATCCTGAAGGCAGATATTTTTAACTTTTTGAGGAACCTCCATAATGTCTTCCAGAGTGGCTGCACCAGTGTGCATTCCCATCAGCCTTGTAAGAGTGTTTCCCTTTCTCTGCATCCTTGCCAACATCTGTTGTTTCCTGAGTCAATTTTAGTCTTTCTAACTGGTATGAGGTGGTATCTCATTGTGGTTTTAATTTGTATTTCCCTGATGCTGAGTGGTGTTGAACATCTTTTCATGTGTCTGTTGGCCTTTTGTATGTCTTCTTTGGAGAAATGTCTGTTCATGTCCTCTGCCCATTTCTTGACTGGATTATTCATTCTTTGGGTGTTAAGTTTGATAAGTTCTTTATAGATTTTGGATATAGCCCTTTATCTGATAAGACATTTACAAATATCTTTTCCCATTCCGTAGGTTGCCTTTTAGTTTTGTTGACTGTTTCCGTTGCTGTGCAAAAGCTTTTTATCTTGATTAAGTCCCAATAGTTCATTTTTGCCTTTCTTTCCCTTGCCTTTGAAGACATGTCTATCAAGAAGTTGCTGTGGCTGAGGTCAAAGAGGTTTCTGCCTATGTTCCACTCTAGAATTTTTTTTTAAAAGATTTTATTTATTTGAAAGAGAGAGACAGCAAGAGAGGGAACACAAGCAGGAGGAGTGGGAGAGGGAGAAGCAGGCTTCCCGCTGAGCAGGGAGCCCAACATGGGACTCGATTCCACAACCCTGGGATCATGACCTGAGCCAAAGGCAGGTGCTTAGTTGACTGAGCCACTGAAGTGCCCCTCCCCTCCCCTAGAATTTTGATGGATTCCTGTCTCACATTTAGGTCTTTTATCCATTATGAGTTCATTTTAGTATAGGGTCTAAGAAAGTGGCCCAGTTTCATTCTTCTGCATGTGGCTGTCAGATTTTCCTAACACCATGTGTTGAAGAGGCTGTCTTATTTCCATTGGACATTCTTTCTCACTTTGTCAAAGATTAGTTGACCATAGAGTTGAGGGTCCATTTCTGGGTTCCCTATTCTGTTCCATTGATCTATGTGTCTGTTTTTCTGCTGGTATCATACTGTCTTGATGATTACAGCTTTGTAATATATCTTGAAGTCCGGGATTGTGATGCCTCCAGCTTTGGTTTTCTTTTTCAAGATTGCTTTGGCTATTTGAGATCTTTTCTGATTCCATACACATTTTAGGATTATTTGTTCCAGCTCTCTGAAAATTGTTGATGGTATTTTGATAGGGATTGGATTTGAGAGTGATCTGGCTGTGACATCCGTCACCCCATTGATCATGAGGGTTGATTTGGCTGATTTGGCTGGCTGCAGTGGTGTCCCCTTCATCACCTCACTGCTCCATGTGTGTCTCTCCCAAAGCTGCACATTCAGTCTACCGAGGATGACCTTCCCTGATAGAGGAGGACCATTCTTTGGTCAAAGGTGTATGAGTAGTTGTGCTCTTCTCCTAGAACTTCCAAACAAGTTCTCAAGGTCTTTTTTCTTTCTTCCCTTCCCTTCCCTTCCCTTCCCTTCCCTTCCCTTCCCTTCCCTTCCCTTCCCTTCCCTTCCTTTCCCTTCCCCTCCCCTCCCCTCCCCTCCCCTCCCCTCCCCTCCCTTCCTCTCCCCTCCCCTCTCCTTTCCTCCTTCCCTTCCTTCCTGTCTTTCTATCTTTCTTTCTTTCAGTAAACTCTACCCCCAATGTGGGACTTGAACCCACAACCCTAAGATCAAGAGTTGCATGCTCTACTGACAGAGTCAGCCAAATGCACCTCTACGTCTATTTCATTTTTTGTCTCTGGTATTTCATTCCTTCTACTTAGTTTGGGTGGGTTTATTTTGCAGTTCTTCCTGACATGTTGATATAGATGCTTATTTTAACTTCGAGCCTTTCCCCTGCCTCATATATACATTTAAGGCTATCTTTCTTGCTATGAGCAGCTTGGTATGTATCTCAGAAATTTTCATCAGGAGTTTAAAATATTTTCTCATTTTCCTTAATTTCTGACTATTTCCTTAATTTCTGAAACTTTCTAGATTTCCCTCCCCTGGTTTTTTACTTTTGCCACAATTTTCTTGTAATCTGAATATATACTATGTAACATTTTATTACTTTTGAAAAATTTTTTAAAGATTTTATTTATTTATTTGACAGAGAGAGAGAGAGTGAGGATGTGCACAAGCAGGGATAGCAGTAGACAGAGGGAGAGGGAGAAACAGGCTTCCCTCCTGATGTGGGGCTTAATCCCAGGACCCTGGGATCATGACCTGAGCTGAAGACAGATGTTTAACTGACTGAGCCACCCAGGTGCCACCCCCCTTTCAAATTTTTTGATAATTTCTTTTTTGGTTCAGAGTGTAAGTCATTGAAAAAAAAATTCCTTGTGTGCTTGAAAAGTATTCCATTAAGTCAAGTTTATTTAATTATTTTATTTAAATCTTCTAATTTTTCTAAATTATTACTGACTTTTTGTAGCTTTTTCCAGCTGGTACTGAGAAGAAATATGTTAAACTCTTCCTCTGAGTTAATTGATTTGTCTGTTTTTCATTGTAGTTCATTTAATGTTTATAAACAGAAAAGCTATGTTAGTACATTAAATTTAGAATTATATGTTCATGTTGAATCAAATATTTTATCATGAAATAACTTATTAATGTTTTGTCTTAAAGTCTGTGTGAAGCTAATAAAGCTACACTAGTTTAATTTTGGTTACTGTTTGCATAGTGTATCTTTTTATACATTTTTCCTTGGAAGTTTTTCAATTCTTATTTAGATATGTGTCTTGTAAACATCATATGGTCACATTTAGCTTTTTATCTTCTTTGGCAACCTTGGCCTTTTAATTGGAATATTTAGTCTATTTATACATAATGTAATTTCTAGTATATTTCACCATAAGTCTACCATCTTATTATGTGTCATTTGTCTTTCTACTTTTGTATTTCTTTTTATTTCTTTGGATTAATTACATTTATAATTTCTTTATTTCCTTCTAATAATTTGAAAATTATATGTCATATTTCTCACTTTTTAGTGGTTATCATAGACATTTGTTCAAGTCTAACATTATCTGATACTTGTATTCTTCTTCTAGGTAATACACATCCTTACAATACTTATCTCTGGTTATTCCCTTCCATCATATGCTAACATATGTAACATTAACTCTTACATATTTTTTAAACATCACAAGACATAGTTATTGTTCACTGTTCATTTAGGTGTATATTTACTTATAGCTTTCTTTGTTTTTCCTTTTGCATCCCTGGCCATTTATCTGTGATCTCTTCTTTTCTTGGAGTGTATTATTTAGGATTTCCTTTTGTGATGATCTACTGTATATGAAACATTTCATTGTTAGTTTGCATGGAAGTGTCTTTTTTTAAAATGTAAAAAAAAATTTTTTTAAGATTTTGTTTTTATTTATTTGACAGAGATCATAAGAAGGCAGAGAGGCAGGCAGAGAGAGAGGAGGAAGCAGGCTCTCCGCTGAACAGAGAGCCCGAGGCGGGGCTTGATCCCAGGACCCTGGGATTATGACCTGAGCCGAAGGTGGAGGCTTTAACCCACTGAGCCACCCAGGCACCCCTGAAAGTGTCTTTTTGCTGTCATCCTTAAAGGATATTTTTGCTGTCTATGGAATTTGAGGTTGGCAGTTGTTTTCTTTCAATAAAATGAGGGTAACATTGTTTTGACCTCTGGCTTCCATTCTGCTCCTGGGAAGTCAGGTGTCAATCCAATTGCTGCTCTTTTATAAGTTTATTTTTTTAGGTCTGCATCTTTTTTTTTTCATTCAGCTTTTTATTAACATTAAATGGACATATAGAAAAGTATGTATCTCATAAGAATACATCTCTGTATATTTTTAAAAATTAAACAACTCCATGTTACCACTGTGTAAATCAAGAGAGAGAACATTAAAATCACTCCATAAGCTTCCCTTATGTCTTCTGTAGCCACTACTGCCTTCCTCCTCTATCCAGGTCACAAATATCCTAATTCTTTTTTTTTTTTTAAGTTTTTATTTATTTATTTGAGGGGAGGGGCAGAGGGAGAGAATTTCAAGTAGACTCCATGCTGAGTGCTGAGTCCCACAACCCAGAAATCATGACCTGAGCCAAAAATCAGAGTGAGACACTCAACTGACTGGGCCATCCAGGTGCCCCACAACTATCTTAATTCTTATCAGCATAAGTTAGTTTTGTTTTCTTGTTACTTGGAATTTTCTCTTTGATCTTGTTTTTCTGAAATTTCATAATGTGTCTAATTTGGATAACTTTTATCTTGCTTCATTGGGGTCTTTATGAATCTATGATATCATTTCTTTTATTAATTCCACAAAATTCTCATTTATTATTTCTTCAAATATTATTTCAACTCATTCCCTTTCTCCTCTATTTTTGGGACTTCAGTTAACATAAATCTTCTCATTGAATTATCTTTTTACCTGTTTTTCTTTTCATCTATTTGTCTCTCTATGCCCCTTCTGCATAATTTATTATGATTCATCATTCAGTTAAATAATTTCTCCTCAGTATGGTTAATCTCCATCACTGAATTGTTAATTTTGAGTATTGTATTAGATGGTGTACAAAAATATAATTATAGCTCAGTGAATTATTGGAAAGCAAACATTCATAGAACCACCAGGTCAAGAAATCAAACATTGCCAACAACACTTTTCTTGTACTTTCCCAGTCACCCTAGCCCCTTCCTTCTTCTTTAAGGTAAACACTATCCTGACTTGTATGTTAGTCACTGCCATGATTTCCCCCCTACATTTACCAAATAAGCATGCATTCCTAACTACTATAGTCTAATTTTACTTATTATCCTCATAAAAAACTTTCTTTTTGCTCTCTTAATGTTATCTTTTACTCAACAGTAGTTAATTTCAATGTAGTCAAATTTTTTTTTTAAAGATTTTATTTATTTATTTGACAGACGGAGATCACAAGTAGGCAGAGAAGCGGGCAGAGAGAGAGGAGGAAGCAGGCTCACTGCTGAGCAGAGAGCCCAAGGCCGGGCTCAATCCCAGGATCCTGGGATCATGACTTGAGCCGAAGGCAGAGGCTTTAACCCACTGAGCCACCGAGGCGCCCCTGTAGTCAAATTTTTAATATTTTTTAAATTATGTTAGTCACCATACAGTACATGATTAGTTTTTAAAATTAATTTATTTTTTCTCACCATAGCCTATACTATCCCTGATGTCCATCACCCAGCCACCCCATCCCTCCCACACTCCTCCCCTCCAGCAACCCTCAGTTTGTTTCCTGAGATTAAGAATTTCTTATGGTTTGTATCCCTCTCTGGTTTCATCTTATTTCATTTTTCCCTCCTTTCACCTATGATCCTTGCCTTGTTTCTCAAATTCCTCATATTAGTGAGATCATATGATAATTGTCTCTCTGATGGACTTATTTTGCTTAGCATAATACCCTCTGGTTCCATCCATGTTTTTGCAAATGGCAAGATTTCATTTTTTGATGGCTGCATAGTATTCCATTGTATATATATAGACCACATCTTCTTTATCCATTCGTCTGTTGATGGACATCTAGGCTCTTTCTGTAGTTTGACTATTGTGGACATTGCTGCAATAAACATTCAGGTGCACGTGCCCCTTCAGATCACTACATTTGTATCTTTTTTTTTTTTAAGATTTGTTTATTTATTTATTTGGCAGACAGAAATCATAAGTAGGCAGAGAGGCAGGCAGAGAGACTGGAGGAAGCAGGCTCCCTGCTGAGCAGAGAACCCAATGAGAGGCTCGATCCCAGGACCCTGGGATCATGACCTGAGCCGAAGGCAGAGGCTTTAACCCACTGAGCCACCCAGGCGCCCCACTACATTTGTATCTTTAGGGTAAATACCCAGTAGTGCAATTGCTTTTTTGATGTAGTGTTCTATGATTCATTGTTTGCTTATAACACCCAGTGCTCCATGCACTCTGTGCCCTTCTTAATTCCCATCAGCAGGCCAACCCATCCCCCCAACCCCCTCCTTTCTAAAACCCTCAATTTGTTTCCCGGAGTCCACAGTCTCTCATGGTTTGTCTCCCACTCCGATTTCTCCCCCTTCATTTTTCCCTTCCTTCTCCTAATGTCCTCCATGCTATTCCATATGTTCCACAAATAAGTGAAACCATATGATAATTGACTTTCTCTGTTTGACTTATTTCACTTAGCATAATTTTTAATATTTTCTTTTATGGTTGGTACCATTTATGTCTGCTCAAAAAGTCTTTTTCTACTTAGAGATTAGGGTATCCTTCTATACTATTATTCAGAAACTTAATAGCTTTGGTTCTCATATTTATATTTCAGTACACCTAGACTTGATCTTAATTATGGTGTATGACACAGTCAAGTCTTATTTGTTTTTTATTGATGTCCAATTGTCCCAGAAACATTTCCTGAAAATAGCATCTTTTCTCCATGGCTCTGAATTCCTCATTTGCCATATGTCTTTATATGTAGGGGTGGCTTTTCTGCTCTTTATTCTGTTCCGTTGGTATATTTGTCTAAGTTTGTGCCAGTATCTCACATTCCATATTCACTCTAGTGAATCACTTCAGATACATGTGCTGTCCCTGCTATGTATTTTATTCTATATATAATTAAATTCCTCCCAAATTGTTCAGTCAGTATTTATTAGGACATATCTCATATTTATCCTTCCCATTACTCACCAATCATTCTTACATTTCTGAGCTTCCATGTAGGGTCATTTCCCTTGTATTTAAAACATATCCTTGGGGCACCTCGGTGGCTTAGTCATTAAGCGTCTGCCTTTGGCTCAGGTCATGATTCCAGAGTTCTGGGATCAAGCCCTGCATTGGGCTCCCTGCTCAGCAGGGAGTCTGCTTCTCCCTCTCCCACTCCCCCAGCTTGTGTCCCCTCTCTTGCTGTCTCTCTCTGTCAAATAAATGAATGAATGAATGCCAAATAAATGAATGAATGAATGAATGAATGAATAAATAAAGCATATCCTTTATTTTCTTTAAAGCAGATCCACTAGTAGGAAATTCTGTCCACTTTTGTTTGTCTAAAAAAAAAAACCACCTTTATTTTACTTTTTGTTTAAAGACTATTGGCAAAAGATATAGAATTCTAAGTTGGCAGTTCATTACATTCATTGTGTTCAAGATATCATTCCACTGTTCCTCTGGTTTTTATTGCTTCTATTGAAATGTCAGATATTTCTTAGTATGTCTTTTTTCCTTTTGGATGCATTAAGATTTTCTTTTTGACTTTGATTTTCAGCAATTTAATAATAATGGCCTCGATGTGGGTTTTTTTTCCTATTTTTTTTTACCTTGAATTTATGTCTCTTACATCTGTAAAATAATGTCATTTGTCACTTTTAGAAAATACCTAGCTATTATTGTTTCATGTATTGCTACTCTCTTATTCTCTCTTCTCCATTTAAGAACTTAGTTTCATATATTAGGCTTTCCCCATGTGTCTCTTATACTTTCTGTGTTTTCCAGCCTTTCATTTTTCCCTGGTTCATTCTAGATATTTTCTTCCAACCTATCCTCAAAATCAGTAATTCTTTTTCAACCTACTGTTTACAATGTACTTTTATACTTAAGCATTGATGTCTTAATTAAAGATGTATTTTTCAATTCTGGTATTTCTATTGGATTTTTTTTTTTATGTAGTTTCCATTTTGCTGCCAAAACTATTTATTGTGTTCTTTTTGACTATTTTGTCTTTTCTAAAGTCTTCATCTAAGTACCTATTATCTGGATCTCCCATATGTTTATTTCTATTGTTTGTTTTTTTCTCTTGGTTTTTTATTAAATTAACTTTTGATATGCCTGTATCAATTTTTAAAAATTGTATACATAGCTTGAGTCTATGCATGATATCTTTCCCCTGAGAGGAATTACACTTGCTTTTATGTGGCTCTTGAGTGTACTCCAGGAAACCTAACATTGTACCATCATCTTAGTCCAATTTGAGGAATTTACATTATTTGAATTTGAATTGTGGTCCATGAGAATGCTTATTTATTATTCAGCCTTATAGTTTGTGGACTTTTAGGGCCAACCCAAAGTAGGAAGGGGTCTCATCAGGCTGTACCCCTTCTTTCTACCTTGATGGCCCCCAGGCCCCAATTGCTATTACCTCAGGCTACAAGACTGTCAAAAGTGCCACTCAGACTCTTAATCTTCTCTCTGAATTGTATGTTTCCAGGGTTTTAAAAAAATAACTAATTGCTTGGCTCACTTCCCTGGATCTCTGCCAAGTAGGCAGAGATCACAAGAAGACAGAGATCTGTCTTCAAGATCCTAGTCTAGATATTCTTTATTATCTTATCTCCCTTATTCCTTACAACAGTGGTTTTATATTTTTGTCCATCTTTTCTACGTGTACTCAGTATGAGAGTTATTATAAATTACCTAGTCTACTGTTATTGTAAACAGAAATTATTATACTTTTCTGTTCTAAAATTTTTATTTGGTTCTAAGTCTTCTATATCACTTTTTCTGATTTCAAGGTTTTTTTTTTTTAAGATTATTTATTTATTTATTTGATAGACAGAGATCACAAGTAGGCAGAGAGGCAGGCAGAGAGAGAGGAGGAAGCAGGCTCCCTGCTGAGCAGAGAGCCCAAGGCCCGGCTCTCGATCCCAGGACCCTGAGACCATGACCTGAGCCGAAGGCAGAGGCTTTAACCCACTGAGCCACCCAGGCGCCCCTGATTTCAAGTTCTTTCAAAAAATTTTTGTGTAAGCTCTATACTCAACTCAGAGATCAAGAGTCACATGCTCTGTTGACTGAGTCAGCCAGGTACCCCATTTTTTTTTTAAGCTTTGCTTTTTTGTTTTAGTGTTTATTTATTTATTTACTTAATTAAACTCCACCCCCAACATGGGGCTTGAACCGACCATCCAGAGATCAAGAGCCACATGTTCTACCAACTGAACCAGGCAGGTGCCTCAAGTTCCCTCAATTTTTTGAGGTTGACTTTTTTCTTTTTAAGCATAGTAGCTTTATCTGATAATTCTAATATCTGAACTCATGCTCTATCTGCTTTGGTTTTCTTTATGTCCCAATAGTTTTTATTTGTGGTATCGCATTTCTTTTTATACCTGGTTGTCTTTGGTTTTTCACTGGAAATTATTTGAAACATTTTTTAGGAATAATTTGAGGCTAAAGTGAAGCCTACTGGGGACTGGTTCATTTCTGTCCATTTTTATTGGGGAAGATGTAGTTCTTAGGGTCCCAGCTTACACTGGGCTTCAGAGACCCCACCTTTGGAAGGCATTTGAACTTTGACTTTTCCTTCCCTCTTAGACCCAACAGGCCACAAAAATCCAAGCTCAGTTACACACCTGTTGGTCAATGGCAAAATCAGCTTAAGTATTGAAATTAACTCTCTGAGTTCTCTTGTTCTTGATTTTGGCCCAGTAATTCCTTACTGTCTTCTTGGCTCTTTTATATGTTTAAGAAGATTTTATTTATTTTTAAAAAGATTTTATTTATTTGACAGATAAAGATCACAAGTAGGCAGAGAGGCAAGCAGAGAGAGAGAGAGGAGGGAGCAGGCTCCCTGCCCAGCAGAAAGCCCGATGTGGGGCTCAATCCCAGGATCCTGGGATCATGACCAGAGCTAAAGGCAGAGGCTTTAACCCACTGAGCCACCCAGGTGCCCCTGTTTAAGAAGATTTTAAAATATTTTGTTTAACTTTGTAAGAATTCTCAATAGGACAGTTGTTTTGAGTTACCTACCCCTACCAAATGTGGTAATCATCAGCTTTTAAAAATAAAAGCACAGAGAAAGAGTGAGAGAAAGAGGAAGGTAGAACTGTTAGTCTATGTTTTCATTTTAGAAGTGTGTTGTTTAATCTCCACATATTTTGGAATTTTCTAGTTATCTTTGTTGATTTCTACTTTAATTCCACTATGGGACAAGAGCAGACATTGTGTGATTTCTATTATTTTAAATTTGTTAAGGTATGTTTTGTGGCCTACAATGTGGTCTTTCTTGGTGAGTGTTCCATTTGAACTTGAGAAAAATGTGAATTCTGTTTTTGGGTGGTCTGTAGATGTCAATTATATCAAGTTTGTTGATGGTGTTGTTGAATTTAACTGTGTGTCCTTATGGATTTTTTACCTGTTGGGCCTATCTGTTTCTGAGAGGAATGGTTGACAGTTTCAACTATGACAGTGGATTTGTTTATTTCTCCCTGCAGTTCTATCAATTTTTATCCCATATAGTTTAATGTTCTGTTGTTAGACACACATGTTAAGAATTATTATGTCTCCTTGGAGAATTAACACCTTTTTATTATGAAATGCCCTCTTTATCCTTGATAACTTTTCTTACTTTGCAGTTTGGTTTAGTCTGGAATATAACTGCTTCTGCTTTCTTTGGTTTAGTGTGGTATATTTTCTTCATCCATTTAATTTACCTTATTTATTTATTTAAAGATTTTATTTTTAAGTTGTCTCTAAATCCAACCCTGAGCTTGAACTCATAACCCTGAGATCAAGAGTTGCACGCTCTACTGACTGAGCCAGCCAGGTACCCCTCCCTCCATTTACTTTTCATTTATATGTGTTTTTATACTTAATGTGTATTTCTTTTTTTTTTTTTTTTAAGATTTTATTTATTTATTTGACGAGAGAGACACAGCAAGAGAGGAAACACAAGCAGGGGGAGTGGGAGAGGGAGAAGCCGGCTTCCCGGCGAGCAGGGAGCCCAAAGTGGGGCTCTATCTCAGGACCCTGGGATCATGATCTGAGCCAAAGGCAGACGCCTAATGACTGAGCCACTCAGGCGCCCCTTAATGTGTATTTCTAATAGATAGCATATAGTAAGGTTGTGTGTTTTTTTTTTTTTAAGATTTTTTTTTTTTTTTGTCAGAGAGAGAGAGAGAGAGATCACAAGTAGGCAGAGAGGCAGGCAGAGACAGAGGGAGAAGCAGGTTCCCCGCCGAGCAAGGAGCCTGATATGGCACTCGATCCCAGGATGCTGGCATCATGACCTGAGCCCAAGGCAGCTGCTTAACCAACTGAGCCACCCAGGCGTCCCAAGGTGTGTGTTTTGATCCACTCTGACATTCTGCATCATTTAATTGGAATATTTAGATCCTTGACGTTCAAATTGACTATTTTGTGATATAGTTTTAATATCTACCTTATATATATATTTATTTATTTAAATTATTTTTATTAACATATAGTGTATTATTTGCCCCAGGGGTACAAGTCCACAAATCATTACACATTTCACAGTACTCACCATAGCACATACCCTCTCTATCATATTTATTACTATTTCCTATTTGTTGCCCTTTTTTTGGTTTCTGCTTTTGTCTTCCACTCCTTTTCTGCCTTTTGTGGTTGTAATTGAAAATTTAATATGATTCCATTTTTTTTTTTTTTTAAGATTTTATTTATTTGTCAGAGAGGGAGAGAGAGCAAGCACAGGCAGACAGAATGGCAGGCAGAGGGAGAAGCAGGCTCCCCGCCGAGCAAGGAGCCGGATGTGGGACTCGATCCCAGGACGCTGGGATCACGACCTGAGCCGAAGGCAGCTGCTTAACCAACTGAGCCACCCAGGCGTCCCTCCATTTTTTTTCTTTCTTAGCCTATCAGTTATAGTTCCTTTTAAACTTTTTTTTTTTTTTTTTTTTGTACTTGCCCTACAACTTGCAACATACATTTACAACTAATCCAAATCCACTTTTGGATAACACTATACCACTTCACATGTATATGAGTGATTTTTAATAATAAAGTAATCCTAATTCCTTCATCCTGTCTCTTGTACCATTGTTACCATTCATCTCACTTATATATAAGCATACCTAAGCATTTATATACAGAAGATATATTCATAAGCATGTGATCAAATACATTATTCATATTACTATTTTGAACAAACTGTTATCTGTTATATCAATTAAGAATAAGAAAAATATTCACTTACTCCTTTGATTCTCTTCCTTTCTTTATGTAGACCAGATTTTCTGGCCTATATTATTTTCCTTCTCTCTAAATTATTTCTTTTAACATTTCTTGCAAGGCAAGTCCACTGGCAACACATTTCCCCAATTTCTTTTTTTTTCTTTTAATATTTTTAATTTATTTGACAGACAGAGATCACAAGTAGGCAGAGAGGCAGGCAGAGAGAGGGGGAGGCAGGCTCCCCGCTGAGCAGAGAGTCCAACGTGGGGCTTGATCCCAGGACCCTGAGATCATGACCCGAGCTGAAGGCAGAGGCTTTAACCCACTGAGCCACCCAGGAGCCCCACATTTCCCCAATTTCTTAACCAACTAAAATATCCAAGTGCCCCTACATTTTTCTTTTTAATTGCTGCAGTTTATTTCATTGTATGGATACTCCTTAATTCACTTAACCAGTGATATATTGGAAAGTGCTTTGTGGTTCAATCTGGAATCTTTTAATAGGTGAGTTTAGCCCATTTATAGTTATGATGTAACAGATAAGCACAGTCTTAGTTTTCATTTTTTCCCCTTTAAGACTCAAAATGGGGGCGCCTGTGTGGCTCAGTTGGTTAGCATCTGCCTTCAGCTCAGGTCATGGTCCCAGAGTCCCAGGATCAAGCCCTGCATTGGGCTCTCTGCTCAGTGGGAAGTCTGCTTCTCCCTTTCCCTTCTCCTACTCATTCTCTCTCTCTCACTGAAATAAATAAATAATATCTTTTTTTTTTTTAAGATTTTATTTATTTATCTGACAGAGAGAGATCACAAGCAGGCAGAGAGGCAGGCAGAGAGAGAGAGAGAGAGAGAGAGAGAGAGGAGGAAGCAGGCTCCCTGCTGAGCAGAGAGCCCGATGTGGGGCTCGATCCCAGGACCCTGGGATCATGACCTGAGCCGAAGGCAGCGGCTTAACCCACTGAGCCACCCAGGCGCCCCATGAAATAAATAAATAATATCTTTTAAAAAAAAGGAGTCAGTATGGCTTAGCGGTTAAGAATAAGAAATCTAAATATTCTGCATTCAAGTCAGCTGCAGGTCTGGGTGTGCTTCCTTTGCAGACATTCTGGAAATGAAGGAGGAACTAAACAAAAATGAAATGTTTTCAGGAAAAGACAGAGGCCTCTAACAGTTATTGCTGTGTGACTTTGGATAGGTTATTTAACTTCTATGTGCTTTAGTTTCCTCATCTGTAAAATAAAATAATAACAGTATCTATTTCATAGGGTTTTTGTGCTGGAATAGTGTCTGGAACATAGTAAGGAGTATGTAAATATTGGTTATTATTACTTATAATATTATGATGTTTTAGTACACCTTTAAGAATATTTTTCTATATACTCTCTGAATTATTTTTAAAATACTGGATATGTTTCCTTTGATAACTTGGAAATTACTTTTTGTAATTATTTGTTACTGTTTTTTATTTTTATTTTTACTATTTTTTTTACTGTCTGTTACTTTCATAACTATAGCATTATATAATATATGTAATCCTTTATAAACTAATTATTATGTTTCTGTTTCCTTTTCTCTCCCACTCACTCATTTGATTTTCAAAGATATCTTATTTATCTTAGTGTTTACCATGAAACCTGTAATTAGGCCTTGTAATTTAAAATTTCAGTTTGAAAATAATTTTGACCCATTGACAAGGAAATCAGCGTACATACACTCTTGTTTGCATCTTTTCTTCTTTCTTCAAAATTTGTTAGTAATATCATTTGTGCCTTATTAAGTTTTAAATATTCACTTTCTGTTTTGTGACCCTGATGCCCACATTTGTCTAAGACTTAGTCCTGCACTAACGGATTCACTGTTAATGTTTGAAATTTTTCATTGTCATGGTTTACGTGAATGACAATTTTGTTGGGTATAAATTTCCTGGATCATTATTTCGTTGAGGGTTTTCAGGGCTGTGTGCTAGTAGTTTCTTTCCCTTTAATGGGGGCAACATTTTCTGATGAGTATTCATCCACCATTTCTTTCTTAGAGCATCTTTGAATAGATCCTGGATTGGTTTCTTTTTTATTGTTTCTTATTTTGTAACAAAGTGAGCCCTTTCTGGACTATTTCATTTGGGGGAGAAGGTGTGATCTTATTCTAGGCTAGCAGGAATCCACCATGGTTCACAATGATGTTCCTTACAATGCAATCCTGGTTTGTGGGATTGACTTATACTTGCATTTGCTGGTTTGTTCATAATGAGTTGTTTTGCCTTCCATTTGGCCTCACCAAGAGATTTGCTTCCAGCAAATGAGTTTTTGTGTGATTATTCAGGCCTCCCTTCCTTGCTGCTCTTTGGTACCATTCAGTTCTAGGGTTGCTTTCACTGACAGCCCATGAATCTTGTTCCTATTTTATCAAATAAGGAGTTTTTTTTTTTTTTTCCCTTTTCAGGGTATGTCACCAATTTTGGATTACTGTGCTCTCCCCAGCTTTTTAGCTACAGGCGATCTCTTGATATCTTCATAAACTTCTGTTTGACCTTGACTACATTTGGCAGTGCCACCTTGTTTGTTGTGGATAGGGGTCGTAGATCCTGCTTAGTGTCATCAGAGATGGAGCTACATTTTTTTCTCATCCGTTTAATTGTATTATTTGAGAGGAGAATGGGGAAGTATGGTCTTTTGACTATAATTAAAAAACCAGAATATGCTTTTAACAATTTACACTGTTTATAAATTTTATTTATATGTTTTTCTTATGCAAAGATTTTAGTGACTGCTAAATAATTCAATGTTGTAAAAACAATTTTGCATTTTTTTTACAACAGCAACTGAGGCATGAAAATCTGGTGAATTTGTTGGAAGTGTGTAAGAAAAAAAAACGATGGTACCTGGTCTTTGAATTTGTTGACCATACAATTCTTGATGACTTGGAGCTCTTTCCTAATGGTCTAGACTACCAACTGGTTCAAAAGTATTTGTTTCAGATTATTAATGGAATTGGATTTTGTCACAGTCACAATGTAAGTATTTAGTTTAAATAATTACTTTGCCAATGGTTAACTTACCAGATACCATCACTTCATGAGATACTTGCCTAGCCTGAAGTTTGGACCAATAAAGTAATAGAAATGAACATGTTACTTTGATACTGCCAATTTTCATGTTTCATAATAACATGGAGTCTTTCCCCCAACATTTTACTATAAAAATTTTAGGCTGTACTGAAAGATGAAAGCGTGTATATGAACACCCATATAATTACCACAAGGATTCTATACTTGTTAACATTTTGCTATATTTGCATTAGTCATCCGTTTACCCATTAACCTGTCTTGTTTATTTATGCATTTGAAAGTAAGTTACAGACATCAGTACACTTCAACTTTGAATACTTCAGGTATGAATATTACACTGGAGTTTTGCTATTTTTTCCCTCCCTAGGTAACATTTGCTGGGTGAAATGCACAAATTTTAAGTTCAGATTCTCATATCCTAGTTGTAAAGTCTGAAAATCTCTGCTCTTACCCTATAGTCTATCATAATAATTTTATATCCATTTTTAAAAAAGATTTTATTTATTTATTTGACAGAGAGAGAGAAACAGCAAGAGAGGGAACACAAGCAGGGGGCGGGGGAGAAGCAGGCTTCCAGCCAAGCAGGGAGCCTGACACTGGGCTCCACCACAGGATCCTGGGATCATGACCTGAGCCGAAGGCAGATGCTTAATGACTGAGCCACCCAGGCGCCCCTAATTTTATATCCTTTGAGAATCATATAAAAGCCCCTCTAGGTGAAATGACAGTTATAAATATAGTATAAAATAAATAACTCAACACATTGATTCTGTCATATTTTTAAATGTGTGTGTGATTAGATAAATAACAAATGCTAGTAGCTGTGGGGCTGATCCTGTGACCTCACCACGAATGTCTAGCATGTAAGAGAAGTTGGTAGCTTATGCAAAATGCTCGGCAATAGCAGGTTGCTTTTGTCCTCTGAAAGAGTTTAAAATAAATATATTTTTAAGGATGCCTGGGTGGCTCAGTCAGTTCAGCAGCTGCCTTTGGCTCAGGTCATGATCCCGGAGTCCTAGGACTGAATCCTACAAAGAGCTCCCTGCTCAGTAGGGCCTGCTTCTCCTCCTCCCTCTGCTTGCGCTCTTGCTCGCTCGCTCGCTCTCTCCTGCTCTTTCTCTCTAGAAAATAAATAAAATCTTTTTTTTTTTTTTAAGATTTTTAAAATTTATTTGACAGACAGAGATCACAAGTAGGCAGAGAGGCAGGCAGAGAGAGAGGGGGAAGCAGGCTCCCTGCCGAGCAGAGAACCCGATGTGGGGCTCAATCCCAGGACCCTGAGATCATGACCTGGGCCAAAGGCAGAGGCTTTAACCCACTGAACCACCCAGGCGCCCCTAAATAAAATCCTTTAAAAAATAAATATATTTTTTAAATGTTCAAAATGAAGCTTGCTTATGTTAGAGGAGACCTAATCATTTATTTTGCCTAGCTGTAGAATTTTTAGTATTGTCTCCCAGCATCCTGTTTTCTACTTCCTTCCGTAGTCTCTCCTTTAGAAATCCTAACTACTGACCTTGTTGTACCCTTTTTACATTTCTAACTGCCTGATGAATGCCTCCAGTTGGGTGCTCAGCAACCCACCTAAAAACCATATGGCTAAAACTAAACTGCTGATTACTCCATGAAGCTGAGTTTTTCTAGACTTTTCTTTTTTTGATGGAGCCACCATTATTTTAGATTCCCAGGTTTAAGTAAAATGTCTAAGATTACTTCCTAAATTCTCTTGATTCTAATTGAGAATATTTCTAAATTGTATCTCTCCCATTCCATTTCTCTGAACACCAGCCTAGTTTAGGCCCTTATCATCTTGTAGTTGTCCCATTGCTCTTCTCCTGGCCTCTGGTCCCTCTTTCTGATTTAGTTTGTTTATGGCCAGCATCTTTAAACACCATATTGGTTGTCACTTACATGGGTTCCCACTTCTCTGGGAAGTCTTTTTTTTTTTTTTTTTTTTTAAGATTTTATTTATTTATTTGACAGAGAGATAGAGAGGCAGTGAGAGAGGGAACACAAGCAGGAGGAGTGGAAGAGGGAGAAGCAAGCCTCTCCCTGAGCAGGGAGCCCGACGCTGATCCCAGGACGCTGGGACCACCACCCAAGCCGAAGGCAGACAACCCAACAACCGAGCCACCCAGGCGCCCCTTCGCTGGGAAGTCTTAGCACAAACTCAGACTTCCCAGGCTGGCAGTTGAGGCAGTCTTCCTCCCTAGCACATAACCTCTACTCTAGGAAAACATTTCCCTGGAGTTTCCTGATCTATTTTTGTCTTCAGTATTTTTCTTTAAAAAAAAAAAAGATTGATTTTAAAGATTTTTTATTTCTTTATTTGACACAGAGAGACAGCGAGAGAGGGAACACAAGCAGGGGGAGTGGGTGAGGGAGAGGGAGAAGCAGGCTTCCCGCTGAGCAGGGAACCTGATGTGGGGCTCCATCCCAGGACCCTGGGTTCATGACCTAAGCTAAAGGCAGCCACTGAATGACTTAGCCACCCAGGCACCCCTATTTATTTATTTGAGAGAGAGAGAAAGAGAGAGAGAGAGAGAGAGAGAAAGGGGAGGTGAGGTAAGGAAAAGGGAGAGTCCCCCCTGAGTGGGGAGTGTGACATAGGGCTGGATCCCACAACCCTGAGATCATGACCTGAACCGAAATCAAGCCTGATGCTCAACCACCTGAGACACCCAGGTGCCCCTGGTCTTCACTCTTTTACTCTCCTTCACTCAGATCATCCTTCCATTTCTATATTTATCCAGGTTGCACATAGAGTTAGAGACCTATCTTAGAAGCGACCCCTTTCATAAAAATTCTCCATGATCACTCTGGTCTTCAATGATAGCCTTACTCTGTTAGTCGTTAATAGAACAATTGATTTGGTATCTAGTAATAAATGTTTCATCTAATATGTTTGATTGTTTAAGTGAAATTTCAAGCGTAAGTGTCCTTTCTTGCCTAGCCAGGTCCCAGTTACTTTAAAGCTGGGAACAATTTCATATGCTTTTATTTGTATTCATGATAGGGACAAAAACAGTACAGTACACATGGCAGGTGCTCAAAAAATGATTTGCTTAACTTGAAGTGCCCATATGTGTCATATTCTGTTTTTTGTCTTAGATCATACACAGAGATATAAAGCCAGAGAATATATTAGTCTCACAGTCTGGCGTTGTCAAATTATGTGATTTTGGATTTGCGCGAACATTGGCAGCCCCTGGGGAAGTTTATACTGATTATGTGGCGACCCGATGGTACAGAGCTCCAGAACTATTGGTCGGTGATGTCAAGTATGGCAAGTAAGACATCAACAAGGGGGTGGGGGAGCAGGGAGGGCCGATTTAACACTGTTTTTCTTGATAAAATGGAATATGTTTCTAATATAATAAAGGATCCCTCTAACAATGAAAGGAATTTTTGCATTTAGGGAGCTTTATAAGGTGACTTGCTCTTTTTGGTGCTTCCCCTTTAAATGTCTTTTGTGCAATGAGTTGGAGAAAGCATACTTACTTTAAAGGTAAGGAAATAAAGGTGAGTGCCTCGTCTGTTTTGTACAGCAGGTTGGAAATAGATATATTTAGAACATTGATTGAGTAAGTCTGACGCTGTCGGAATGAGACAAGTTGGAGTTGGCAAAGATGGGCGTAGAAACGTAATTGAGTGAAATGTTTCTGAAACATGAAGTACCTGCACAAATGAGTTCTTCAGAGAAGAAGGGATGGTGACTTTTACTGCTTTGGGTAGAAATCTTCCTAAAATGTTTTCTGTACTTTCTGTGTTTTCAGTGCACACATCATTTAATATTTTCTTGATTACTCGGAGTTCTCATTTTATTTTTATACTGTAGTTTTGTACCATTTTATTTTATTTTTTAGAAGTTATTCACTTTAGAGAAGGCGGGGGACAGAGGGAGAGAGAGTCTTAAGCAGACTCTGTACAGAGCATGGAGTCCAGTGCAGGGCTGGATCTCGTAACCCTGAGATCATGACCTGAGCCGAGATCATGACCTGAGCCGAAATCAAGAGTTGGACGCCCAACTGACTGCGTCACTCAGATGCCCCTGTGCCATTTTACAATTCAGCTATGACCCTAAGAGATTTCAAGGTAGTGGTGCCTGGGTGGCTCAGTTGGTTAAGCCTCTGCCTTCGGCTCAGGTCGTGATCCTGGGGTCTTGGGACAGCCTGTCATTGGGGTCCCTGCTCAGTGGAGAGTCTGCTTCTCTCTCTCCCTCTGCCTGATGCTCTGCCTGCTTGTGCGCTTTCTGTCAAATAAATAAATAAAATCAAATTTCAAGGTAGTTGTCCCTACTCTAATGACACCAGCATATTCTTCTTTAAATTCTTGTGACTGATTTTTAAGACGGTTTTTAAATTTTTTCCCCAGTTAGCTATCGGTTCTCTTTGTTGTTACTGAATGTGTCTCCAGCAACCTCTGATATGCTGTTTTCAGGGTATGGTGGGATAGACTGATCAACCTTGCTACAGTTACATATAAACAAAGAACAAATAGGCTCTGAATGAAAACCCAGAAGGCTAATTCCAGAATCAAGTACACGTAATAACGACTTTGACTTTCCAGAAGCCTTTTCTCTCTTAAGTCAAATAACTGAAGTTCCTGGAGATCTGACTTGGGTAAAATTGGGAATTAGTACTTTAAGTTTATAGGGAAATGTATTTTTAAGAGTAATATAAAGCTTACTACTACTATTCTCAATACCAAAAATACCAAATAGTAATATGCAGGACAGATTCAGTCACATAAACGTAGTGGGATGCCGGATTTTATACCACATTGCTTTTATTCCAGGGCTGTTGATGTATGGGCCATTGGTTGTCTGGTAACTGAAATGCTCATGGGCGAACCCCTTTTTCCTGGAGATTCTGATATTGACCAGCTATATCATATTATGGTGTGTTTAGGTAAGATTATACATCTGCCTTTTAAATTTTAAAGGCTTTTCCCTTATGTTTGTGCTCATACTGGTTTTACAAGTTGTTGGTATATTCGAGATGATATGTGTTTTAAGTGGCAGGAGGGAGCAAATGGGGAAATCTCTCCTATCTGTATTAATTCATTCTCAGTGTGGCTTTGGTTTATCTGACATACAGTCTTATTCATGCTCTCCTCCACCCTCCTCTTGCACTCCCTACAAAGAAAAGTGCAAAGACTGAATTTTCTTTGTACTTTTGCACTCAATATATCACATGTAGGGGATGCAAATGATCATTTATTTTCTTTGGGTTAGCAAGCAGTCAGTGTAATATGACTAGTACCGTCATCCTCACCTTCAAATTAAGAGACGCAAAGACTTCCTAGGTAGTTTAATCTTAGTGCTTTGGACAGAATTTTAAAGCTAGACTATCAAATTCTTCTTACATTTGTTGAAATACCAGCTTTATGTTGGGAGATGGAACTTGGAAAATGGAGGTAATGGGAAAATACTTGAGTTATTTAACGACTGGACTTTAAGTTCCCCAGGTAGAAATTCAATAAACAATACACTAAGGTTCTCATAGCAGAATTTTCATATTTCGTATTAGATTAGGTACCAAAATGGAAGAAAACAAAAAAGTGCTCAAATCAGACCTTGGACACAGTTATAAAATCAGATTTTAAAAATTTTAAAACAGTTTTAATTTAAAAAATTAAAACAATTTAATCTGAATTTTAGAATTAAATACTTAAAGGGTGGAACTGATTTATCTATATTAGATTCTGATCATATGACTAATAAAATTTCCTTGTTTTGGACAGCACTTCATGCTTTGTTGTTAGGAATGAAGTGTTGGTAATTATATCTAAAAAATTATAAAAAGTCCTTGTGCTTCTTCTCTGTTCCCTCATGATTTCAGTTCTATATATAGTGGCTTGTGAATTTTCTAAATCAGTAGGTTGAGATAAGAATGTTAATTTTCTTGAGTTAATTTGTGTCAACACCACTGTGAAGACTGCTAGGTGCTACCACCATAAGAACACAGTTTTCAGTTGATTTGGGTATTGAAAGCACCCCAAGTCCATAAGCCATGTTCTACTCTTATCCACTCCACATTACCTGTTTCTTTGTTCTTTTTATCATGACATGTAATGACAGAGATGTGTGCTGTTCCCACTTTCAGGTAATCTCATTCCAAGACATCAGGAGCTGTTTTATAAAAATCCCGTGTTTGCTGGAGTAAGGTTGCCAGAAATCAAGGAAACAGAACCTCTTGAAAGACGTTATCCCAAACTCTCTGAGGTTGTGATAGATTTAGCAAAGGTAATCATACTGTTTACTTTCTTACAGTGAATTTATATCATAGAGACTTGGTTTTCTCTTTTTCTTGTCTAGTTGATGTTTTAGGTCAACAATTTTAATATTGATTAAATTAAATTAAATTAATTTATTTATTTTAAGTAAACTCTACCCCTGACATGGGGCTGAAACTCACGACCCTGAGATCAAGAGACACATGCTCTACCAACTGAACCAGCCAGGAGGTCAGCAACCCCGCCTCTTTTTTTTTTTGGGCCAATGAGCTCTAAGCCCAACTTGGAGCTTGAACTCAAGTCGCATGCTGCGTTGACTGAGCCAGCCAAGTGCCCTTCTATTGATTTTTTTTTTTTTTAAAGAGATTTTATTTGTTTATTTGAGAGTGAGAGCACAAACAGAAGTAGTAGCAGAGGGAGAGGAAATCTGAGCAGGAAGCCTGGTTTGGGACTTGATCCCGGGACCCTGGGATCACAACCTGAGCTGAAGGCAGACGCTTAACTGACCAAGCCACCCAGGCGCCCCTGATTTTTATCTTTGTATGTAAAGAAAGAGTTTAAATAATTTGGCAGGGTGATCTTCAGAGAGAAAGGCCTGAGAAACTTGCTTAAGAAACCATTTAGTGTTGCTATCTAGCATGTTTTAAGTGTGAAAACATCCTCACAACAGTATGTTTGACACTTAAAATGTAAGCCTATGCAAATGGAAAAGAGAAGAAACGTAGGATAAGGAAATAAAAAGAAAGGTAAAGAAGTAGCAAAATAGTAAAATATAAGGCATAGGATCATGACCTGTACTGCCTTGTTAATGAGGCTTTTGCCCATATGTGTCGTATTCCCAAGCCCTCTTCCCTGGGAAGCTTAATGAAGCAAACTTAAAAATAAAAGATCATCACCTTTGCCTTGTCTTTGAGAAAGATGTTAGGGAAATTCTCACTGGAACTTTGGAATTGCTAGCTCAAAAAATTCTTGTTTATTAGGACTGTCCTGAAGTATTGATAAAGTAAGTACAGTTTATCTGAAACACCAGGATCATATGATATTTTCTCAAGATTTTTTTGCTTCTTAAATTTTTTAAATAACTCATAAAAAAAGTTTGGTAAGCTTATAAAATTATTACAAGTTCTTAGAAGAATTTCTACTTCTCTAGGTAATCTTAAAGCAGATTCAAATATTTCTTATTGAGACCAAATTTATGATGTCTATAGAGATTTAAAGGGAATTAAAGTAAAACTTTTATCCAATTTATATCCCTTATGGTAGAATTATATAACTTTTAAACATTTTGTTATGGAAAATTTCAAATATAGTAAAGAAAGTAGAGAGAATATAGGAGTATAATGAATCTTCCTGTGCTTATCTTCTAGCTGCAGCAATTAACAACCTTTTGACAATCTTTTATCTATCTTCACCTTCCTCAACTTCGTTTTCTGTAGTATTTTGAACCAAACCCCAGATACTATATTATTTCACTTATAAATACCTTAATTATTTGTAGAACTCTTCTTGTTTGCTTAAAGCTAATTATGGAGTTCCTTCCATTTTTCTGGCATTAAGTGGTTCCAATACATCAGAACAAGACCTGCATTAAAATAAAATAATCTGCATAAAGAATCCAACACAATAATATACACAGAACAGGCCTTTTCCTTTCCATTCTGCAAGGGCTTTAAATTTTAAAAATTTATGATAATTCCCCAATATTATAAAACATCTTGCCAATGCTCAAAGTTTCATTGATTTTCTCATAATTTCTTCTTATAGTTTGAATTAGGGTTTACATGATGTCTGTAGATCACAATTGGTTGATATATCTTAGTTTAGAAGCTCATATTCATGCCTTTCTTTTTTATTTAAATCTTGCCACTTATTTTGATAAAGAAAGTAGGTTGTTTGACCCTTAGAATTTTTTTTTTTAAAGATTTTATTTATTTATACGACAGACAGAACACAAACAGACAGAGGCAGGTAGAGACAGAGGGGTAAGCAGTCTCCCCAACGAGATCTTTGGCAAGACTACATCAGAAGTTTGTATGTTTCCATCTAGAGACATAAAATGTCTGGTAGTCTTTCTTTTTGTGATTTAGCAACCATTGGTGGTCATTGTCTAGATATTTTCTTTATTCTTTATCATTTATTATATGCTTTTAAAATTCGCTGACTATAGAGAGCAATTTTCTATTTTTCTTTCTTTTTTTCTTTCGAAGATTTTATTTATTTGAGAGAGAGAGGGAGCAAAAGTGGGGGAGGGGGACAGGAGATGCAGAGGGAGAAGGAGAAGCAGACTCCTCACTAAGCAGGGAGCCCGATGCGGTCCTAGATTCCAAGACCCTGGGATCATGACCTGAGCTGAAGGCAGAGGCTTAATGACTGAGCTACACAGATGCCCCAGTTTTCCATTTTTCTATATTTAGGAATCTAAGTGTAGGCAGGTTTTCATTGATATGAGCTGTGTATATTCCTTGTTTTTCCAGAAATGCTTACATATTGACCCAGACAAAAGACCCTTCTGTGCTGAACTCCTCCATCATGATTTCTTTCATAAGGATGGATTTGCCGAGAGGTATAGTACAGACTCACGTTTTCTGGGTACCTGAACCTAGAGTTAAAGTAAGGGCATTCTCTTATTTCTTTAGCCACCTGTTTTTATAGGATCTCAAGTATTTACCACCTTACCACTATTCACCCTTAGCAATTATGCAGTTCCTAGGAATGGTCCCCTGAATTCACTAAGTTAAGGATCTTGGTTTTCATGAAACAGTCACTTCATGCTTTTCTTTCTGGCTCCTGCGGGTGACATCTACCACTCAGGTTACTGATTTGTATGTTGTACCAGCTGTGTGATGCCATCATCTTGAGTACTGATGCGTTTGCAAACATGGCATCTCCTGTTGCCACTGACCTCACACCACACCCAGTCCTATGAGACTGTTGCCACCGCTGTGCTGGGACCTTGCTGGGCCAAGCTTGGGTGCACCAGACCCGTTGGCATGGTCTCTTGTGCTGTCCCAGCTGCTGGCATCAATGCAGTTGACGAAACAAAAATAGTGAGATGAGTGGCAATGACAGTGCTTTATATTTTTGCAAATCTATTTAATCTTGAGCTTAATGGAAGATACCCTGGTTCTCATATTTGCATTCGCATTCAACTAATTGTGATATGTTGTTTTGATTGAGATATATGAAGATACTTTGGCCTCACCAGATGTATAGTTGTAAAATGGAAGAGTATTTTAATAGCCCTTTTATTTTTTTTTAAGATTTTATTTATTTATTTGACAGACAGATCACGAGTAGGCAGAGAGGCAGGCAGAGAGAGAGGGAGAAGCAGGCTCCCTGCTGAGCAGAGAGCCCAATGTGGGGCTCGATCCCAGGACCCTGGGATCATGACCTGAGCCGAAGGCAGAGGCTTTAATTTAACCCACTGAGCCACCCAGGCGCCCCTTTAGTAGCCCTTGTAGATAATTGTGAGTATTTTTTATTGATTCCATACCCCAAACTCTGATACTATACCCAAACTTGACAGTGGTAGTTTCTTAAAGGCTGGTTGTATTATGGAATCTGAAACATATCAGTGAACTTTTCTTACCCTATTACATTAAAATCCATTTGTCTATCTTGCACTTTGAGTAGATCTTTGTTACCCATGCATGCTTTTGTAACATCATTATGAGTCATTTGGAAAATACTATTTTGTTAAATAATGTAGCTCTTTAAAATGATAACATAGTTCATTATGTGGTATCAAAAAGCCACATTCTCTGTCATCAGAAAAGTCTTTTTAAGTGTTGGGACTCTGTTAAGGGCACAGTAGTGGACACAAATTTAACAGAATTCTAATTTTGCATAAAAATTAGAATTTTATCATTAACACAAATATCTATTGTTTTCTTTTGTTTATTAAAAAAAAAATGTCTGCAGGATACACCAAGTCTGAATAATGGTAGTAGTTTTCTGTCAGTCTTTCTTCAACTAAAAATGTTCCCTGAAAAAAGTGGCTAGTTGAGTTTTGTATTTCTAATAATGACACCGTTCCTCTTCTTTTCTTTTAATTTTTAAAGATTTTATTTATTTATTTGAGAAAGTGCACATGCAGGGGAGAGAAGGAGAACAGACTCCCCGCTGAGCAGGGGACCCAATGTGGGGCCCCATCCCAGGCCCCTGGGGTCATGACCTGAGCTGAAGGCAGATGCTTTAACTGACTGAGCCACCCAGGCGCCCCTATAGTCTAGTTTAATACTCAATTTTTAAAAAAGATTTTATTTATTTATTTGAAAGACAGGGTGAGTGAGTGAGAGTGAGGGAAGGAGCAGGGGGTGGGGCAGGGGGAGAGGAAGAAAAACTCCCACCGAGCAGGGAGCTAGACACGGTTCGACTCCAGGATCATGACCTTAGCAGAAAGCAGATGCTTACCCCGATGGCGCCACCCAGCTGCTCCTTAATACTCAATTTTTAAAAATAAATATCTTGAAATGAATTTTTTTTCTAGATTTGTCTGTCTTATACAATTTTATTGAATTGACAAATGTATTTTTATGTAGATTTTCTCAAGAGCTACAGTTAAAAGTACAGAAAGATGCCAGAAATATTTCTTTATCTAAAAAATCTCAGAACAGAAAGAAGGAAAAGGAAAAAGATGATTTCTTTGGTGAAGAGAGAAAAACACTTGTGGTACAGGTAAGTCACCATGTGTTAATGTGCATCAAGTTGTTGTTTTTAAGATTATTTATTTATTTTTGTATGTGAGAGAGAGAGAGCGCGCGCACAAGGTGGGGGGTTCGGGAGGAGCAGAGGGAGAAGCGGGCTCCCCACCGAGCAGGCAGCCCAATGAGGGACTTGATATTAAGACCCTGGGATCATGACCTGGGCCAAAGGCAGAGGCTTAACCGACTGAGCCACCCGGGTGCTCTAATGTTAAGTTTTAGATTTAATTTATCTTTAAATTTTTGGAGTTAAAAAATGAAGATGAAAAAAAGTTTTCTGGGTGCTGAACACGTTAACGTTTAGATTAGTTATAAAAATGTTATCTTCTCTTTAGACATTACCTTTTAAAAAACTCTCTCAACATATCATGTATTGAGTGCCTGCTATATATCAGACTGTGCAATAGGCCTTGTCAGGAAACCACATTTATTCTAGAACATTTAGACACATGTACTCACGTATAGTCACATGGACGCAAACACATGCACATATCATTTTTTCCCTTAAGTGATAGGAGTGAAAAATATCATATAAAAAATTTTGTGTGGAGCATTTTAAAATTGAGATTTGGATATTTATTTAAAGTTTATTTTTGCAAGTAGGTTATCCAGAATCTGTTCTTGGTGAGGTAATTCAAGCACTGCCAACCCACTCCCATTTTCTCAAGTGAACTGAAAGGAATTCTCAATTTTGTATTTCAATTTTTGTACTTTAGATTTTTAAGAACAAAAAGGAGCATACTTAATTCCTCTTTCACATTGTTCTCTACTAAAATATATATATAAATTTAATATATGTATGTGTCATGTTAATCATATATATGTATATATATATATATCTCAGAGCTAGTGTGAACGGCATTTCTTCTTTTTTTTTTGAGATTTTTTTTATTTTTAAGTGATTTCTGCACCCAAATTGGGGCTCGAACTTACAACCCTAAGATCAAGAGTTGCGCGCTCTACTGACTGAGCTGGCCAGGTAGCCCGTGAGTTGCATTTTTATTCAAAACAAATGTCTGACCAAGAATCCTGGATTTAATTTTAATTCTATAGATAGAATGAAGAAAACAGGGGTGCAGTAAGGTGATATTTATGGAATTCCACTTTCGTTGACAAATTATAAGAAGAGGTGCTTTTTCAATCTCTTCAGATCATTAATGTTATTAACTTTTTTTTAATGGTCAGGATACCAATGCTGATCCCAAAATTAAAGATTCTAAGGTATTTAAAATAAAAGGGTCAAAAATGGATGGAGAAAAAGTTGAAAAAGTCAGTCGAACTTCCAATGTCAGCTGTCCCCCCGACAATGGGATGAGCCACGTCAGAACCGGGCCTTCAGCAAGCCTCCGAGATTGCAGCAACGGCGGCGGGGATCACACTAGAAATCCGGGCGTGCCAATCCCTCCCATTGCCCACAATCCTTCTGTAGTGGCTCCCGGGATTAATTCTGGAATGGTGACTATCCCCGGAGTTCAGAGTTACAGGTATGAATTAGGAAAATAAGAACAAAGTGTCTTTTACATTTAAACATTTAAAGGTATGTTTACGAATTGCAAGTGTTTGTCAAATCAGCCACATTGGGTTGCTTTCAGGCTTCTGGGTCCTCTTCATTCCTGTCAGGTTCTGTTTCAAAAGCCTTTTTGGCCTACGGGACGAAACTTACTAACACTTGATAAAAAAAAAAAAAAATTCACCTGAGTATTAAGAAAGAAGGATTGTATTATTTAAGGTGAAGATGGTCTACAACTCTTTAGTCTAAAAACGTGAAAGGAGGTTATCATAATAAAGGAAATAATTGGTTTTAAGGGTTTACCTACATGGAATGGCTGTGGGCATTTGGTGGTCCAAAGATGCTCACTTTGGAAATTTTGCTGGAAGGAAAGTAGTTCATTTGGTTGGAGTTGGGAGGTAGGTGGGGGTCGTGAAGGTAGTGGCAAAGGACTGAAGGTTTCGCCAGATCTATGTTCATTGTGTATTTAAGAACAGGCATTAAATGCTGATTAAACTGCAGGTCACTTGGTTTTGTGTCATTTGGTTTTGCTTTTGTGCTTGAAAAAGAATTACCGCTGGTTCTAACTTAAATTTTTTGTTGTTGTTACAGAGTGGACGAAAAAACCAGGAAGTATTGTATCCCATTTGTTAAACCAAATAAACATTCTCCGTCAGGCATTTATAATATTAATGTGACCACATCCGTAAGTGAGCTATTCCCAGTGGTAGAAGAGCAAATATTAGTCTTTTCTAGACTTCCACTCGTGTTAAATATAATAGTGAAGAACTGAGACTTTCATTTGGAGACCTATCATAAAGTGGAACCTTAGTTTTATGTATATCATCCCAACCTGTCATAATAAACAATGTGAAACTGTTAAAGTTTAAGTAAGTTTTGTGAGTCTAGAAGTTTAAATATAAGATATTATTTAAATGACATCTGCTTTAATTTTTTGGTAGTAGTAAATTTTCTTAATACTTGGTGATCAGTTCTTTTGTAGAGTAGGTGACAAGTTAAATCGTGGTACCTCGCTCATGCCAGGTTTTTGGTGAAAATATTCTATTGATTTGTTTATAAATATTTATTGATTAAGTATCCTGTATGAGACCCTGGTGATGAAGAAATCAAATCCCTCTCTTCGAGGAGCTCATGGTCTAGTATAGGGTCAACAAATTCAAACAGTGTCGGATTATAATAGTGGAAGCATGCACAAGGTTCACAGGTCTTCTGAAGATTCAGGGGAGGGTTATTATGCTCAACATAACTGCTAGCATGCCTCTTTTTAAAATTAACTTAAATCATCATTATTCTTCCTCTCAAAACCCTCCATTGGCTTGTCATCTCTAAGTAAAGACCAAGTCCTTGACGGGGCCTGCAAGTCCCTGATCAACCCACTTCCCCATCCCTCTATTCTACCTGGGCTATTCTCATTCTTTTTTTTTAACCACCCCCCCTTTTTTTTTTTAATAAAGATTTTATTTATTTATTTGACAGACAGAGATCACAAGTAGGCAGAGAGGCAGGCAGAGAGAGAGGAGGAAGCAGGCTCCCCTCTGAACAGAGAGCCTGATGCGGGCTAGATCCCAGGACCCTGAGACCATGATCTGAGCCAAAGGCAGAGGCTTTAACCCACTGAGCCACCCAGGTGCCCCGGGATATTCTCATTCTTGATCAAACTATTCCAACCCACTGATTTCCTTGTATTCCTTGAACATGACCAGACCTGCACCTACATTTGGGAGCTTGTTATTTCCTCTGCTTTAGAACATTGTTATTTCCTATGCTTTACAACATTCCCCAGATAACCCAAAGAATTTGCCTTTTCTCCTCCTTGGCTTACATGAAGCCTCATTGTGAGAGCTTCCCTAATATCCTAACTCCTTTTGTCACCCATTGCTCTCTATCCTCTCTCCTTGCTTAAATTTTTTTCCATTGCATACACCTAACAGCCTCTAGATGCATTTATCTATATATCGTCTGTATCCCCCAACTAGTATGTAAGTTTCCAAGGCAGGAATATGTGCTTTGTTTATTTCCTTACAGCTCTACCCCACTACGCTTATCTACTCTAGTACATAGAAGATGCTTAAGGAATGTGAGTGAATTTTTCTGCCAGGTAATGGGAGATGTGGATTTCCCAAAGGAGTGTTTTTCTCCCAGATTTCCCTCTTCTACCCTTCTCATTATCCTCAGGCTGAAAAATATAACCTTCTTTTCATATCTCTCATGATTTGGGCATTACATCTACTTTTCTTTTCATTATTCTTGGCCCACGATTTCCAGAACCGTAGTACTTCTCTTTTTCACACCCTTCTGATTTCTTTGTAGATATTTTTGTGTTTTACATTCTTGGTCTGCTTTGGAAGATTACTTTGATCAGCAGGACTTTTCAGAGTAGCTGGCTCAATCCCATGTTGCTGGAATTGATAGCGCCGCCTTTCAGGCGTTGTGTAATCAGGCCTGGCTGTTAATTTTAGATCTTATTTCTGTTTATCCTTATTTTTAAGAGGCATTCAAAAGAGGAGGTAGAGATTAGTGGGGAGAAGACACACTTGAGTCTTTTCATGATGAAAATTAATTGAGGCAGAATTAAGCCTTAACTTTCATCAACATCTGGGTTTAGAACCCATATCCTGCTCTCCTGCATCATGCTTTAATTCTGAGATGTGAATAACGTATTATTATAAACATCCCATGTATTTTATTTATCACTTTTTGAATATGTATATCTAGTAGTCTGAACTCATTTTTTTGTACTTACAGTTTTTTTGAACTAAATATTTATTTTATAACTGATTTGAACCAAGACCTTAGTACTTACTTTACTCAAAGAACGAGCAGAAACATCCAAATAAAAAACCTCAAAAGCTCATTGCAGGACTTCTGAAATTTTGTGTTATTCTTTAATTCCTAAAGTTTAGGATATCAATATATTACTTACAAAAGGGGCAAGCCAGGCTTACCTGGAAGCTAATTCACTTGTGTTAATCATTCTGATATTAGGTCGCTAGTGAAAAGAGCCTACTTCAGGCAAATAAGAAAAGAAGGGAGTACTCCAAGACAGATGTCC
Organism: Enhydra lutris kenyoni; assembly: GCF_002288905.1. Lineage (NCBI taxonomy): Eukaryota > Metazoa > Chordata > Mammalia > Carnivora > Mustelidae > Enhydra > Enhydra lutris. Next base: position 7,374,514 of record NW_019154105.1, read on the forward strand.
GTTTGCCTGAACTAAACTACAGTCATCTCCCTGAACTAAGAGCCTTGGAAGGCATAGGTTTGTTTATAATGCTCTTACTTTTGTAGCCTTTTTTGTATACATTATTAAAAATATATGTTAAATAAACTAACAAAATATTAAAAATAAAAAATGTAGTAACTTTACATATTTATGTAAATATGTACAGATTTATGTAAGTAAATATGTACACTGAGTACATACTGAGGGACAGATACAGAATGTGGAATAACTAACAAAAATGTCTAATTTTTTCACTGTGTTTATGGTTATTTTTATTTAGCTCGAAATTCCAGGTTAATAAGGAAAGAGAACAAGAATCTCTCAGAATCTCGAATTCCTTCTCTGGCCACTATTGACTTGCATATGCCCAGTGCCGCATTACATCAGGTACAGGAATCCCCTCTAGGTTGGATAGAACTTGGGTCTCATACTTCCTTATTAAAGTAGCTTAGGAAAAGTTCTCTTTTAAGGATTAGGTGTGTTTATTGGTGGGATCTGTATGATTTTGTTTGTTAAATTTTTTCTTACTGTTCATTGCTCTTAGTACCTTTATCACACATATGTTTATATAGACATTTTCCAGCTTACAGTCATCAATTTTCTATAGATTAAAAATGTGCACACCATGTATGCAACCTAGCTATGGCTTTTATAAAACTTTTGTGGTAATTTATAGTATTTCACTGCATTAACCCAAATGTTATAACCCATATTTCACTCCTTGAATTGTTTTTATTTTTTTTATTTTTATTTATTTTTTAATTTTGTTTATTTATTTGACAGAGATCACAAGTAGGCAGAGAGGCAGGCAGAGAGAGAGGAGGAAGCAGGTTCCCCATGGAGCAGAGAGCCTGATGCGGGGCTCGATCCCAGGACCCTGGGAATCATGACCTGAGCTGAAGGCAGAGGCTTTAACCCACTGAGCCACCCAGGCGCCCCTGTTTTTATATTTTTTTTAAACGTATCATCTATTTGACATTTTTGCCCAAGACAACCCACTCCGTGTATGTTAAAGACTGGTTCTTCCATATGTAATCATTTTTCTATAATTTCTCTTAATTCTTCAGAACAGTTACATTTCTGCTGCTTCAGCAACAGTCATATCACTCATTTTCACATTAAGAACACTGGCAAACTTTTAAATTTCCTGAGCCAACCCTAACTGGTTATAAACTTTGGATATGTATCATTGCACTTAAGGATTTCTCACTTCTCCTTGGTGCTGGACAACTTTTGTTTTGGGATTTATTTCTCCGTCCTCATTATTGAAGCATTTCTGTTTCCTGGATTGCACCCGTATGTTGCCTCTGAATCTGTGTGGGTGCTTTTTTCTACCAGTCAGTACTCCTTCAATGATTTTGTAGAGCTCTACAAACAAGGGAATAATATTGTTGAGGGTAACAAATTACAGTGGCAGTTACCCACAGATACCAAGAAACGGGTTTATTGACTGCTATCACTTTGTCTTAACTCCTGCTAACAATTTCTGCAGCAAGATAACCAAAACTAAACAAATTCCTGTTGTGTGAAGATTAATTACCATCACACATTTTACTTTTAGGAACTGGAGAGTCTAAATAAATTCTTTGTATACTTTTAATCTTAAATTGAATGTAGATTTTATTTATTTATTTTTTAAAGATTTTATTTATTTATTTGACAGACAGAGATCACAAGTAGGCAGAGAGGCAGGCAGAGAGAGAGAGAGAGGAGGAAGCAGTTTCCCTGCTGAGCAGAGAGCCCTGATGCGGGGCTCAATTCCAGGACCCTGAGCTGAAGGGAGAGGCTTTAACCTACTGAGCCACCCAGGTGCCCCTGAATGTAGATTTTAAAGGTGCAGAATTTTTCACTTGCTCTCTGTGAGTAGTAGTATTGTTCAAAACCATTTTTCAGGAGTCGCATAACCAAATCTAGTTTCATGAAATGGAAGAAAGGCTTTGGCAGCCTTCATTTTTCAGATTTTTATTTGTTCCTTTGAACCAATCCTCTTATATTTATAAATTGGTTCTGCGTTTTTACCCTTAGTTTACTTGTTCATTTCCCAGTTGTATTTAAAATACACTAAACGAGAAAGTAGGTGTAGTGAAAAACACAAATTAATACCAAAATAAGATGAATCTGTGTGTGGAAAATCTGAATGGGAAGAGAAACAACAGGAGTCTGAAAGCAAGTGGCTTTCTGGCAGAAGCTGGGACTCTACTCGCCCTCTTCATGATGTGGATCAATACATTGAACTGTATTTTGTTTCTGTGCCTAACACAAACATTCTCACATGTATAAAAGCCTATCTTTATAGACTAGTGGAACATCTGCAAGATAGATTTTTGTAAGTAAAGTATGGCATAATCCATGGAATCTGTCTCTGCTCGCCCCCTTCCTACACCCTTACACCCGTTATATACTTTTCTATGTATGTAGTGACACAGTTCTTTCTCCAAGCAGTGTTTAAGCTTCATCCCACCAATTTTGATATGTTGTATTTTCATTATACTCAGTCCAAACATTTTCTTAGTTCCCTTGTAATTTCTTGTTTAACCCAGGAATTAATTAGAAATGTGTTGTTCTATAGTTAGATATTTAGGGTTTCCCTAGTATTTTATTATTATTATTATTTTTAAAGATTTTTATTTATTTATTTGACAGAGAGAGATCACAAGTAGACAGAGAGGCAGGCAGAGAGAGAGAGAGAGAGAGGGAAGCAGGCTCCCTGCTGAGCAGAGAGCCCGATGCGGGACTCGATCCCAGGACCCTGAGATCATGACCTGAGCTGAAGGCAGCGGCTTAACCCACTGAGCCACCCAGGCGCCCCAGTATTTTATTATTATTGATTTGTCATTTAATTCCATGTGGTCAAGGAAGATACTGTGTATGATTCTGATTGTTTTAGATTCATTGAGGTATGTTTTATGGCTCAGCATAGGGTCTGTCTTGGTGAATGAACCTGTTTCCTTGAAAATAACATATATATTCTTCAGTTGTTGGACATAGCCTACCCTAAATGTGAAATTAGATTAAGGTGGTTGATAGTGTTCTTCAGATCTTCTGTGTCCTTCATGATTCTTTTGTTTGTTTGGTCCTATCGGTTCCTGAAAGAGTGCTGTCAAAATCTTTTTTTTTTTTAACATCACATATTATTTTAATAACATTTAAATTAGTAGAAAATAGTCCCCAAATTAACATTAAATAGAAAAATCCAGTAAAATCTTTTGGAATTATTTATTTTTCTCTTATATCTGTTTATTTTTGTTTCATGTATTTTACGTCTCTATTACTAGGTACATACACACTTATAATTGTTTTTGTCTTCCTGACACACTGTTCCTTTTATCATGATGAAATATCTTTCTTTACCTCTTGTAGTGCTCTGTGCCACAAAGTTGATTTTATATGAGAGTAAGACAGCCATTCCAGTTTACTTATACTTACTTGTTTCCATGGTGTATCTTTTTACTTTTGTACAATCTGTTTTTAAAATTTACAGTGTTTCCTGTAGGTAGGGTCTTTCTTTTGTATCCATTCTATCAGTTCAGTTCTTTTAATTGAAATGTGTATTCATGTTCTATGCATTCTAATAAACTATTGCCAACTTAAAATAATTATTATCTCACAGTTTCCATAGGTCAGAAGTCTGGGCATAGCTGCTTCTCTCCTTGGGTCTCGCAGGTCGAAATCAGAATTTCAGCAGGGCTGCGTTTCTTTCTGGAGGCTCTAGGGGAGAACCTATTTCTAGGCCCACTCGGACTGTTAGTGGAATTTAGTTCCATGAGGTTGTGGGACTGAGGTCCCTGTTTCTTTGCTGGCTGACCCCTGGGGGTGGTTGTCAGCTTCTGGAGGCTATCCACATTCCTTGGCTTGTGGCCTCCTTCTCCATCTGCAAAGCTAACAATAATGGTCAAGTTGTTCTTACTCTTTGAGCCTCTCTCGCCTCCCCTTCTGCCTCATCTCTGACTTACTCTTCTGCTTTTAAGAGTGCACATGATGGTTTACCAGGTCTACATTAAGCCTGCCAGGATAATCTTTCTATCTGAAGGTCAGCTGATTAGTAACATTAATTACACGTGCAAAGCTTCTTCATAGCGGAGCTAAATTACTTTGATTGACTAAGCAGGGGCAGGAAACTTAGGGTGATAGCTTCAGAGTTCTGCCTGCTAGTGAATAGTTAGGCCATTAACATTTAATGTGATGATTGATATATCTAGATCTAGCTCTGTATATTATATAGGTACAAAGATCTATATAGATATAATATATATAATATATATCTCATATAGATATAAGATCTAGCTCTTTATATTATTTTTTTGTTTGTTTGTTCCTTTGTTTTCCCTTTCCAGTCTTGTTTTGTATTTGAATATTTTTAATATTGGCTTTTTGGGGATATTTCTTGGTATGATTTTTTTTAGTGATTGCTCTGGGTTTTGCAATGTACATAACTAATCTCTCACAGTGTACTTAGAGTAAATATTGTACCACTTATAAAATGTAGAAAACTTGCAGACATATTTCCTTTTACTTCAACCTAGACTTTATATTAGAACTGTATGTCTTTCATTGAAAACTGTACTAGGTCATACATTTTGCTCTAAATAGTCATAAATATTTTAAGCAATTTAGGAAAAAAAGTAGTCTTCTATATTTACCTAACCACTTACCATTTCTGTTGTTCCTACCTTCTTTCTTAAAGATTACAGTTTTGTTTTCTGGTACCATTTTTCTTCAGCTTGAAAAACTTTCTTTAGCATTTCTTCCAGAGCAGGTATGATGAGTGACAAATCCTCATATATAACTTCCCTAAGATTATAAAGTCCCAACATCTGGGCCATCTCAGGATTGGTATCTGTTGATTTTCTTTTCCCTTGACAATTGCTTACGCTTTCCTGGATCTTTTTTTTTAAGATTTTATTTATTTATTTGACAGAGAGAGAGCACAAGCAAGGGGAGCGGCAACCAGAGGGAAAGGGAGAAGCAGGCCTGGACCCTGGGATCATGACCTGAGCTGAGGGCAGACACTTAACCAACTGAGCCACCCAGGCACCCCAATAGATCTTTTTATGGCCAAAATCTTGATTGTATCTTGGAAACTGTGAATGTTACGTTGTGTAGCCTCTGGGTCCCGTTTTAATCCTTCATAATCCTCTGGAGAATGTTGAAATTTTTGTTTTAGCAGGCAGTCATTCAGCTTTTGTTCACACTGTACATTCTGCCTTATCCCCTGTGAGAAGTGTTTCAAATCTCAGTTCTCTAAGTCTTTGATATCCTAGTTTGCATCTGTCTTGTGCTTACGGGGCTCTGGGGTTAGCTAGGGACTCGTACAGGCAATTCAAATCTCAGTTCGGTTCTCCCAAGCCTCTGCTGTGCTGGTGGAGCGCTGCCGTGCGTGCTGCAGGAACTGAGCTGAGACTCCTGGGGTGCACACACAGAATGAGACGGTCCTTTCCTCTAACCCTCTTCCCTCCAGGACCATCCTTCTTCCCACATAATTGCTGGCCTTCAGGGACCCTTTTTCCGTTTTTTCCGGGATAACAAGGGAGTTTCTTTCTTTCTTTCTTTCTTTCTTTCTTTCTTTCTTTCTTTCTTTCTTTCTTTCTTCTCTTTCTTTCTTTCTTTCTTTTTTAAAAGATTTTATTTATTTATTTGACAGAGAGATCACAAGTAGGCAGAGAGGCAGGTAGAGAGAGAGGGGGAAGCAGGCTCCCTGCTGAGCAGAGCCTGATGCGGGGCTTGATCCCAGGACCCTGAGATCATGACCTGAGCTGAAGGCAGAGGCTTAACCCACTGAGCCACCCAGGCACCCCAACAAGGGAGTTCCTTTCAGACTTTTGGCCTCTTGTACTACTTCATTACTCTGAGATTAGGGCCTGCCTTTTAGACAGAGGCACAGAAATAAAAAACTAAATTGGGAAGCCACGTCCATGTGAACGACCGCATTGCCAACTTTTGACTCCTCTGCTTAATCTTCAGTTTTTTTTTTTTTTTTTATATTTTTCCTAAAGGGTTTTATTGGTTTGGTAATAAGTAGGAGAGATGGGTTATAGTGGGTTTGTACTACCTCCGCACATCAGAAGTCTCTTTTAACTTACTTATCAACAAAGAGGTCGAAGAATGGCATGTCTTTACTTCGTCAGCCTTTTCTGTGGCAGCAGCTGGAACAATGAATAGTTAATTCTAAGCATCTGGTATTTGAGGAACAAGAATTGGGATTTTGGGAGGAGTGGGACTTCTACAACTATTGAGACACTGTAATGCTTGATTATTCACTTATAGGTATCAGGATCTCCCCCGTCAGATGACTTGGAGGCTGATTTGCCTCGAATGGAACACCAGCACTGAGAGCCGTTTTGGTTCTGAACTGGGTATGTCAGGTGTTTCATACTTAAAGCAAAGTGTCCTCCCATGAGAAATATTCTGTAGCTTGCTGAAGTTCAGATACTGCAGCTAAAGTAATCTCCAGTGATTGATACCATGAGAACTCCTGATGGAGAAAGAGTTGTGTCACTTAAAAATACAGAAGTGACATTTGTTTCTGGGGTGAAATCCCTTTTCATAGAGCTTACATCTCTTGCTCTTAAACTAATCTCCTGTATTTTATTGGCTCCAGTAATGCGAATTTATGATGATGAGTGCTGTGGAAGGATATATACTTATCTCCCTTATCAGCCATTTGTCCCTGTGGGCTTTTAAAGCAAGAAAGACAAAATGATTGCTTGGTAATCTTCTTCCCCATAAAGAAGGATCAGCACTATACCAGATGATTGCTTCCCATTTATATATTTATTTATTTATTTTTATTTTTTGCTTCTACTGGACTTTACATTGTCCTGCTACTATACCACAGGAAAAAGAGACTTGCAAGCTACAACCTGAACCACGTGTCACCGCAGAGAAAACAGGGCCCCTGGAACACCTTCCCACCTCACTGTGGACCTATTCACAGGATAAATACATGTCACACATTTTTTTTTTATAAGAAAGCAGGATAGATTAATAATAAGTGATTAGGCATCAACAATGACTTGGAAAATCAAAAGTCAATTTTAAATGGTAACAGGATTTCCCTCCTTTAAGTATAACTGTTTAGTACTAAAAAAATGAAAAACAAAAATCAGATCTTTTTTTTTTAAAGATTTTATTTATTTATTTGACAGACAGAGATCACAAGTAGGCAGAGAGGCAGGCAGAGAATGGGGGGTGAAGCAGGCTCCCTGCTGAGCAGAGAGCCCGATGCGGGGAGATCCCAGGACTCCAGGATCACGACCTGGGCCGAAGGCCAGAGGCGTTAACCCACTGAGCCACCCAGGTGCCCCCAAATCAGACCTTTTGAGTGCTAATTCACTATGCGACAAGTCATCCAATGTTTAGTATCTTATTAGCTATAAAATGTGATGATAATAAAATCCCACCTTCTTATAAATATGTTGTTGTCATTAATCTATTAACCTCCACAAAGCATTTTGAATGTCTGTGCCATCATATGTGAATTTACTATGAAGTGAACAAGTCTTAATTCCTCACTGGTATGGGTCCCTTCCAAGGCTCTGGGAGAAGTCTTGGCAATGCACTCATTACACATACTGTATGAACTGTAGCCTCTATGAAACTTGGATCTGTTTTGTCAAAACCAGTCATTATTTACAGACAAGGAGATGATATGCTATACATGACAGTTTTGATTGCTAATTATCCTAAAGAATGTCATTAAAATCTTGTTTTTGATATATATTGTTTAGTCTGAAGTTTTCTTAAGTGTGTAATACAATATTATAAGTATCTTCAATGTAAGAAAGTAAGTGAGATAGAAATGTATTTCTAGAAGGATCTTATGTAAACCATTGGGCATATGTTCCCTTGTGATTTTAGATGCTGCTCTAGCCCTTGAGATGACATCCCTTGCAACAGAAATGCTGATATCCTACAAAGAGAGATTCGTGGTTTTGTCCTTTACTTCTAAACTGCCTGCATTTTCTGAGAAAGGCCTTGCAGAAGAAAAAAAAAAAGACTTCCAAGTGTTTCCAAGGAAGATTGAATAAGTGCGCCTCCCTGATTGCTATCCTGTCACCTTTCAAGGTCTCTGTTGGTATTTCAGGATATATCCAATGGAAGAATAGTGATATGGTTCTTGTTACATGAATGTGTATTTACTGTTAGTAAATTGTGCATTTAAAATTACCCAAGAGTTAAAAAAAAGTTTAAAAAGAGAGAAAGAATCATTATAATGGTCATGTTATATGAACTTTCTGTGTTATCTATATAAATGTGTACATTTATTTAGGAATGGGTTTGGTGGAGGTAAGTGATTAAAAACTAGGATCAGTTGAAGAAATGAAAAAATTAGGATCAGTCAGAGAAAATGTTTCCTTTACCCTAATTTAACTGTAAATACTCATTTAAAAAGTTTGCTTGTTTCTAGGCTTTAAGGAGATATGTAATTGCTCTCTGTGGATAGGCGTCTGTCTTTGGTTTCTGTGATTATTGTTGATGTTTGATCATTATGTAATGGGAATCTGGCCTCTCTGCTGATCTTTTAAGAACAACACTACTGCAAATGTCTCAAGGAAACTTTTTATGTCTAATGATTTAGTATGACCTGACTTTAGATAATCCTCTGTATTTTAAGACTATGGTGCCAGGGTTCCTGTGTGCAGGAACAGGACTGAAGAAAGAACGGTGAAGGAGAATTTTGTAGGTATATCTTCAAGTTGAGAACTGTGCACGTCATTGAGAAAGGAAGTATATACGTGCAAAATTAGGAGATGGGACGCTGGTTTACTGACCGACTAGGACTGGTTACTTTTCTCTTGGCCAGTTACTGTTGATCTACCCCCCTTACCCCCAGCATAGAGGCTTTGGGAAGGAACATCCATTATTATGGACCTCTCTCCTGTCCACTGATAGTTTGAAGGTGATAGCAGACAGAACCCAGAAATGTTCCTGTCTTCTCATTTCTTCAAACACTTAGGCCTTCCCAAAAGTTCTTCACCAATAGGCAAAACTATCTACCTACAGACCTCACATCTTTCCTCGTGCCCCAGTCCATGGCTTCCAGGTGGGAAGCTGAAGCCAGTTTGACTCTAGGTTTTTGGTTTCCAGTTTGCTGGTCATACTCTGCATTTATTGTTTTAGAGAATCGTTGTTAGGGGGACCAGAAGTTGTGTGTTTTTCTTGGCCTTAACCGGTTAACAACATGTTTTTTTCCAAAACACACTGACTAGAACTTGGCCCAAGAATTTAACTAGCACTTTTCTTTATTACTCTGTGGAGCTTAATATTGAAATTCTGAATTTAGATACTTGGTCCTCAAAAAAGCAGGACATTCAGGAAGAGACAAATTGAGGGGTTCCTATGTAGAAGTCTATAGGTGGTTCAATTAAAATTCTGTCTTGATTTTGAAGCTCTATTTTTAAACTCTGACCAGGTGTTTGACTAAATTGGTATGACTAACATGCTAGACAAAATTAATGTGTAGGCATTAATAGCCTTCACATCGAGATATTGTTTTATTTTTACTTTAAAAAGTATTGCCAACAGACTGTACAGTGTGGGAAGCAGACAATACTTAAAAGCCAAGTGGCTTTCCAACTTATTTTGATGTAATTTTTATTTAAAGACAGTGTGTACATATCACCTCAATGCCTGAGGATCTAGAATCAGTTATCTGTATTTGCTTTTGGTATCTTTCGCCTATTAGAACACTGTGTGAACTTTAGAATTAAGGGACTAAATATAATTTACTCTAATTTACTCTAAGTCATACCTAACCAGGTCATATCTGGTTAGAACCTGGGCGGAACTACTTGAAAAAGAAGATTTTTGCAAACTGGGGCTATAGATACTGAACCAAAAATAATTCTTTCAGTGTAAGATTACTCTGTTCTCCTTACAAGGATATGACTAAACATAATCGGAAATATGTGTATGTCCTGGCGGGGGAAATGGGCTTGCTGTTGGATGTATGTTTTACAACTAATAAATATTATATCTTACTGAGCTCCATAGATGATTTTATTTGCATTTATTTAAGAGAATACAAATAATGTATACAACATTGTATGGAATTTAACAAATAAATTTGAAATAATCTGTTAATTCTTTTTTGGAAACTTAGATACAGGGGTGGCAAGTTGTCTTTTTTTTTAATTGGGTTTTTATTTTAATTCCGGCAGAGTTAACATAGAGCTATGTTAGTTTCAGGCGTACACTATAGTGATTCAGCAATTCTGTGCATTACTCAGTGCTCATCAAGGTGAGTGTACTCTTAATCCCGGTCACCTGTTTCACCCATCCTGCCACCTACCCCCGCTCTGGTAACCCTCTGTTTCTTCCCTATTTAAGGGTCTGTTTTTTGGTTTGTCTTTTTTCCCCTTTTGTTTGTTTGTTTTGTTTCTCAAATTCCCCGTGAGGGAAATCATACGGTATTTGTCTTTCTCTGACTGGTTTATTTCACGTAGCTAATGCTGCTCTCTAGAGCCATCCATGTTGTTGCAAATGGCAAGATTTCATTCTTTTTTAATGGCTGAAAAATATTGCATTCCACTTCTTTATCCATCCCTCTATAGATGGACACTCGTGCTGCTTCCATAATTTGGCTATTGTAACTGATGCTGCAGTAAATATGGGGCGCATGTATCTTTTTGAATTAGTCTTTTTGTATTCTTTGTATTGTATTCAATACAATTAGTAGTTTTGTATTCCACTACCCAGTAGTAGGATTACTAGATCATATGGTGGTTTTGTTTTTAATTTTTTGAGGAACCTCCATACTGTTTTCCACAGTGGCTACATCAGTTTGCATTCCCACCAACAGTGCATGGACGTTCCTTCTCCATATCCTTGCCAACACCTGTTGTTTCTAAAATTTTTTATTTTAACCGTTCTGATAGTTTTGTGGTGATATCGCCTTATAGTTTCGATTTGTCTTTCCCCGATGATGAGGCATGTTGAACATCTTTTCATGTGTCCGTTGGCCAAGTGTATGTCTTATTTGGAGGAACGTCTGTCCATGTCTTCTGCTCATGTTAATCAGATTATTTGTTTTGGAGGCGTTGCTGAATTAGTTTTCTTGTACAGCATATGATACGAGCAGCCTGGCTAGAAAGAAACATGTTTTGTGAAGACCTGGTCAAAGTTGTGACAGACGGAAGTTTAGAACTTGGGTCTGCTGATTGAGAATCCCTTGCTTGTTTGGAATAGCTGACTTCCTATTGAAATGGGAACAAAGAAGATAGGTTTCCTTATGTGACTCCCTCATTATTGGTTCTTTTATCTGAGTTGTGCTACAATAGAAATCTCGATCGGTAGTAAACTCTGAGTCAAACTGGACTGAAAGATGTGACTGACTTGTTTTCTAAGCCCTCCTCTATGTAACTGAACCATGGGCAGGGAATTAGAAACAGCAGGATCATTTCTGCTAAGGCTTTAAGGCTGGTTCTTATGAATTGGACTACATGGATTTTTCTTTATTGTTTTGTGCTGTGTCTTTACATTGGTAATGGACTCCTAACACTCCTCTATGTGAATGAAAAATTGTTTTTTACTCACTGCTTTTAGAGGGCCTTATTTTTCCTCTTGATAGATTCAGACACGAGAAAACTTGAAGCTATAATTAACATACAGTTTGTTTCTTAACATGTCCTTCAGAGAAGTACCTTACCACAAACCTTGACATCATTTGTCATCACTTTAAGTAACTTGTAATTCAGAGCTTTGTATTTATAGATGTTTGTGGATATCTGATGTTGAATGTATATACACTGAGAAAGTTTTCTGTACCAAACCATCCAGAAAATGTCATTTTTCTTTGCTTTCAGTGAAAATTTACTCTCCCCCTCCCTCATTGCATAGCCTCATTCAATCCTTTATGTCCCACTTTGGCAGCAGAGTCATCTCCTATAGAAGTGAGGAAGGTTGTAGCAAAATTTTAGAAAATGTATTATTGGTTAACATGTATTAAAATAAGAAAGAATAAGGGAAATGAAACCAAAATATCTCAGTTCAGCATGTTTTTCTGTCCCTAGTCCATTAGAGGATCTCCTATTAGTCAAGAGAATAGGCTTTTTTTTTTTGGTCAGTTTATTTCCATTAGGCTGTCTCCATGTCTCTAGATCTGGAAAATGATATTCATTAATGTAGCTGTTAGAATTGAAAACTCTCCCTCCATCCCACAATAACAGTGTTCTAACTGGCTACTTCCCTTCCCAACTAGTTTTTAGCCTCTTCCTTAGACCATCATTCCTTTTGCTTTCATGTATACCTACTATCTGTACCCCCCATACCCCCACTATATATTTTTTTTAGTAGAAAATCTGTTTATTAAGATGTTCCTGGACCCTTCAGAAGAGTCAGGGCCTGGTTCTGAAGTCACATGGGCAAGTTCAACAATCCATTGTCACCACCCCCACTAATTTTTCTGTGTCTCTAAAGATTGGGAGCCATACTTTATTTATCTGTTTCTGTTCCACACCATCTCACACAGTGATTTCTTCTTTCTCCCCTTCTTTCTTCTTCTTCCTTCTCCTCCTCTTCCCCCCCTTCCCCTCCTTCTTTCTGTTATTCTCCTCTTCCTTCTCCTCCCCCCTCCTCCTCCTCCTTTTCTTTCTACTTCTTCTCCTTCTCCGACTTCTTTTTCTCCTTCTCCTTCTCCTCCTCCTCCTCCTTTCTTCTTAATTCCCTTCCCCCTCACTCTTCCTCCTCCCCTCCCCCTCCTTCTTCACCCTGCACTCAACATAGGTCTCGAACTCACAACCCCAAGATCGGGAGTCACATGCTCTTCTGACTGAGCCAGCCAGGTGCCCCTAACCAGTGATTTTTATGTGACAATAGTAGTAATAATCCTACAAAGGAAGGAATGTAAGGTTTTTTTAATTTTGTTTTTGTTTTTGTTTTTAAGATTTTATTTATTTATTTGACAGAGAGAGATCGCAAGTAGGCAAGAGGCAGGCAGAGAGAGAGGAGGAAGCAGGCTCCCTGCCAAGCATAAAGCCTGATGCGGGGCTCGATCCCAGGACACTAAGACCATGACCTGACCCGAAGGCAGAGGCTTTAACCCACTGAGCCACCCAGGCACCCAGGAATGTAAGTTTTATTTTATAGGCAAGGTACTAGGCTTAGAAGGTTTAAGGGACACATACAGAGTCACTCAATAAATGGTAGAGCCCATGGTGTTTGTTAAAATAAATATACAAGTATGATTATTTAGATGAATGAATTTTAAAATTTTTGTTTAGGGCACCTGGGTGGCTCAGTTGGTTAAGCGACTTCCTTCGGCTCAAGTCATGATCCTGGAGTCCCAGGGCTCAAGTCTCACCTCAGGCTCCCTGCTCAGGAGGGAGTCTGCTTCTCCTGCTGACCTCTCTCCCCTCATGCTCTCTCTCTCTCTCTCATTCTCTCTCTCTCTCAAATAAGTAAATAAAATCTTTTAAAAAATAAATAAAATTTTAGTTTAGATAATATACACTTTGGGAAATTTGACTCCTGGAGCCACATGCTTCATTCATGTATGGGGGAGGAAGTGTGTTTCTCTAGCCATCAGACCAAACTTCACTTCATTCTAGGCTGAATGTGGATATTGCTCACTGGAGTCAAGCACTGTAGCCAAGGAAACGGTATGCACTTATTGGCTTGGACCTCTCTTAAATTCCTTTGCCTGAATTAATCATGGGAGCAGAAGGAAATAGGATGGTGCTGATTGGTTTAGGACAATGACAGTTTACCTGTGGAACCACCTGGCTTCTACAATGCTGGGAAAATATATGTAGAATGGACGCTGGAGAAAAAAATTCACCAGAGACGGACAGTTGAAGCTGCAAAACTATGCTTCATTTTATTTTATTTTTAAAATATTTTATTTATTTATTTATTTGACAGAGATCACAAGTAGGCAGAGAGGCAGGCAGAGAGAGAGAGGAGGAAGCAGGCTCCCTGCTGAGCAGAGAGCCTGATGCAGGGCTTGATCCCAGGACCCTGAGATCATGACCTGAGCCGAAGGCGGAGGCTTTAACCCACTGAGCCACCCAGGCGCCCCTGCTTCATTTTATTTTAATTATTTTTTAAGATTTTATTCATTTATTTGAATGTAGAGGGGAGAGATCCCAACCAGGGGGGAAGGTAGAGAGAGAAGCAGACACCCTGCTGGGCACGGAACCCAACATGGAATCCATCCCAGGACACCAGGATCGCAACCTGAGCCAAAGGCACACACTCAACCAACTGAACCACACAGGTGTCCTTTATTTTTATTTTTAAAATATTTATTTATTTATTTATTTTAGAGAGAGCGAGAGAGGGCACACAAATAGGGGAAGGGGCAGAGGGAGAGACTATTCTAGCAGACTCCCGTTAAGCACGGAGCCCAACACAGGGCTTGATCTCATGACGCATGAGATCAGGACCTGAGCTGAAGCCAAGAGTCAGACATTTAACCCACTGAGCCCCCCAGGAGCTCCAGGTATGTTTCGTTGTAGATTTTGACTGATTCTGCCAAACTGCACTCCAAAAATGCTGCACCATTTTATATTTCTACCCACAGTGTATGAGGAAGTTTATTTCTCCACACCCAGACCATGTTAGATATTACTAATAATTTCCATTTTGACCAGTCTGGTGGGCAAAAATTATCTTGCTGTATATTTTCTTGTTTACTACTGAGGTTACATGTATTTTTACGTATTTTTTCTTTTTGTGTATCAGTCATTTGGTTTCCTCCTTCTGTGAATAAAAGATATTAAAGGTCTTTTTAAAAAGGTAAAGTAGATTGTAGCTTGAGTTTTGGAGATTTTCCTTTGTAAATGTTTTTCCTTCCTACTGAAAACAAAGGTGAACATCAGATTTAGATAATACAATTTGGCCTAAGCTATATTTTAAAGATTTTATTTATTTATTTGAGAGAGAGCGGGGATAGGAGCAGAGGGAGAGAGATGAGCAACTCTGCACTGAGCAGGGAGCCTGACACAGAGCTTGATCCCCAGGACCCCAAGATCACAACCTGAGCTGAAATCAAAAGTCAGATGCTCAACGGACTGGGCCACCTAGGTGTCCCTTAAGCTGTATTTTAGACCAAAATTATTTTGTATTGGGAAATGCAGCCCAGCCAACAGAATGTATTTACTTGTTCATTTTAAAAATGTTATTTTAATTCCATGCAACCAACATACAGTGTTATACTCATTTCAGGTGTCTAATATAGTGATTCGGCATTTCTCTATATTACTCAGTGTTCATCAAGGTAAGTGCACTCTTAATCCCCTTTATTTCACCCATTCTGCCCCCCCACCTCCCTTCAGTTGGTTCTCTACGTAAGGGTCTGTCTTTTGGCTTTGTCTCGCCACCCCCACCCCCACCTTTTGTTCTTTTGTTTTGTTTTTTAAAATTCCATGTATAAGTGAAATCATATGGTATTTGTCTTTCTCGGACTGGCTTATTTTGCTTAGCTAATGCTACTCTCTAGATCTATCCATGTTATTGCAAATGGCAAGATTTCATTCTTTTTATGGCTGAATAATATTCCAGTATGTATATATACACCATATCTTGTTTATCTGTTCATTTGTTGATGGACACTTAGGTTGCTTCCATAATTTGACTATTGTAAATAATGCTTGCAATAAACACTGGGGTGCATGTATTCCTTTAAATTAGTGTTTTTGTATTCTTTGGGTAAATTTCCAGTAGTGGAATTACTGGATTAATATGGTAGTTCTCTTTTTAATTTTTTGAGGAACCTCCATACTGTCTTCCACAGTGCCAGTCAACAGAAAGTATTCTTTTTTAAAAAATTAACATATAATGTATTATTAGCCCCAGGGGTACAGGTGTGTGAATTGCCAGGTTTACACACTTCACAGTACTCACCATAGTACTTACCCTCCCCAATGTCCATAACCCAACCACCCTCTCCCTAACCCCCTCCCCCTGGCAACCCTCAGAGAATAAGAGTCTCTTATGGTTTGTCTCCCTCCCGATCCCATCTTGTTTCATTTATTCTTTTCCTACTCCCCAAACCCCCCATGTTGCTTCTCGACTTCCTCATATCAGAGAGATCATATGATAGTTGTCTTTCTCCAATTGACTTATTTCGCTCTAGTTCCATCCATGTCATCGCAAATGGCAAGATTTCATTTCTTTTGATGGCTGCATAGTATTCCATTGTATATATACCATATCTTCTTTATCCATTCATCTGTTGATGGACATCTAGGTTCTTTTCATAGTGTGGCTATTGTGGACATTGCTGCTATAAACATTCAGGTGCACATGCCCCTTCGGATCACTACATTTGTATTTTTAGGGTAAATACCCAGTAGTGCAATTGCTGGGTCATAGGGTAGCTCTATTTTCAACTTTCTGAGGAACCTCCATGCTGTTTTCCAGAGTGACTGCACCAGCTTGCATTCCCACCAACAGTGTAGGAGGGTTCCCCTTTCTCCACATCCTCACCAGCATCTGTCATTTCCCGACTTGTTAATTTTAGCCATTCTGACTGGTGTGAGGTGGTATCTCATTGTGGTTTTGATTTGTATTTCCCTGATGCCAAGTGATGTGGAGCACTTTTTCATGTGTCTGTTGGCCATCTGGATGTCTTCTTTGCAGAAATGTCTGTTCATGTCCTCTGCCCATCTCTTGATTGGATTATTTGTTCTTTGGGTGTTGAGTTTGATAAGTTCTTTATGGATTTTGGACAACAGAAAGTATTTTTTTTTTAAAGATTTTATTTACTTATTTGACAGACAAGTAGGCAGAGAGGCAGGCAGAGACAGAGAGAGGAGGAAGCAGGCTCCCCGCCGAGCAGAGAGGACCCTGGGATCATGACCCGAGCCGAAGGCAGGGGCTTTAACCCACTGAGCCACCCGGGCGCCCCAACAGAAAGTATTCTTAAATACACTTGTCTTTAAGTAAGGTGGTCAGTTTCCCATTCTTCTGTTGGGTCTGAGAAGAGGTTGAAGAAGTCAGTTCTGTCTGGGCGAATAGGGATTATTTAAGGAGAATTATGAAAGTTCTGAGCTTGGGGGCTTGCTACACTTGGCTCTAAATCCATTCCACCACGGTGACCCCCACTCCTTTGGCTCCGCAGGGGCTGTCCAGTGCTGCCGGCGCCATCCAGGAGGCGGCAGAGCAGCCCGGCTCACGGCGCTCAACCCACAGGACAAGGGACTAAGCCGTGATGAACTTCACCCGAGGGGTGTCATCCGTTCCTTTTGCCCATGCAATTAGCGGTATTTTTCCACTCTAAGGGCTCAATGTTGAGGAGTTCTTAATCTATCTGAACCGAGGGGGCTGCGAAGGAGAACCGCGATCCGCGGTGCGTCACACGGTAGGGCCGGCGCAGTGGCGCCCTCTCGTGGACACGGGTCGTTACACGCGCCCGTAGTCCGTCCCAGCATGACGTCAGTGCTCCCTTGACGTCAGCAGGGGGCTGGTGACTCAGGTCGGAAGGCAGAAGCCATGGCTGGAGGAGGGCGAGGCCGATGGGAGCGTGGGGCGGGTGGGGAAGCACGTGGACTTCACCAAAAATCCTAAGAGAAAAGGTAGCTGGAGAATTATGGAAGGAAATTTGCCTCCTAGCGATGAAATGTGAGCAGAAGGGCCGAGGCAGAGCGGCAGGAGGTTCCGATCCGGCACTTCCAAGGGCGCTGATCCAGAGCGGGTTCGGAGGATCCGGGGGAAGCACGATTTTCCGGTGCGGTTTCTGTACGAGCCCCAAGACGTGGGCTGATGCTCACGATGAATGGAAATTGGCAGGTGCGCCCTGACACCGCCTGTGCCGTGGGCGTGCGGCCGGGGGTCTGCAGGGTGCGGCCCCAGACACGCTCCAGCCGTGACGTCAGCGGGCGGGTGTGAGGACGTCATCCGTCAGTCCGCCGGGACTCTGCGTTTGGGGAAGTGTAGAGCATGCTGCTGAGGGGGAATAAGCGATCCATTTTGTGTCTAAAATTTAAGCCCTTAATGTCCTTCTCCACGTGTTCCTTTGAGAAAAGTTCACCAAACAAAACTGAAAAGGAGCTATGGAAAACGAGAAATACTTTGCCAACACAGGAGCAGAACTTTAAAACACATCTTGAACACTTTATTACAATTACTCTATGAACTCTACCTCTATTCTGAATGAAGGGCATCTGAGTCTCTAGGTGAAGGAAATTTCGAAAGTTCTAAAGAAATTAAAGTATTTACTATGTACAGAACATATAATAAACCTTCTGTTTAGGACATGAACCAAGATGTGTTACTAATTTTGTTGCCAGAAAATCAGTTTCTCCTCCCTGGCGAACAGATGTTTAAGGAATAGCAGTTTGAAGAGACACCTCAGGTAATTAGCCCTCCCAGCAGATCTATATGTCTTGCCTGAGCATGGAGGAGAACTTTATGAGGAGGACTGGACTCAGATTTTTCTTTTTTTTAAGTGACAGGTGTTGCTAGTAAAAACCTGAAAAAATTTTACAAAATGAATGAGCAGTTAAATTGGTGGATTCTCTATCTCCGGTTGTCATTCCAACTTGTTCTCTAACAAACTCCTAAAAGGGAGAAATGTTATCAGCAGTGAAATAGGAATATTCATGTTAAAATTCCTAAAAGAAGGCCAAAAATATGCATGGGTAGCAGCAGCTTTTTTTTTTTTTTTGAGAGGAATGTATGTGCCTTATTTTCTTCTCAATAGAAGTTCCTTTTTTTCGGGAGATTTAAAAATCCTCAGGTTTCCCCTGATATGTGGAAACTGATTTGGAAGCAACTATGGTTGAATATCAGGAAGTTTAAAAGTTCATTATCAAGTATTTATTGAGTGCCTAGTATATGCAGGTATTATTGTCAGTGTTGGACATAAAGGAGTGAACACAATAGGTACAAAACACTGCCTTTAAGGAACTTATTTTTTCTCTCTCTCTTTTTAAAAAGATTTTATTTATTTATTTGACAGACAGATCACAAGCAGGCAGAGAGGCAGGCAGAGAGAGAAGGGGAAGCAGGCTCCCCGCTGAGCAGAGAGCCCGATTCGGGGCTCGATCCCAGGACCCTGAGATCATGACCTGAACTGATGGCATAGGCTTTAACGCACTGAGCCACCCAGGCACCCAAGGAACTTATTTTCTGATGAAAGACAAAAAATAAAAAAGATAACTAGGAAGGCATTAAGAGTAATGAATGTGATACATGCTAGGGATAGAAACACAGCTGGGAACGGGGGTGAGGGAAAGCATCTGTGGCTGCGCATTTCGCTAGGATTGCCAGGGAGTGGAGAGGTGGCATTTTATGAATGTCCCGAGAGAAGTGAGGGAAGGACCCAGGTGGAGAATGTGGGTTTCTGGGGCCCTGCAGGAGGAGGTGTCCGGGGGTCCTGGGGAGGGAGTGTGCCTGGTTTGTCTGAGGAACAGCCAGGAATGCAGTGTGTCTGAGTGCAGTGGGAAAGGAAGAGAGTAGTAGGAGATGAGGTCGGAGAGAGAGAGGCTGGGGATGGGGAGGGGAGAGGCCACGTCACGCAGGCCACTTTAAGGACCTGTCATCTGTGTCGGGAGGTTTCAGATGTCACGCTTTGTCATGGCCCCTTCGGTACCAATCACTGAGCTGCTACCGTCGTAATAAGAACCCGTATCATACATTTCCAACGTCAAAATTGTGAGAGAGTTTCTGTTTGGAAGGTGTGTTAATCTCTTTGTGTGGTTCTTTGGCTCACCAACTGTATGAAGCATACAGGGTTATATTTAGGGCTGTTCAAACTGCTCTGTTTTAAATTTGCCTTAGCTGGGAAAGACAAACGCTTGTTGGTACATACTAAAAAACATGCGGTCTTCTGCTTACTCTTACGACGTGATGATCCAGTGAAATATTGCTCCCCGCAATTTATTGCGATACAGTTGACATCTACCATTGTGTAAGTTTAAGGTGCCCCACATGGTGCTTAGACATACTTCTATATTGCGGTATGATTACCACAAAGGTGTTAGCTAAACTCTCCATCCTGTCACATAAATACCAGTTCTGTTTTCATGGTGAGAATATTTAAGATCTACTCTCTTAGCAACTTTCAATTCTCTGGTACAGTATCATTAGGTGTAATCACCAAACTGTATGTTAGATGCTCAGAACGTGTTAATCTTTTTTTAAAAAATTAATTAATTATTTAATTTATTTGACAGAGATCACAAGTAGGCAGAGAGGCAGGCAGAGAAAGGGGGGATCGGGAACAGGCTCCCCGCCGAACAGAGAGCCCAATGCGGGGCTCGATCCCAGAACCCTGGGATCATGACCTGAGCTGAAGGCAGAGGCTCAACTCACTGAGCCACCCAGGAGCCCCAGAACGTGTTAATCTTACGATAGGGAGTTTATGCTCTTTGACCAATATTTCCCCATTTCCTGGGTTGCCTGTCAGCCCCTGGTAACCACCATTCTACTTTCCGTGTCTTGGAGTTCAGCTTTTTTAGATTCCACATATATGTGATAATATACAGTATATATATTATACAGTTTGTCTTTTTGTTTTTTTAAAGGTTTTTATTTATTTATTTGACAGAGAGAGAGCACAAACAGGAGCAGCAGAGGGAGAAGAAGAAGCAGGCTTTCTACTGAGCAGGGAGCCCAATACGGGACTCGATCCCAGAACCCCGGGATTGTGACCTGAGCAGAAGGCAGCCGCTTAACTGACCGAGCCACTCAGGTGCCCCAGTATTCGTCCTTCTTTGTCTGACTTATCAGTGAAGTATTACTTTACACAAGCTTGCCAGCTACTGGTCATAGAATATTTGAGTGCTTGCTTGATAAACCTACAATTATAGTTAGCATGTATTTACAGATTTCCCCATACACTGCAGCACTAAAGATTTTTAATAGATAATTTCATATAGTAAGCTATATAAACCCTAAGCATACAGCTTGATGAGTCTTTATAAATGTACAGACCTGGGATATTTCCAGCTCCCAGCAGGCTCTCTTACCTTTCCTCAGCCAACTACCCATTAAAAGTCATCATTCTTCTGACCTCTGTCACTATAGATTAGTTTTGCTTGTTCCTGAATTTCATATAAATGAAATCTCATTCTTTTGCATTTGAATTCTTTTTGTCAACATGAACTCGTGGGGTTGATTTATGCTGTTGTGTGAAGCTGTAATCCATGGTTCTGCCTTGCTGTGCGGTATTTGGGTATATGATACAGTAACGATTCGTTCACCGGTTCTACTGTGGATGGACTTGGTGTCTCCAGTTTAGAGCTGTTTCATGATGACTCAGCGGTTTTACTTGGCACTGATCCTAGGAGTTGCTGCGGTATATGGAACCAATGGTCCAAGCACATTGTTTCAGTTGTGTCTACTCTTTCTTGGATCTTCCATCCTTGTTTTCTTTGTGTCTCTTTAGAACAAGCCTGGAGGTTCTACTGGGAACGTGATAGTTACTTACATTTTATTATAAAAACAAGTCAAGTATGCTCTGTGCTTAAAACAGGAAAGTGCTGATTCTCTCTTTATTTCTTTATGTATGAAAGTACCTGAGCATTGTAATACTCTTTTCTTTAGAATCAAAGCCAGCTTTCTCTAGATCATTTCTGGGAGTTTAGTTGCTAACTGTTATCAAAATTGGATACCTCCTGTTAGGGGCCAAATTTATCCCCCAACATTCATATGTGGAAGTGCTAACCCCCAGGACCTCAGAATGTGACTATATTTGGAGATAGGACCTTTAGAGAGGTGATTTAAGTTAAGATGAGGATTTTAGAGTGGTCCCTAAGCCAATCTGATTGGTATCCTTATTAAGAAGGGAAAATTTGGGGGCACCTGGGTGGCCCAGTCAGTTAAGCTCTGCCTTCAGCTCAGGTCATGATCCCACGGTCCTGGGATCCAGTCCCACATCAGGCTCCCTGCTCAGTGGGGAGTCTGCTTCTCCCTTTACCTCTGCCGCTCCCCCTGCTTACGTTCTTTCTCTCTCTCTGACAAATAAAAAAAATAAAATCTTAAAAAAATAGAGAAGAAAAAATTTGCATATGCAAGAAAGACACTGGGCACGCATGCCCAGAGGAAAGACCATGTAAAGAGACAGGAAGAAGGCATCCATCTGCAAGTGGAGGAGAGAGGCCTCAGAGGAAAACTATCTTCTTGACATCTTGATTCTTGACTTTCAGCCTCCAGAACTGTGAGAAAGTAAATTCGGATTGTTTAAGCTGCCCAGTATGTGGCATCTGGTGATAGAAGTGCCAGCAAACTTACACACCTCCTAAAGTAAGTTTCCAGATGCCATAAGGTAACACTTATAAAATAATTCCACTCTTTCTGAATTTTTCATTTTTAATCAGGAGCTTAGCAATCCCTGGTGTTTTAATGCACCACAAACCAATCATTTAGTAGCAAACCCCATGCAGCCTGCGTGTCCTTCCTCTCCTGGTTTGGCTGCCTCCTGAATAATTTGAGATTTAGTTGCAGAAATCATGGTCAAATACTTCAAATACTTTATATTTTCATACTTCATATTTTTATGTAAGAATGTTCTCTTACAGGGGCGCCTGGGTGGCTCAGTGGGTTAAAGCCTCTGCCTTCAGCTCAGGTCATGATCTCAGGGTCCTGGGATCGAGCCCCGCATCGGGCTCTCTGCTCAGCAGGGAGCCTGCTTCCTCCTCTCTCTCTGCCTACTTGTGATCTCTGTCTGTCAAATAAATAAATAAAATCTTTAAAAAAAAAATGTTCTCTTACATAATAATCAAATTCAGAAAATTTAACACTGACATTAAGACATTAAGACCTGACACATGGTCATATTAAAATTTTGCCAGCTGTCCCAATAATATCTTTTCTGGAAATCTCTCCTCTCTTTCCCACTTCTAGGACTACATGTTACATTTAGTTATCTTGTCTCTTTAGTTTTATGTATGTATGTATGTATGTAGGCAAGTAAGTAAGTAACGTCTACACCCAGCATGGGGCTTGAACTCACTATCATGAGATCCAGAGTTACACGTCTTCCAGTTGAGCCAGCCAGGTGCCCCTCATGTCTCTTTAATCTCCTTTAGACTTTGTCTACCATGACATTTACACTTTTAAAGAGTATGCAGCAGGTGTTCTGTCAAAGTTCCTCAGTCTGGGCTTGTCTGATGATTAGGTTCAGGTCATGCCTCTTTAGCATGACTGGAACTTTAGACTTGCACAGGCTGTTCACACCACAAAGCAAAGATGCAGGCAAGAATTATCACACCCTGCCATTGCTTCAAAAGCCACAAGTATCACCTGTATACTAAGAGGAACATATATTTTTCAAAGTTCTTTTATTTATTTGACAGAGAGAGAGAGAGAGAGAGAGAGTGCAAGCATGCCTAAGCAGGGGGAGCAGCAGAGGGAGAGGGAGAAGCAGGCTCCCGCTGAGTAGGGAGCCCAACGTGGGACTTGATCCCAGGACCCTGAGATCATAACCTGAGCTGAAGGCAGAGGCTTAACCAACTGAGCCACCCCAGGTGCCCCTAAGAGGAACATATTTGATAAATAAATTCACTTTGAAGTATTGGTGATGAAGACTGTTCTCCTCCTGAGTCAACACACCTGCTAGGCTTCCCTGTAATTTTTTTTTTTTAAAGATTTGTTTATTTACTGGAAGGGGGAAGGATTGGGAGAGTAGGGGGAGGGGCAGAGGGAGAAGAGAAAATCCTAAACGGACTCTGCATGGAGGGC
Source organism: Enhydra lutris kenyoni (assembly GCF_002288905.1). Taxonomy (NCBI): domain Eukaryota; kingdom Metazoa; phylum Chordata; class Mammalia; order Carnivora; family Mustelidae; genus Enhydra; species Enhydra lutris. Next base: position 7,398,160 of record NW_019154105.1, read on the forward strand.
AGAGCCCACAGCCCAGCATTACTGTATTTTTTTAAAAAAATATTTTATTTATTTATTTGGGAGAGAGAAAGAGTGAGAGAGCAAGAGCAGGGGGAGGGTCAGAGGAGTGAGAGAAGCAGACTCCCCGCTGAGCGGGGAGCCCGATGTGGGGCCCAGTCCCATGACTCTGGGATCATGATCTGAGCTGAAGGCAGAGGCTTAACCCACTGAGCCACTCAGGTGCCCCATCACTGTATTTTGAAAGAACAATTTATTAGGCAAAATGATGCAGTTTTTTTTTTATTCATGAAAGCATGTGTTTTCAATTACAGATGTAGGCTACTTCTCATATAGGCAACCGGACGCATGGTCGACGAGGATGAGGAATGATGCAGCCATGCCCAGGCTTATTCTGAAAACAGTCCTTGCTGTGAAACACTATAGGCACAGGCTGCCCTCTCTAACAGATGCAGTGAGAGAAACCCCGAAACTGGTGAGTTTGTCTCAGTTTCCTGAGGTTTATCTATCAAACCAGTCAGGTCTTCATGGACTAGGTTTCAGAACAGTTGAGTTTGGGATTGCAAAATTCTCATGTTTGGGGAGAGAAAGCCCAGTCTGAGCAAGTTCATTTGGGCAACTTGTGGCCCTGTGAGCACATGCTGGAATAAAGGGGGTCCAGAAAGGGAGGTGAGAGTCCAACACAAACCTTTTCCTGTCTTCAAGTTTGCCCAAGGTTGGCCCTTTTCTTTCTTTTTTCCTTCTTTCCTTTCTTCCTTTCTTCCTTCCTCCCTTCCTCCCTCCCTCCCTCCCTCTCTCTCTCCCTTTCTTTCTTTTTTAAAGATTTTATTTATTTGAGAGAGTGAGAGCGAGCACACGTGCACACGAGTGGGAGGAGGGGCAGAGGGTGAGGGAAAGAATCTTAGGCAGACTCCATGCCGAGTGTGGAGCCTGACCTGGGGCTCGATCCCACAACCCTGAAAGCATGACCTGAGCCAAATCGAGTTAGATGCTTAACCGACTGAGCTACCCAGGTGTCCCTGTGTTGGCCCTTTTCTGGTTATGCCCCTCTAGTCAGAAAGAAAGCAAAAGAGAGAGCTAATATATTACAAAACACAGAGTTTCTTAGCGAAGATTTCAAATATAGGTTTTATTTAAGCCCGTAATTTTGAAGCAAATATCTGTTATAAGAAAATTAGCTATGAAGTAAATGAAGGAAATTATTTTTTTTCCTTTTTATCTTTTCATATGGCAGAACAGCGTGGTGGTTTTCTCGGTCTCTCCATTTCCCAGGCAACACTCCCAGCATCCTCAGGTCTTTATGTTCCTTTTTCCCTCTGTCGAAACAGTAGCAGCAGCAGCAACTTTTGCACATAGTTCTTGGGAGGAACAGGTGTAAACCACTGACCTCACATGCAAAAGCCAAGTTTCCATGTTCCAGGCAAGGTGAGTGGCACAATCAGGAGGCAGTGTTTTATGGAATGGCTGGAGCGATACCCAGTGAAGGCAGTCAGCGGGACTTACTTCTCTGGCACTCTCAGGTTCCTAGAGTTGAGTGAACTTAACGTCCGTGGAGCTCTAGAGTCACCAGAACATCCACGTAAACTTTTAATCAGACGATTGAGCCTAGACCCATGTCGAAAATTTTAGGGGAAATATACAATTTAAGCTAGTATCCGGACAAGGTAATGTGAGAAACAGTGAGAGAGGAGAGGGTTGCTTAAACAGTCAGCATTAGCTATTACAGCTAAAAATGGTTTTTTAAGTTAGGTAGTTTAGTTTATGATACCTTCAAGGTATTATCTTAGACTCCCTGTAATTTATTTTGTTTTAATTTTTATAATTCTTTTGTTGTTGTTGTTGATAGGAAACTGAGTGGATCTTGAAAGTTCTTACAAGAAAAAAAATTGTTACTGTGTATGGTAATGGTTGCTAACAGGACTTACGGTGGTGATTATTTTGCAATATATACAAATATGGAATCATCGCATTGCATGTCTAAAACTAATATGAATGTTATGTCAATTACACCTCAATAAAAAAATAAATGAATAGCCCCCATCTACACCACTGCCAAACAGAGAAAAAAATAAAATGTTCAGTTTTCTGCAATTTGCTTTAAAGTTCACTTTGTAAATACACCATGCTCTGTAAATTTTCCAGTGAGTAGAAAAGGTGTCATTAATGTTTTCATTGGTTTATATCAGTTTATTTAAATGTTTTTCGCTTTGATTGAGAAGAGAGCTGATTCTTCTGTCACCTCAGTATGTATAGGAATTCCCGGAACCACCTGTTGTAGGATTTTATTTGCATCAATATCCTGTGATCTTAGCAGTCGGGGATAAAGTAAAGTAATGCAGTTACTGCTCCCATTAGCAAACCTCAATAACCTATAAACCAGTATCTTCCCTGCTGACAAGAAGAACAATTTCTAGTCTGTGGTGTTTAAGATATTTCAAGTCCAATTGGTTTCGTTTGGAAGAAGAAAGTAGAAATCAGTTTAGAGTCTTCTCTGTGCCAGTGGCTTCTTTTGCTTCCGCGTATTTGGGACTTCTCTTTTCCATTTGCTTTCCTCAGATGAGCTTCCTCTCCAGAGCCTTCCCCTGGGAAAATACCTATAATGAGGAGTAAGGCGACCGTGTGGCCAAAAAAATGGACGAAACGGAAACCGGTGGTTGCACCTCCAAGGAAGGAAAGGTCTGTGTGGAAACCTAATGGGGACTTTAGGTCCTTGCCATGGAAAAAAATGAAAGGGACACTTTGGTGTCCTTGTGACGGGCTGGATCCTTGTCACCGGATTCCTCCTGGGGGGTGGAGGGGTGAGTGTGAAGACCTGGCAGTCCGTAGGGCCTCCGTTATCTTGCAAGCCTGCAGGAGGGGTGGCTCCCTCTTTCTGTCCTGTGGAGAGAAGTAGGCAAGTCAGGAAACAGGCTTGATCACAGAAGCAGGAAGGAGATACTTTAGGTGGTAGCAGGGTGGAAAGATTGGGAGAGAGAACGAGAGAAGTCTTAAAAGGTGTTTGAAAAAACTGCAAAGGTCCGACAGAATGAGTCATGAACACACCTCATGACCCAGCAGTCCCACACTGGAGAATGTATCCAAGAGAAATGAGTGTGTGCATCTCCAAAAGACTCCCTTGGGAATGTTCTTAGCAGCCTCATTCATATCAGCTTAAGCTTGGAAACAGGGCAAGTGTCCACCAATAGGAGAATGGCTAACCAAGCTGTGTGTGCACAATGAAAAGAAGCCACGAGAAGGAAGAGATACTACCACAACAGCGTGGAGGCCTCCCATGGGTATTATGTTGGACAAAAGGAGTTGGACATAAAAGTGTACATATTTATATAACTGATCTATGGTTTAAAAATTTTCAAAAAGTAACTAATTTACACTTAGGGTATGTATTATTTTGTGGAAAAAGTGGAATTCTTGAGATTGATCCAGGAGGTTGTCATGTGGATGTGGAGGTACACACACACACACATTTACACACATGTTTACACATATAACATACATATACGTGTATATATAAAATGTGATCAGTCTGTGCCTTTAAGATTTGTCTATGTTATTGTTCGTAAATTATAACTGAATAAAGGAAGTTCAGTGGAGAAAAAGAGTTAACATTAAGAAAAGAAAAATAGGGGCGGCTGGGTGGCTCAGTGGGTTAAGCCTCTGTCTTCAGCTCAGGTCATGATCTCAGGGTCCTCGGATCAAGCCCCGCATCGGGTTCTCCGCTCAGCAGGGAGCCTGCTTCCCCCTTTCTATCTCTGCCTGCCTCTCTGCCTACTTGTGGTCTCTGTCTGTCAAATAAATAGATAAAATCTTTAAAAAAAAAAAAAAAGAAAATAAAAATAACCACCCCTCCCAAAGGCTGTTAATCCAAGAGGTCCGCTTCACTTCCCAGCAGCGAGGAAGGGGAACAAGCACTGAGAACCGGGATGAAATTAGTTTCTGAGAAGAAATTTGGATCGGACTCAGGTGTCCAGGTCTTCTCTACTTCTCTGTATCATCCCACTGAACTGGCTATGAAGTAGTGAGCTTCCCTTCAGAAAATCATTCCTTCCCTTTCTTGGAGGCTTACGATACAGGCCTGGAATGGGCTGAGTGTGCATAATGGAAAAACAAAGTCCCCACAGGAGGCTGGAAGTGCTGAGTGCTGACAAAGAGCTGGATTCCCCTTACCTTTAGAACAACCTAGATCAGATTTCTTAGTCGGACAGGATATGCCTATCGCCTGCCCGTGTTCATAACTCCTTCTGGAGATTCTGTTTTACCCACAACCCCCGGGAACCCCTATACATCCTTGGCTGAGAGACACTCAGTTCATTCATTGGCTGACCAATGACCAATCAGTTTCTCATTTGAGAATTTCAACAAAGAGACTCAGTTGGTGGAAGATGGTAGTAGAAAGTGTAGGGCAAGGATGGGAGTGTTAGGTTTTGGCCAGTTGGAAGTAGGGAAGTAGGGAAGCCAGTCTTTCCACAGAAGCTATAGCATGGGAAGACCCAAAAAAAGAGAGAGAAGAGACTACATGGTAACAGTTTGGTGATGAGAGTGGCCTTAGTTCTTGACTTTCCAGGGCTGATCGTTCTGAAGCCTGGCTGTGCTCAAGGTTCATGGCCATAGCAATCACTCCACCTCCAGCTCTACTCTTTTCTTAAGCTAATTTGAATGGGCGTCTATTCCTTGAATGAAATACTGACCCTTTCTTGCATACCCACCCAGGCTACTGAGTATTGAAATCCTGTGACTAAAACTAGATTAAGTTGTTTCAAACCACAGAAGATGATTAAATCCCACATCACTCATTCTTTTCTCCTACACAGTTAGAACAGTTCTGAACCTTTGTAACATGAAAACTTTCTGTAAGATGAGAATCCAGTCCCTAGCGGAGAAGCTAGCTTTGTTCTTAAGTTCCATCTTGACATTTTTGTTATCAGATCAGACTTAGCCAAGCCCAAGCTCTGCTACTCAGTATACTTGTATTCCAGCTGTTAAAAACAAACCAACCACTCGCCTCTTGTGCTCATCTCATTTCTTAAATCGGAGACTACTCACAAAATCCTCCTGCTGACTGTGGGGTATTACAGCCAGCTAGGCAGCTTTTCTCTAATTCTGGGAGATCCAGCAGTGTTCAGGGCTCTTTTCTGGGTATTTCCAAGGTTTCCAGATCAAGATACAAGCTTGTCCCAGTCACCAACCCAAGAATGAGGCAGGACCACATAAAACTACATTCTTCTGGCAAACTAGATACATGATGACTATTTCAGGTCACTGGTTGGCCAGCACAAGTGTTCTGAAATGTGGGAACCACAGGGATTGATTTGGGAAACTGTCCCAGGGTAAGGCCACACATCTGAGTGAGGAGGTTGATGCCATTCATGGTCTCCAGCTCTGGCTGAGTTGACACTGCTCATCCATTCTTTTGTTTCTCCTTGTTCAGCTCCATTCCTGCTGTCTTCTAAACCTTTGACATTCTTCTCAAAGCCTCTTCAAAATTCTCATTCTTCTTCATTCCTTTGAAGAATTCTCTTCAAAAGTCTCTCTGTCTTTCTAAGTAGACTACCTCGCTTCGTGTTTCAGAAAGGAAACGTCAGTGATCTGCCATGAACTTCTTTGGTTCCTATTTATCTCACTTCAGAGAGAAGTCTACATAGTTCCAGCTCAATTCCCACCCCTCCCCTCATATTTAATCTACTAAAATATGACTGTGTTTTTTCTACTCCACAAAAGCTATTTTGGCAAAAGCATCAATGGTCCCAAGCTTTTACCACGTTGGTTCCAGAGGTCTAGGCACCATTTCCTGTCCTTTTTCCCTGGCTCACTCTTAAGCAGAGTTCATGCCTCATTCCCTCGGGGAGGCCTTTCCTACCCTGAGGCTGGCTTAAGGCCCTTGGCAGTATATTTCCACAGCACCCTGGGAGTCCACTTTTGGAATATTCATCAGCCAGGTTTTGACTATTCAGTGGTTATATTCTTCGTCCACTGAAATACCCACATGGCCATCCTGTAGACCAGTGTCTCCTCACCCCTCGCTCAGGGCCTGCAGTGGAATGGAACCGATTGAGAGAAATCTCTGTTCTGTAATTGCAAAAGTCACCATCTTTCCACCTCTCAGGGATAATGTGATCATTATAAATAAATGTTTTTTCATATGTAACATACTGACATGCCACCAAAGGCACTGAAGGTCACATATGAGAGTCCTTCTGCGACCTTAATCAGACCAAAGTAGGCCAAATATTTCAAAGCAGATTGAAAACGCTTTGAGCAGAAGACCATAGCGTGTAAAAGCACAGACTCTAGAACCAGGCTCCCGGCATTCTCCCATTTAGGAACCTTGACCATTGACAGGTTCCTTAACTTTTCTAAGTCTCTTTTCTTCATTTCTAAAAAGGAGAGAATACTCACTGCCTTGTTGTATTATCTGAAATAAGATATGTAAAGAGCTCAGAACATGTCTGACCCACAGTATGCATTTACTAGGTGTTTTCTACTGTTATTATTCATCTTGAACATTATGGAAAGATTCTATCAACACAAGCCCCATTTTCTTGGGCCCATGTGATCATACTTTACAGATTTATTTATTTATTTATTTGACAGACAGAGATCACAAGCAGACAGAGAGGCAGGTGGGTGGGGGGAAGCAGGCTCCCTGCTGAGCAGAGAGCCCGATGTGGGGCTCGATCCCAGGACCCTGAGATCATGATCTGAGCCAAAGGCAGAGGCTGAACCCACTGAGCCACCCAGGACATAGTCAAGAAGTTGGATGAAAGGCGGGCAGTTGCTGAAAGCTCTCTGTAGGTTTTTGTGAAGCTCAGTGAGTATTTAATTCCAGTCCCAGAAAATGTTCAATAATAACTTACATTTGAATTTAGAGCATAATAAAACATCAAGCCAAAATATTGCCTGAAGTTTGGATATCAACTTTAAGTGGATTTATTTTAGTCTAGACATGAAATGCATAGCATACCAACAACTATGACTTTTTTTTTTTTAAGGGATGAGAAGTTCCTTTTCTTTAAAACAAAAAACAAACACCAATTACCTGCAGTCTGTGGTTATCTGGGCAGACAACAGCCGGTTTGTGATGAGCAGTACTGATTTTTAAGAGAGGTAAGCTTTATGCACGGGGTTCAAGTGCGCCGTTCTTCCTTTACGCGGCTCATGGAATCGTGGGCGCTTCCGGAGGTGAGCCAGAAAGGAACACGGGTCCTGTGATGAGTTCTCGCACAGTAACGGACAACTGAGTTTATTTTGCAGACCCCAGCATGACCGGCTATTTTGGCAAATCCCTAATTTTACAGAGAAAGAGCTTGGAGGCCAGCAAATGTCACCAAGGCCTGTTTCCATTCCGTGCTCCCATCTAGCCCCTTCCCCTGCGCGCAGGCTGCTGTGCCGGGTGCTGTGGCAAGCTCGGGGATGGTAAAGACACAGGCCCGGCCCTGGAGAGGAGGGCAGGTGCTGCAAAGACACGGCTCTGGGAGGCCCAGCGGAATGCGGCCCGAGCCACGGCTGACGCACGATTCACAGACGTCAGCGACAGAGAGAGCCTGCAGTTTCCAGCTGTGTCTTAAGAAAGCCTTTGTGGGGGCAATGCTGTTGTGAATGTTAGAGCTGCAGTGAGGAGGTGAGAGCAGGAAGAGGGAGCAGCCGCGCAAGAGGGAGAGGCCAGGGCGAGTCCTGACACCCACTTGGGGCCAAACGGGCCGAGCCCCAGCCTGGGTCCTCGAGCCACCAGCTGGAGCCCAGGCTGCCCGGACAGAGCAAAGCTGCACTGGAAGGATTTCCGAGCCGTCTGAGGGACGGTGGCGAAGCGTGAGCCGAATCCAGAAGTCAAATCTGACCATTTAATTAGTGGTTTTTAGATGTGAATAAACCTGCAATCTCATTATAACTCGTTCAGTTGCATATTTACAATGGTTCCCCCTGAAGAGGCTTCACTTTCTGGAAAGATGTCTGGTGGCTAGTTCTGTTTTACAATGCCTGATTTTTCTATCTATCTATCTATATTATTTTTAAAAGATTTTTATTTATTTATTTATTTGACAGAGAGACACACAGAGAAAGAGGGAACACAAGCAGGAGGACTGGGAGAGGGAGAAGCAGGCTCCCCACTGAGCAGGGAGCCCGATGCAGGACTCGATCCAAGGATCCTGGGATCATGACCTGAGCCAAAGGCAGGCGCTTAACAACTGAGCCACCCAGGTGCCCCTACAATGCCTCTTTTAGACATCACCTTCCACAGGTGAGGTTTGGGAGTCTGGTCTTGGGAACGGGGCTGGTGTTATTTGTAACATCTCCTCCCCCTCTGATCGAGAGTTCGGGCAGAGGTTGGGCAAGGTGACCTCTGGTGGTCATCCCCAGCCGTGAGGTCTCTGTCCCTCTCCACTCTATGTGAGCCTTGGGAGGGGAGCAAAGAATGTGTTGGGGGATGAGTAGGGTTTGGCCAAGCCCCTGCAGAGCCCGCAGGGACTTGGTTTGATCCTGGGTCTCGTCTCCCTGAACAGTATCTGGTTCTGGAACTAAGGTGAACTATGAAATAACTAGTTGCGATTAATTAAATCTATTAACAAAGAGAGACTAAACAGCCTCAAAATTACTGTGCTGTTGGGGATAGTGAGAGGTGGACATTGCTGTAAGGGTGGAAATTGTTAGCTCTACGACAGTAATGACTGGTACAGTTTTAGAAGTTGGAAGAGCTTTTCTCGCACAATAGCTCATTCGGTCCTCACAAACCCCATCATCACTACTCTTTCTGTCACTTTCTGTCACTACCACTTCTGTCACTGGTACCAGAAAGGTTAAGTACGTCTAACATCATGCAGTTAGAGGGCTGAGAGTAGGACCAAGGTCTTCAGATGATAAATTTTAGCTTCTTTCTCCTTTATGCACACAAGCTGGTGGAAGCTGACAAAATCTCTTGCAATTGATGGATATCTATAGTCATGGAACCAAATCTTGTCTTTTCACAGAACTTATTAATTAGGGACCCACAGGAGAATAAACACAAAACCCTTACCTGCCGCCACAGTTAGCGCCGCCCAGCAGAGCAACAGCCAGTAGGAGAAGCGGAGCCTGTGAGCCATGGTTCCCACCCTGAGCAGTTGTGGCCTCGAAGCCCACGTTGCTTTAAAGGGGACTGGGTGAGTCACGCAGCCTGATTCAGGTAATTTGCATTTGCATAATGGACCACAGGGATCAGGGCCTGCGGTGTGAGGGTAAGAAATCAGCGAGGAAATTCCAGACAGCATTTGTCAACCAGAAGCTTCTTGTCAGGACAGTCAAACATCATTCCTCTGTCCTGAGGGTCAGATTGTGGACAACCGCGCCCTCACTATCCTTTAAATCCCATCAAATCTTCTCTCCTTAGCGTCTTCTCTTTACTTGCCCTATGGGTCTCCCTCTATGAGAGAAAGAATCTCTCTAGGAAGTACTCAATAGTGTTTCCCTCTGTGTGGTTTACTTGAAAAAAAAAAAAAAAAAAAAAGAAGCCAAACAGGATGGGGAAGACGTTATCCAAAGGCTTCCTGACCGGGTGGTTTGAAGACGCTGTCCATAGGCCTCGGATCAGAGTTTACAACTTTTTCTTCTGGTTGCTTTTGTGGAGGAACCAAGGGCAGCAGCATCAGAAAGCTATGTTGTCGAGTAGCTGTCATGGTCACGGTCTACATGAATAGGAATAGTTTGGGAGAGTAACGGAGGGAGTTGTCCTTCTGGGGCTCCTTCTGATTCATCATATGGCCCATAGGATGGACGTGATACACCTGTGCCTGGTTTGCTTCTTGAGAGAAGAACTCTGTCTAGAGGGAAGGGGAGGGGGTGGCCACGGGTGAGTCAGAGCATGGATCTAGGAGTTGGAAACACTGGTTCCAATTCTGATGCCTTATCTTCCCCTGTGGGTGACCAAGAGTGAGTCCCTGAGACGAGTCCCTGAGACGTGAAGGTTCCTCATCTGTAAAATGGGTATTTCCCGCAGAGGATTGTTGTGCTGAATAAAAGAAGTAATTGACCTTCAGCTCCTACCACAGTGCCTGGCCCATGGAAGGGAGAGGTGACGGTTGTGATAAACTTACAGTGACTCCAGTTCTTAATTCGTTCTCTGAGGAGGTTATACTTGTCCAGTCGTTCAGTGTCTCAAAAGGCCTCACGTTGAACAGAACGTTTTCCTGGGCATTGCTGGAAGAGCAAAACAGAACCCAGTCCCCGGCTTCGAAGGGCTAACGCTCTAACGGGGGAAGACTGTGCAAACCGAGGACCAAAACGAGAAAGGAAGCAAAGAGTCACAAACCAGAAAGTGGCAAATCCCACAGGCCTGATGATGATCCCAGGCAAAATTCTAGGATGGAAGGACAGTTCTTCGGCAGTTTGGAAAGGAAGCAGGGGTCATGGAGAACGAGCTCAGTTCCTTAGGCCAAGGCACTCGTTACCCACTGACGGGGTAGCTCTCTGCTGGCCACGTGTCATGAGCCAGACACCGGCCTCGGTGCCACGGCTCAAAGTTGGGGTTCTGCTCTCCTGAAGCTTATGGACTGGCGGGGACATCAAATATTAACTAGGGAATAACAGTAAAGGGGTTAAGGGAGAGGAAGTAGAGCAGATGGAGGAGATGAAGCAGAGAAACGTCTATAATTTTCCGTCAGTGGGTGAGTATTACATACACCGACGAGGGACAGAAGCAGAAAGATGTTCATCTTTGGCCCAGAAGGCTGACCTGCAGCCTGCATCGTTCTGATAAGGATCAAATATGTGCTGACTGCTACATTCTTAAAGGGTCTCATGACGGCTGGTACGTCCCACCAATAGTTCCCACCCAGCTGAACAATAAGCTCCAGAGAAATCTTGCAGAAGTAGTTTCAGGAGTAGAAACTCGAAGAAGACATCTATGATCTAATACTCCCTGCATGTCCTCTCGCCCTTGAGCATGAAGCATGTAACCACCAGCTTCACACAGCAGAAGTATACCTCTTCCTGCCAACGGGGCCTGTCTCTGTGCTATAATAACACCACTTTTTGCACCAGAAACTTCTCAAGAAATCTTTCTTGACCATTTGCTGGTAGTCCCAACGTCATACACTACTTTGGACCCTGCGTTGGAAACACATTGCCTTGCCGACCAAATTAGGTCCATGTAATCTCCTCGCCTACTGCCCAGTGTTCCGTTTTATGGATTTATTGTAAATTATTTAATTAAACTTTTATTTATTTTTGAAAAAATATTTATTTCAGAGAGAGAGTCAGAGTGAGAGAGAGCATGAGCAGGTGTTGGGGGGCTGAGGGAGAGGGAGAAGCAGGCTCCCCACTGATCAGGGAGCTTGACACAGGGCTCGATCCCAGGACCCTGGGATCCTGACCTGAGCCCAAGGCAGACACTTAACTGACTGAGCCACCCAGGCACCCCTGATCAAACTTTTAGTTGTTGGAGATTTGTGTTATTTCTTCGGATCCTCTTTCTTTTCTGTATTGGATATCTGGTGAGCTTTCAATTTAAATGTTCATGAAAATAAATAACAAAAAAAAATGGTGTAATTTTTTCTTCCTGTTTGGATCTCTTGTCCTGAAATTTTTAAAGTAATGAAGCTTCAAAAGGAACAATTTTTTTCCAAGTATATAACAAACAAAACCTTTGTTCTGTTGATAATATAAAAAGAAATGAGAGAGAAGTGGTGTGAGAGAAGATGCCGACGGGTAAATTAGTCCATAACGTGATCAACGAGCGTCTCAGGTAGCGCCCTACGCTCTAGATTTCCTTTTGGACGAGTTTCCTGCCCATCAGGAGCACGCTGTGGAGAGGAGGACCTAGGCTCTTGACTCTGCCATCTTCTCTTTGAGAAAATATTAATTTTGAATGTGTGGCATCTAACCACCAGACCCCAAATTTGTTCTATTATGTTTCTGGGAGACTTAAAAGATACTCCTGCCCATGAGGCTAAACTCCCCTGCCAGGTCTGCCCTGGGGCTGGCCGAGCAGATTCCTTTGAACGTGTAAACCCTTGTGAAGAGGAAACAGGCACAGAAGGGCGTGGGGTGTGCTAGAACCTGTGGTAAATAAGACTAAAAACCAAACACACTCAAGATGTACAAAGTGAAAATACTGTGAAAAGGTAATTAACCTGCTAGGGAAGCCGCACACGGTGATGTGGATACGGAAACCGAAGACCAGCTCAAAGCACACGGAAGAGGTGGGCATGACGTGTCCTTAGAGCCTCGATGTCAGGCGGGGCTGTCACTTCCTTTCCATCTCCGAGGCTTGATTTCACATGGTTACTGTCTCAGAGTTTTGTGATAGTGATTGTCTTTTCAATCTCTCACCCCAAGATCAAGAGAATGTTCTTTATGTGAAAATCCGATGATATCACTCTCTTTCTGAAGACTTTTTTTTTTTTTTTAAAGATTTTATTTATTTGACAGAGACAAGGGGAGAAGGGGAACACGAGCAAGCGGAGTGGGAGAGGGAGAAGCAAGCCTCCTCTGAGCAGGGAACCAGATGCCGGGCTCCATCCCAGGACCCTGGGATCATAACCTGGGCCAAAGGTAGATGATGAACGACTGAGCCACACAGGTGCCCTGACACCACTCTCTTTCTAAAAATCCTCTAATGATATTCTGTTGCCAAAAAACAAAATCCAAATTCCTTAGGTGAATATCCGAAATTGTATTATTGTTTTTTTTTTTTTTTAATCAATGGCTTTACTCTATCTCCCATCAATCTCTAACTTAGATCCCAACTACAACTGTATCTTCTGCTTCTAATTCTCCACCTTGTCTTGCTCTTCCAAGGAATGAATGAAGATATCTGTATAGGTCATTCGTTCTCAGCTGGAGGGGATTTTGCTCCCTCTTCTCACAGAGGACATTTGGCAATATTTAGAGACATTTTTTGTTGTCACGGTCCCCCATGACAAAGTCATCTCTGGCCCCAAGTGCCAGGTGCTGCTGTTAAAAAAAAATTAATGTATAGAGTAACGTCATCAGAAGGCAGTTGGTCATTTCTTTGAGCCTTTAGAAAATTGCTACGAAGGAGAACCAAGTTTCAGTTTAAAGAGAACACCACAATGGAAACAGATTTATTAAGAGAAAGACTTTTTTTTTTTTTTTTAAAGATTTTATTTATTTATTTGACAGAGAGAGATCACAAGCAGGCAGAGAGGCAGGTAGAGAGAGAGGAGGAAGCAGGCTCCCTGCTGAGCACAGAGCCCAATGCGGGGCTCGATCCCAGGACCCTGAGATCATGACCTGAGCCGAAGGCAGCGGCTTAACCCACTGAGCCACCCAGGCGCCCCAAGAGAAAGACTTTTTGTGCACCTGGTGTGATCAGATCAGTTGCGAAGTCCGGGGTACCCTTGCCAACCTGCAAAGCCAATTCTCTCCCTTGGATCAAAGTGAGTTCGAGAGGTAAGAACGAACATATTCACAAGCAGCCAGGTCACCCTCTCTGCTCAACACAAGTAAGACTGCTCTCGTCTAAAGCACAGGTAGCTGACGTGGGGTTGAAAAGTCTCACCAGTTTAATTTTCCAAACTTCCCTGAAGCCAGTGCGAAATAGAAATGCTTCCACAGAGACTGGGTCCAGCCTCCAGTCCTCTTGCTTCCAGACCAAAACTACAAAGTCAGGAGACCAGATTAGGGACCTTAAGGAGATCTCTGGTAGCGCCCAACAGCTGGTAGATCAAAAGGAAGAGAAATTTTAAAAATTTCATCGAAACTCTTATTTGACAGAAAATTGTTTTTTTAAAGATTTTATTTCTTTATCTGAGTGTGAGCAGAGGAAGGGGTAGGGGGAAGGGGAGAGGGAGGAGCAGACTCCCCGCTGAGCAGGGACCACCTCCCCCCCCCCCATGCGGGCCTTGATGCAGGGCTTGATCTTAGGACCCTGGAATCATGACCAGAGCTGAAGGCAGAGGCCGTAACCCACTGAGCCACCCAGGCGTCCCATCTAATTTACTTCTTCATTGGTGATGTATAGGTCACTAAGTCTCGCTATCTTATTTATTTGGTGCTCTGTAATGAGTGGACCCAAGTGTTTAACAACACATCAAGTCAGTGAAGCTGTGGTGAGGTTAGATTAATTTGCAAAAAGTATTTCCTTTAAAAAAGGAATTATTTCTGAAAGCTTATTTCAAATGCAGGTATTTTGGTAAAAATCTTTTCAGTCATATACTTTAAAAATCCTTAAATTGCCACTTTCTCATTTGGTTGAAGGCTAATCCGTGAGATTCTAATGTCCATATCTTCAGCATCAAGGGCTCCGGGTCACTGCTGTTGGCCCACCACTTGCACTCAGGTGTGTTTTTTCACTGACGCCTGTATTAGTTTCTCCCTCCACGACAAGTTCATGCGCTGCAGGTAGACGCATTCCTTGGCCACCTTGCAAGAATTATTAACCTCGTCCTTTTGTTCTTTTTTTGGAAGTAAATTACAGGGACTAGGGATGGGATGTGGGTTGATAAGGTCCATCTTGCAGATCCAATAGCGGGCAGGAGGTTAACAGGTTAACAGGAACTAGGACCCTGGGTGGGGCCAGGATGCTGGGGATGGCATGTAACCTGGAGAAGTTTCAAGATCTCCTCAAGAAGTTTGGAGGCCCATTCGGTTCCTGCCCTAACCACCACATACTTGGCTAATCATACATAAACTGTTCCCAGGCCCAGCAGGGCACGTCAGACTTGGGACTGATTTCCTCCCTCCCCGTTGGGCTGCCCTTCTGGTAATAAAGCTTTCTGTGGATCAAACCTGCTGACTCAGAGATTGGCTCACTGCGTTTTGGGAACATGAGTCTGATTTCAGCATTCCGTAACACACTGAGTTGAGGGGAAGGGCTCATGTAGCTGGTTTGTGTTAGGTGGTGTTGTTGATGTTGTTTTTTCTCCGGTAATTTTATGAGGAGGTGATGTAGGCCTCAGGAGGAGTCACATTTTTTTCTCCTTGACTCAAAAATTTTGAGTGGTAAGGTTGAGATTCAGAACTGGGACTTTCCCAACTTCAAAATTCATATTCTTTCTTCTAATTTAGTATACTTATGTTGCTTCAAAAATTCATTCATTTGCTTACTCACTGACTCGTTAGTGGATTTATCTTCTTTTAATGGATACTTCTACTTTATATCCTTTTGGTTTAACAGTCTGTGAGGAAAGAGACTCTTCCCTGGTATCACCACTAAGAAACAACCCAGGGAAGAATTCTGGGTGGCCCAGCCTGGGGGTCAGGTGGCTGGGGAGGAGAAGGTGGGCACAATTACTAGAAGAAGAGAGGTGGCGGTCAAGGGGCCTGGGCCACTGGAGATGTTACTACCTTCATTTGTGCCTATTACCCCTATGTGCCACATGATCTTTTCACCCCACAATATCCCATAGGTGTCACTTAAACAGAATGTCTGTCAATAGATAGAAGCTAATCAATGTTCCTGTGAAAAATAAGAGAACAACTTTCTATTAGTAAATGCCTGAGACTAGGACAAAGATAGTAATATTTATAATGCTTTTTTTGGGGGGGGGGTCAGGAAATGGTTGTTGATGCCTGAAGGGTCGTGTGGTTCAGCACATCTTGGCACGTGAACTTGTCCCAACCACACATCAACCAAGATGGAATTACTTGCATGTCCACCATCTGTGCCCAGGTTGCCCTGATAAAAAGTTTTCATTATGCTGTTGTGACAGGGATTGTCACAGAAGGAGCACTAGTCTAAGAAGGCTTTGTGACATTTTTAGAGGGAAGTTGTTCATGACTTCCCCCTTCCTGGTTTGGAGCCCAGAGAAGCTGGGCATTTGGGACTGGGGAGTGTTGCTTTGGGAGGCGCACTTTGCTCTCATCATTCACTCAATAACTATTTATTGGGTGTCCGGTATGTGCCAGGCACCATTCCAGGGGCTTGGGTACATCTGTGAGCAGAACAGACAAAAATACCTGCCTTGCTTGAGTTAACATTCTACTAGGATGGAGACAGACGAAAACAACAAACAAAACAAAGGAGTAAATTAAATAACATGTTGGAATACGTTAGAACGTTAGAAGATTCTGTAATATGTTGTACAGAAAAATAAAAAGATAGAGTAAGAAATGTTGGAGGGTGTTGCATTTTTAAGTAGAAGATGATGTTTGACCAAGGGCTTGAGGGTCTTAAAGAAGTTACCTATGTAGCTATCTGCATAAGAGTGTATCAGGCAGAGGGTACAGCCAGTGCAAAGGCCCTGACACAGAAGTAGGCATGGCGTGTAACCTACAACAGCAAGGAGGGCATTGTCACTGGGGCAGACTAGGAGATGGGGTCAAGGAGTAATGGAGGCCAGATCATTACCCTGGGAGAAATGGGAAGCCATTGGAAGATTGTGCAGAGAGGCATGACACGATCTTATGTACATTGTGAAAAGATGACTCTGGCCACTCTGTAGAGAATAGACTGGGGGCCAGGGCAGAACTTAAAATAGCAGTGGTGTAGGGGGGGATAATGGTGACACAGGCTGGGGTGGTGGCAGTGGAGTTGAATGAAACAGGGAGATTCTGGACGTATTTTGAAGGTAGACCTGATAGGAGTTCCTGGTGAATTGGAAGGAGGTTACGAGCGACATGGGAGTCCTAGACAACATCACACTTTTGGTCCGAGTGGTTGACTGCTGAGATTGGGTATGATCAGGTGGTGAGAATGTCGTTGAATTTTAAAAAGTTATTATAATAGTGCTTCTTCCATAAAGAAAAATTGGGGCAGCAAAAATACATGAGTATCAAGTCATTAGTCTGTGAAGTGCTACCTCGAAGCAGCAGGACTGGAGAAGTGAGATTTTCATATTTAGGTGGTAAGTAGGATCTGCTTGGAGCCGGACAGGTGGTGTGCCAGGAGGTAATTAGGTCCAAGGCAGCTCTGCCCCAAGGGGAGGGAAGGGACAGGATGAGCAGATGGGGGAGGGGCAGTGTCTGCCCCCATGTGGGTCTGGGTTCTCTGATGCCCTCTCTCACCATGGGTAACCCCCACACTGAAACTCTGCTTTGTGTCTCTCCTCTCTCTCTCTGGACTCTGAGACTCTTGATGGCAAGGACTCGGGCTTTTTTTTTTTTTTAATTATGATACAATAGATAACATAAAAAAGACCATTTTAACTATTTTTAAGGATACAGAAGACCTGAGCTGTGACTGCACTTGGAGCCACAGTGCCTGGCACACAGTGAGCACTCCGTAAACCGTTTTGGAGTAAATGACAGACAGATGCCCTGCGGAGGGAGCGGGACAAGGGTCTCTGCTGGTGGACAGGTGTTTGGGCACCTGGCTATCTGGCAAGCTCAGGTCAGGGAAGGGCTCGAGGGCAGAGAGGTGGCTTTGCCCAGGGCCTCAGGGGGGTTAATCTTGTTTTTCTTCCCACTTGCGCCCTGTAAGACTTACTTTTGTGTGTCAACCTGGCGGGGACCTGGTACTCAGAGGTTTAGTCAAATAATGATTCTGTGAGGATGTTTTCAGCTGAGATTAACATTTCAGTTGGTGGGTGTTGAGTAAAGTGGGTTGCCAGGCCTACCGGGAGGGGGCCTCGTCCTATCAGCTGAACCCTGGAATAGCACAAGAGACTGACGTCCCCTGAACCGGAGCAAGAGGGAATCCTGCGGCATGTGGCCTGGGGACGTGAGCGCCAAGAGCATCGGCTCCTCCCTGGGGAGGGCTGGCCTGCCCCCCCCCCCCCCCCCCGCCTCCATCCGCCAGCAGCAGATTCTGGTCTTGCCTCCGGAATTTCGTGAGCCGGTTTCTCAAAACAAGTCCTCTGTTTCTTCAGAGAACCCTGATGAATACACACCTGTAGTCTGTCTGTCTGTCTGTCTCTCTGTCTCACGTTCACGTGTATTCCTGCTGCCCTGAAGGTTGAGGGCACACGTACAGGTGAAGAGACTTAAATCAAATGCTTCTAAAGAAGGACGTTGGTGTTGGAGGACAGTGAAGGGCACAGCCAAGTGCTCCGTGACCAGAGATGTGGGGAGGACGTGAGGAATTTCGGGCTGGTCTGTGAGCATCGTATGGCTTTTGCCACGTGTCCTTCAGAAAGGTGCCCGTGAGCAGAGCAGCCTCTCCCTGGCTCAGGGCCGCCTGTCTTTTACCTGCGGTGGAACCTCTTTATTTTGGGGGAGAATCTCACAGGGGGGACCTCCCTGCTTTGCTCCCCTTCTGTGGTCCCCTTTGCTCTCCTACTTGGTGCTTTAAAAACGTGTTCAGAATTTCAAGGAGCTTCAACTCTGCAGATACTGGGTTTGGATACAATGAAAAAGGTTGTTGGTTTTAGAGTTCGGATGGAGACACTCTAAACCGGCCTTCTCTGTTCACTGGGATGGAAGCCCGAGGGGAACACGCACGAGCACACGCAACCCCCTCAGCAGCAGTGGGGGCCAGCGATGGCCAGAAGGCTGGACTGGTCTAGTCCATCTGCGTGTGGCTTTCCGGGCCACTCTGTGGAACCACCGTTCACACCACCAGGAGCCCAGCGGGATGTCCGCCTGAGGAGCGGGTCAGTGGCCTCTGCTCTTCCTGGTCTTTGCAGTCCCGCTGGGCTGAAGGTCCTGCTTTGGGACAGATCAGAGAAGCGAAGGCAAGCGGCGGTTGCGTCCCCTGAGGCTCATCTGCGCTGCTGGAGGAGGGGCAGACGGAGAGGCAGAGAGAGAATCCTAACAGATTCCGTGCCCAGCATGGAGCCTGATGCAGGGCTTGATCTCATGACCCCGAGATCATGACCTGAGCTGAAATCAAGAGTCGGACACTTAACTGACTGAGACACCCAGACACCCCTCACCCCCATCTTAAAGATGAGAAAACCGAGGCTCAGAGAGATGGTCTTGTGGCTAATAAGTGACAGAGCCGAGATAGAAACCCAGGCAGTTCAGCCCCAGAACTCTTGTTCTTGATCACTGGGCCAGGTGTGCCCTGAGACCCTGGTTGCCAGCTTACTGACGGGAAAGCTCTGTGGCGGGATCCTTAAAATTCACCCAGGTAGTGTAGGACTAAAGACTTGATAAAACAATTGTTTTATCTTTTTCAAGTTTTTATTTAAACTCCAGTTAGTTGACATCTAGAGTAATCTTAGTTTCAGGTGTACAATATAGCAATTCATCACTTCCATACAACACCCGGCGCTGATCACAAGTGTCCTCCTTCATCCCCATCACCCATTTAACCCACCGCCCCCTTGGTAACCACGGTTCGTTCTCTGTAGTTATGAGTCTGATTTCTGGTTCACCCCTCTTTAAAACAACTGTTTTTCAAAATAAATAGATAAAGAGGAAGAGGAGAACCTACAGGTTAAAAGATTTAAGTCAATTACAATCTTTGGATTTTATTTGAGTCCTGTTTCACATAAATAAATTAAAAAAACACAATTAGGGAAATATGGACTGCGTTTTTAAAAAAATATTTTATTTATTTGACAGAGAGAGAGAGATCACAAGTTGGCAGAGAGGCAGGCAGAGAGAGAGCTGAGCAGAGAGCTCAATGCGGGACTCGATCTCAGGACCCTGGGATCACGACCTGAGCTGAAGGCAGAGCTTTCAACCCACTGAGCCACCCAGGCGTCCCGTGAACTGCATTTTTGATGATATTAAAGGGTTATTGTAGGTATAATAGTGATACATGGCTTTGTCCAAAAGAGAAAAAAATAGAATGCTTACCTTTTAGAGAGATAGATGTTGATATATTTACTGATTATATGTCATCTGAGATTTGCTTCAAAATAATCAAGAGGATGGGAAGTGAGTGGGGATATAGATAGAACAAAATCACCCATGTTTGATAATAGTTGCAGCTGGAGGACGAGTACATTTGAATTCATTACACTCTCTACTTCTACTCTTCTACTTCTATAATGGAACTTTCCATTATAGAAAATTCAAACAATCACCCTGTTTGAGTTTTTGTTGTATTCTCTCAGAAGTGTTGAAAGCGCCGTGGACCTACTTCACAGGACAAGTGGGAAGAACGACGGTCCCTAGGGAAAGAAGGGGTGGAACCTGCTTTAGAAGAATGTCCTTTATTTGAGGATGACCCCCAATGCTGTCCACGTGGCAGATACTTGGTAAATTCTTCTGGACTGTATGAATGCATGAGCTTATGAATGAATGTGAATGACTGGTGTCCAGTGAGTTAGAGAACGATTCTGTCCTGAGATCAGGAAGAGAATCTAGTTTCGGGGCCAAATATAATGATAAAATGATTCTGTATGGGGGCACCTGGGTGGCTCAGTGGGTTAAGCCACTGCCTTTGGCTCAGGTCATGATCTCAGGGTCCTGGGATTGAGTCCCATATCGGACTCTCTGCTCAGCGGGGAGCCTGCTTCCCTTTCTCTCTCTCTCTCTCTCTCTCTCTACCTGCCTCTCTGTCTACTTGTGATCTCTCTCTGTCAAATAAATAAATAAAATCTTTGAAAAAAATGATTCTGTATGTTTCCTAGTTAATGAAATTGTGTATTTAAGGGCAGCTTTATCTACCACAATCATAATCGGGACTAAAAATACTTCTCCACCAACCCCCCTTATCCTGGTAGACGAATGCACATGGAGAGATTTATTAACACAAAAATCTTAACGTGGAGCGACGTCCCCATCACCACACCTGTCAGAGCCCATGCTCTGCTCTGAGCTCTGGTGCCATGTTTTGCTTGCTCATCCCAGAATCATCCCAGTTCTTCTGAGTATCTAACCCTGAGTTCCCTCTGAGGAGCCGACATGATTACTCTCCTGGCTCCGGGATTATCTGTAACCTGTGCCTGCCAATCCTAACGTAGCATTCTTACAGGCACAGCAATTGTTTCAGGATGGGCATTTGACTGACGCCAGGTCAACCAGCCCCAGTAAAAATGAATCCTGGAGCTTTCAAATGAGTGACTGGAAAAGAGGCACACATCTTGCCTTTGAATTTGAAATTGGAAAAAGAGATATGCCTTCCTGAAGGGAGGGCCTTTCTGATTAAGCAGAGTCAAGAGATATCAGATTATGACAATATCAGTTTGAACCCCTGGGTCCAGCTGTACCTGAAGCCATACAGTGGACTGCTTGAGCTTTGCTAAAACTCTGAAATATAACCAACACAATCTCATGGTAGCAAAGCATATATGGAATGAAGATTCTATTTTAGGCCTAGTGATGCTAGGAAAGAAGAAGCGTTAACTTTTATCATCTTATATTTATTTACAAACTATAGATGTGGACAGAATAGAAAATTGTCTCTGTTCCAGTGGTTGGGTAAGGCACTGCCAGAGATGAGGATCAATGTATTTATCATTCCATGCATTCTTCCCGAGTGCTGAGGGCGACCAGGTGACCGGACAGACTCCTGAGCAGGTGAAACCCGTGGATACTTGAATGTCTTGCCGCTGTATGTGGTGAGGTGACCTCACCCCAGCGCTCAGCTGCCTGATTTATGCTTGGTGGTGGCATCAGACAGATCCAGATTGTGGTGGTGAGTAACTTTGAGCTTTCCCCAGCTTCAGACACAGGATGAGGTCACATTTTATCCTTCAGCCTCTAAATTCTCCAATTGGAGCATCTAAACGGAATGAAGTCTAGGGTGTGGGTTCTGTGAATGTTCAATAGTAATTCAACATTTAGTAAATCCAAACCTCGGGGCTTGGTGTTACAGATTAGGGTTGACAATGTGTCTCTTTGTATAATGATGAGAATATGTATCATTATGCCAGCTGTGAGACCTTGGGCAAGTTACCAAACTTAACTTCTGTTTAATTTCCTCACCCTTTCATAAAATGAGAATAATAATAGTATCTACCTCATAGGGTTGTTGTGAGGTTGAATAAGTTAATAACTTTTAAGAACTTTGAATAGAAATTGGCACTTTGAAAAAAATGAAACAAGATGGAATTGGGAGGGAGACAAACCATAAGAGACTCTTAATCTCACAAAACAAACTGAGGGTTGCCGGGGGTACGGGGGTAGGAGAGGGTGGTGGGGTTATGGACATTGGAGAAGGTATGTGCTATGGTGAGTGCTGTGAAGTGTGTAAACCTGGCGGCGATTCACAGACTTGTACCCCTGGGGCTAATAATACATTATATGTTAATAAAAAAAAAAAGAAATTGGCATCTTGTAAATGTTAAATATCATTATTCCTGAAAAATAATACTTTTTTGCTTCAGATGGATATTTTCTCTTGAACCTGAAACAAGACAAAGAAAAGGCAAAAATATGGGGATTTATGAAAATTGTGAAATTCTCTGTGAGAGTTTGCAGCACTTCTCAGGTATAAGACTTTGAGGTCATGTGTTTTAGTTTTCTGAGGTATTGAATCAGTTGGAAAGCTTGGCTGGAAGTTTCTCTCTTTCTTTCTTTTTTAATATTTTATTTATTTGAGAGAGAGAGAGAGAGAGAGAGCGAGAGAGAGAGCAGATTCCCCACTGAGCAGAGAGCCTGATGTGGGTCTTGATCCTAAGATTATGACCTGAGCCAAAGGCAGCGACTTAACCAACTGAGCCACCCAGGCGCCTCTTGTCTGGAAGTTTCTTAACAGGGGATGAAGGCATTGTTTTTTTTTTTTTTTTTCTTTTTCTTTCCTGGGGTTCTGCTAGATGACCAATCACAGGCAAACTAACTACAATCTTGTAACCACACCTACCCAGACGGTGGTTTCTGTACATCTCAAGAGTTAAGCTGGTAGGGGTTTGAGAGAGTGCTTTGAAATATCCAGGTGGCACAGGAAGTGGTAGTAATTCTAGACTTGGGTCCAACTTTAGCCAATGTCTCAAGGAGATGTTGAGGGCTGATAGCAAGCAACCCCTAGGTTTTCAGAGATGAAATGGTTTTGATTTATATTTGTAGAATGCTATTATTATTTTTTCCCTCCCTTTTTTCCTTCCTCTTCTCCTTTTCTCTCTGTTTCACAGGAAGTATATGCTACCCTCTGCAGAAATAACCACTTTTACCAGTTTGACTATATCCTTTCATTCCTTTTTCTGTATGTTTGCACACACACTTAGAAACTGTTATGTAGAAGCATTGTTTTTTTAAAGATTTTATTTATTAAACACAGAGAGAGAGAGAGAGAGAGAGATCACAAGTAGGCAGAGAGGCAGGCGGGGGGTGGGGGGGGAATCAGACTCCCTGTTGAGCAGAGAGCCCAATGCGGGGCTTGATCTCAAGACCCTAGGATCATGACCTGAGCCCAAGGCAGAGGCTTAACCCACTGAGCCACCCAGGTACCCCTTGTTGAAGCATTATTAAAAATTTTATATAAATGGGATATTTTGAGTTGCTATCTAAATTTGTTTATTTATTTATTTAAAAGACCATTTATTTATTTATTTTTAATGATTTTTTTAAAAGATTATTTATTTATATTTTTTAAAGGATTTTTTAAAATATTTTTTAATGATTATTTATATTTATTTGAGAGAGATAGAGAGAGAGTGTGTGCAAGGAGGAGCAGAGGGAGAGGAAGAGGGACAAGCAGGCTCCACGCTGAGCAGAGAGTCCCACGCGGGGCTCCATCCCAGGACCCTGAGACCATGACCTCAGCTGAAACCAAGAGCTGGATGCTTAACTGACTGAGCCGCTCAGGTGCCCCTAATTATTTCTTATCACATCAAATGCCTTTTCTTTCCATGCCAATACATATAGATCGATCTCTTTCTTTTCAGTTGTTGCTTTTTATTGCATTATCTGGGTACATCATAGTTTATCATCACTTGATAGAATTTGAATTGCTTTCCATTGTTTTGGTCTTGCAGTCTTTCCATAGCCCTCTGTGGACACATGCGGAACTTTTTTGCCAAAAGGCACAATTGAACAATGGCTGGCTGAAACCATTTTTAGATTTAAATTGTAGAACGCATTTTCATTTCACTCTAAAGTTTCCCAGGCCTGGTGGGGCCTTGGTGAGTTTGAGCCTTTGGATAGCCTTATTTTATTGCCGGTTAAAACTGTTGCCCATCTTTTTGACTAAATATGGCCAGATCATGTTGATGGACAGAGAAAGATGAAATGTGCATGTCAGTAAGACGTTCTCTACTCTTAAGACCCACCTACAAGTGCGGGATAGTGAGAGCGGCAACCAAAACATTTGTTGAAATCCTCAGGATTTCAGAAGTAATTTCCTTCAACTGTGTGTAGCCTGGCAACATTTTGGACCATTATAAAATCAACCTCTGTTGTAAGCACTGGGACCATTCATTTTAAGTTGTCTGGTGAGCACACTCTGCCAGCAAGTCTGTAGCTGAATGCCCGTCTCCACAAGGTGCTCATCATCGGTCTTTGTGGTTAGTACCGTGCACCGCCTGGACACTTGACTAGCTTTGCTTAATGAAACGCTTCTGTTGGAGACAACACGAGGCCAGATGTGCTGCGTCAGACGTGATAGCTTTCAACTGCACAAGCTCCACCACAGGGATTTGGGAAGTTTTTATTCTCTGACCCAAATCTGTCGGGACTCCTCTGCTGCTGACTACCACAAAGGAGCTAAGATCAGTTCAAAGACTGTTCGGTGACTTGTTTCTCTGAGACAGTGCTGCTCAAAGTAGCTACTTGCAAACTCTTTTTTACTGGTCTAGAATGAGATAACGCACTTGTACCAGAATGTAAACCATAATGCTGTTCCATTCATGGAAAAACGTCCTGCGGTGAAAAAAAGTTAACTGAAGGGGCGTCTGGGCAGCTCCCTCGGTTAAGCCTCTGCCTTCAGCTCAGGTCATGGTCTCAGGGTCCTGGGATGGAGCCCCACGTCAGGCTCTCTGTTCAGTGGGGAGCCTGCTTCTCCCTCTGTACTCTCTCTTCCTCTCAAATAAATATATGAAAGTCTTGAAAAGAAACGTTAACTGAACTAAACTGTGCTTCATGTCATGGCTGGGTTCCATTCTGGTGTGAGCTCCTTACTTGGTACACTGGTCTGTGAACCACATGCCGAGCAGCCGTAAGGTGCTTTATGAAAACGAATGAACAAATGAACAAATGAGACGTATCTAATCTGGACTGAATGGCTTTTTCAGGGCTGAGGTGGGAGGATGGAGAGGAGAATGGTGATGACAGTGTTCTCTGTCAGAGGGATAGCGTTCCGTGCCTGCTTTGGAACTAGCCGGAAGAGCGAAGCTTCCTGAAGGCCACCGTTGCCCGCACCACCCTCGGTTCACTATGAAATGCATTTCCCCTCTTTCTTCGGCCCTTCTTCTTGTTCAAATCTCTTTTTCCCATGCTTTTGGCATGGGGTTTAAAGAAAGAAAAACAATATATGAGAGTTCATTGTATGTTTTATGTTTTACGCACAATTAAATACAATTTTCACAACTGGGTGTATTCCTACTTTGTAAATGCTCAGAGAGGCTCAGTAACTTGGTCCTACACGTAATAAAGTGGTAGGCTTGAACCTAGGTCTGTTTGGTTCTCTCCCAGATGGTTTGGTCTTTTACTCTCATATCCGAGGAGGTATGAAGGGAATCCAGGTCCAGGACGCCTGGGTGTCTTAGTCAGTTAAGCATCTGCCTTTGGCTCAGATCATGATCCTGGGGTCCTGGGATTGAGCCCCGCATCAGGCTCCCTGCTCAATGGGGAGCCTGCTTCTCCCTCTGCCTGCTGCTCCCCCTGCTTGTGCTCTTGGTCTCTGACAATAAATAAAATCTAAGGAAAAAAAAAGTAATAAATAAAGGAATCCAGGTCCTGGGGCACAACTTGAAAAATGCCCACACTGACACACTGATGTTCCATTTTGGAACTTTGAGGTTCCATTAGTCTCCCAGTCCTGCCACCTTGTTTAATTGCCACGGTCCTGCCACATTGGCCACTTCTCTTTGCCACTTCACATTGGCATTTGTTGGATACTTGTGTGTCCCTGTAGGTTGTAAATATCTTCATCTTATCATTTTTGTATCCTTCACAATAGGGTATGGGGCTTTAAAAGCCATGCATACGATGGGTTGTTGCTTTGAATTAGTCCATAAACTTCTCTATGTGCCAAAGACAAATATTAGATGACTGAGAATGAATGAGACCCCTAGACTGACGCTGTAAGATGTTGTGATGTGAAGCTGAGCATGTGCCTGGGCCCCCAAAGCAGTGCACAGTGGGTAGGAAAGGCATCAGACAGCTCATTCTTCTCCTGAGATGTACTCCATGCTGTCCCTGAATTACGGTGTTTGGAACTTGTTACTATCTGTAACCCTTTTTAGAATGGGAACTGGGTCTTTTGTTGTTTCTCCAGTGCCCAGCACAGTCCCTGACA
The DNA here is from genome assembly GCF_002288905.1 of Enhydra lutris kenyoni. Lineage (NCBI taxonomy): Eukaryota > Metazoa > Chordata > Mammalia > Carnivora > Mustelidae > Enhydra > Enhydra lutris. Next base: position 7,424,315 of record NW_019154105.1, read on the forward strand.
CACAGTTCGTGGCACTTGAAAAGTGTGTAGAATTACTGAATGTGCTCAGTTCTCAGCACTGGCTCTTAAACTGCTGGTGCTAGTGCTATTTGTTCCCACGTGGTTCTTCCATTACAAAGTGTAATTTCTTCTGCTCCTGGATTTCCTGGTCTTGATCTAACACCTTTTCTTCTTTTTCTATCTCTGCCCACTCTGGCTTTGGGTCAGGCCCAATTCTATGACCAGAAGCAGCACAGCAGGGAGGAAGGTGAGAGATGTGACAATTATTAGAACTGTGGTGAAGTACGAGGCAGTGATATGAAAGAAAGACCGTGAGGCTTATGCAGAAGGCAGGCAATGGGTACAGACAGCTCATGCCCACCCAGGCTTGCCTCCGGGAGCTGGAACCTGGCTCCTCTCAGACTACTGTATATCACATTCCCATTACTCCTATGCAGGAGCCAATTATACCTTTGATCTTCCTACAGATAGAGCAGTTCTTTCTTTGGGCACAGAATCAGGCCCTCAACAAGCACTGAATTGGACAACAGGTATGACATGTGGTCCACCAGGGAAGCTCTTAAAGATTCAGTGTCTAAGGTTTTATTGGTGGCTGGTCATACAGGCAGGGCCTTGTTTGACACATTCCCAAATTCCAGACTCCCTGAAGGAAAGCAGGTGTTCACTATAACCATAGCGTTTCTACCAACAATTTAGTCACACTGTGAATGAGGTCATGTGAATCAGGTCATGGTCTCAGGTTTGGAAGAGTGGGAATCCTCTCAAAGTCAAAGTCACCGAATGCCAGCCAAAAGCCAACCCCGTAGGCAGGCCTTTATAAGGACAGTGGTCTCAGGTCTGCTGTGTCAACTCCTTCTCCACACTAGCACAGCTTCAGATTTTTCTGTGGGGTTGGCTAAGGTGCCACCTTCACAGCCCTACATACCAGATGCAGCAGTGGTAGTCTTCATGAGAGCTCTATTTATTCCACAAAATTTAGACAGAGTCTACAGGATGATAGCAGACTAAGGCAGATTCAACGAAGGAACCCTGACTATAGATGCTGTGCCAGATGTGACATCTCTGCTGGAGCAGGTTAACAAGGCTATGGGTACATGGTATGTGGCTACCTGTCCGGTGGGCAATGTTTTTCCATCCCTATTAAAACAGGATCACAAACAGTTCACCCTCACATGGAAGAAATAACAGGCCATGTAACTCTCTGGCTTCCATTAATATAATCAAAAGAGACATAAACCAGGTAGACATTCTACAGAAAGTCACTTAGGTCACCAGACTGATGGATTATGTTAATCCAATGGCATGAGCAAGATGTGATTTGTACATGTGCTCTAGAGGGTGAGATAAAACCCATGCCCCTCAGAGCCTACCGTATCAGTAAAATTTGGGGGGAGGAGTATCCAGGGAGCAGGGGCATGCTAGCATATCCCCTCTGAAGTAAAAGAAAAATTATTACAACCTGCATCTCCCACTATGAAGAAGGAAGCCCATTTCACACTTAATACTCCTCCTCTCAGCTTTTACACTGAGTGACATGAAAGGCTGCCAGTTTTGAGTGACGCCCAAGCAGGAAACATCCAAATTTTGGCAAAAGCCAGTCTGCCACTTGGGTCATCTAATGTAGCAGACCCTATGATATCAGAGTTATTGGTGGAGGGAAAAATGCAGAAGAAATGAAAGCAAAACCACAGTACATATACTCTATTTTTCTCTGCTCATTTTATTGAGTAACTGTATAAAAACCAGATACATTACCAGAGAAAATATTTTATTTTATTTTTCAAATGAATAATGGATTCTTCACTCCTCAATTATTTCTGTAATATTTTACCCTTTTTCAAAACTAAATATATATTTTAATACATTTCACCTTTTCTCAAAGACTGTGGTATAATTTTGATTATCTTTAGCAACCAAAGTCTATTTCCAGCGATTTGAACTTGATATGGAGAAAAATGCCATGTCAAGTCCTTTGTACCTGATTTGGTGCTGAGGTTGAACTGGTGTATTGGTTTGTTCCAGGATCCAGAGGCTACTCCAAGCTTTAAAGCAAAGTGAAACCTTAGGCTGGCCTCGGCTGCTTGAGGCCCCTCTGGATGGGGGTGACTGGTTGGCTCTGCACGGGACAGTTTCTCCCTGGTCTGGGCTGGAATATCTGGAACAGAGTACTGAGGTATTTACTGTGTCTATTTGTTTGGGGTGGCAGGTGAGGAGAACCCTACTTCTTATGTCAGATTTCTATTGGTAATCATCTCTCCATAAGAATAAAGAGCAAAAATGGGTAGCTCTGGGTCCTTAATGATACTGAGATTTTGTTCTCAGTTCCCTATCTCTCAGTAAAATACTAAGCCCAATGACAAAGAAGAAAAGGGCCAAGTTCACTGTGAACACAAGTGGTAAAAGTGACTGTGGTGACTGACTGTGATTGAGGCACAAATTGGGCTTTGACTCTTGGAGAGGTCTCATAGGCTGGAGTCATTCTGAGCAGCCGGTAGAGAGCCAAATTTGGACATACTGTGTTTGGATTGATCCTACTTTTCTCCACTGTCCACTGACTTTAATTTTCATACTCAAAAATAGTCTCCATTTCTATCACAGTATCTCTATAAAATCTAAGATCGTATCCAAACTTCCCCTTCAAATGTCCATTATGAATTCAAAATTAAGTAACTAAAATAAATAGTGGGGAGCTAATGAGATTTTTTTCTAGGTAGTAAAAAGACATGACCTTGGTGTTTCTTCTTAGCATAATGTTGACCTCTGAAATGTGGGAAGGTTCCCATTTAGATGGAATCCTACATAAAAATATAACATGCATTAACACACAGAAAATTCTTGACTACAGAGAAAATTCAAGTGACCATATCCTTACTGATATTAATATAACACAAATAAAATTTCCATGAACATTTCAGCACAAAATGCAATTCATTTCCAGTTAACACAATGAAACAAATGATACTCAAATTCTAACTACTACAGCATAGACATCTGAACGAGGTTTGAATATGTACATGTGTTTCAAAGTGGAATTTGGCTTTGGGCTGGTAATTTTTAATCTAATCCACAGTATTTATGACTCTTAATTTCAGTTGTTCTTAATAAGAAATTAGGAGGAAAGCTAAATTTCTGATACTTGGATCAAAAAATAGCTAAGGGTTCTTCTTTTGTATAGTCAGTAAGAAGCTACTGCTAAAGTAAAGTAAAGTAAAGAAAGTAAAGCTGCTTTCAATAAAAGTCTTTGGACAGTAGACTCTCCTAATTACAGGAAAATATTCTAACCCTTTCTCCAAATCCTATTGCAACTGGAAGAGCCACAATCATTATTTTTTAATGATTTCATCTATATTTTGTATTTTAGAAATGTCAGCAATGTTACTTTCTGTAAAATACAAAGGAGCATTAAAAATGTCCACGTAGTTCTAGCATCTAGAGTTTGAAGACACTCCTTTATAATGAAACAAAATGTTCAGAACAACTGTCCACGACCAAACTTTAAAAATCAGATTTAGGACCTTTTTTTTTTTTTTTTTTTTGCTTTTTAAACCTATGCACATTTGTATCAATTTCTACTTAGAAGGGAGGAATGATGTACCATACTGAAAAACTGAGACCTCGTCAGAGGTCTTCTCAACCTGGCTCTGAACAACTTTAAAAGCCAACAGATCTGTACCATTGCTATTCTCAGGGTCAGGACTATGGGATGCTATGTAAAAAAAAAACAACAACAACAACAACTTTTGGTATTACTAGTAACAAAAGCAACTTGGATCAGATCCAAGATAGCCTTGTGTTATAAATGAATTCTGCTTTATAGTAAAATACATTTAAAGTGTAATTCAACGTACTTACCATAAAGCATATATAAGTCAAGGTACTCCTTTGAAGCCAAAAATCTGATGCTGTTGAAGCAGAGTCCAGTTCCTAAAACCATGGCTTAATGTGGCTAATTTGATATAATTTCCTAAGTCCTGTTGAAACTTGTGGATCTCTTAACATCTTACGATAGTGACCTGGCACTAGTTTAGGTCTATAAAAACATAATTGTCACAAATCATACAAAAACATGATAACTAGCACACATTTCTGTACGTCTTCAAAAAAACCCTTTGGATAACAACTAAATGCATTATGCTATGGGAGAGCCAAAGAAGCACTCTAAATAATGGATAATATTTAATGATGGTAAATGAGAACTATTTTCTAAAAAGCTGTACCAATATTAATTTTAGGTAGAACAGAACATGGAATTATTTCATGAAATATAGTCTCTTTCTATGCTCTCCTGACAACACTCCCAACAGAAAGCTTCCAGTCTATTTGCTGTTTCTTGGCTGATGAGACATTCATCTTTTAATTCCCTGATTGTCTTCCTCAATGATTTTTGGAAACGTTTTTCTCGGTCTAAAACATTCCGCAGACTTTTCTTGGTATCCTCTAGCTCGCTGATCACATGATCTAATTTATGCTTAAGTTTCTTTGGACTGTCCATTACACTGTAGCTATGTTCCTAAAAACATAAACACCAAGTTATTAAACCAGAGAGACAAGTAGTTACGTAAAAGCTTAGCTAGGTCTCAGCTGTTTTCCATTTACAATGCTTAGATATCTTTAAGTTGGTGATACTTAGCGGTTTAAAGAACACAGGAAGAAGATGCGGGTAGAAGCGGTATTCTGGGTGCCCAGAGCCGCCCTCCTTTATCTAAGGCTAGGTGTGACATGGGGGTAGAGAATCTATGGAGGGGAAGCACTGCTCATTGGGGGTAAGTATCTGCTATGAACATGACACTTGTAATGACTACCCAGCTTTTGTTCCCTAGCTGTGGTGCTGCTATGTTTATGTTTTACCTACCAACAAATCTTCAACTCTTACACTTTTAACTATTTTATTTTATATTGATATTCATGTTAAAGGAAATGACAGAAAAGGAGCACTGGAGCAGGTCCTCGGGCTGAGGGTTATATATTTAGAGAGAACTCTGGTTTGGGGTTTTAAGAGAGAGAATTTAGGCTCTCTCAATATTTATTATGGCTATGTTTATGTTTGCTGGGTATACTTTTTTTTCATTTGAAAATAGGGAAAGTAACACTAACATATCTTAAAAAGGCACTATAAAATAATTTTGAAAAGTTTTTATTTAATATTAAAATTAGTAAAGAGGACTTTTGCTTCTAGCCAAGATGAAATAACAGACTGGATTGACTCCTATCTAAAAAACCCCACATATGGCTAAAAGGCATAAAAAATGTTACAAAGATAACTGACATCAGGCAAGGAAGGCAGCAATCCTGGAGGGATGGGAAACTAAGAGGTAAGCCCTCTGGCTGACCACCCAAGCTTACTGCCTTGGGAGAGCTTTAATGCCGTGGAGCTCGGTAGGCTGAGAAGATTTGCAAAGCATCCAGAAAGACCACAGTGGTTACCATTCACAGGACAAAGTACTAGTGAGGAGAGGGAACTCTGAAGATCCTTACAGGCTCCCCTTCTAGTATTCAGTGCACACAGGTAGAAAACCGCTCAAGGATGAGGAAAAAATGACCAGAAAGGACCCTGTGTTCAGAGGGCATTGCCGCTATTCCCACTCCTACCAGATTAGAAAATTTCAGGATTCATGGGGCACTGAGTAGAGTATACAGAAGGGTCTTGCCGCAGTGGTGGAGAACAAATAGCCCTAGATGGAACACTCTTCTAGTCCTGCCTAACAAACAAAACCTGAGAAGATCAAACTGTTTACAAATAACTTTGTGGTATCCCAGAACAAAGCTCAAGAACACAGGGTACAAAAATATCCAGCATCCAGCAAAGTAAAATCCACAATGTGCAGCACACAACATTTATCAGGTAAGCATAGAAATAGGAGAACATAAGCCATAATAAGAAATAAACCAGTCAATGGAAACTAACCCAGAATTGCCACGATGTTGGAATTAGCAGATAAGGGAATTAAGAAAGTTATTAAAATTGTATTCTGTATATTCAAAAAGTTATTTTTGAGACACATAAGATATAAAAAGGAATGAAATAGAACATCTAGAGATAAAATCAACAATGTGTGAGGTGAAAAATACATTGGAGGGAATTAAGGGCAGATTAGTGAAGGTGAGGATTCAGCAATATGAACTATCCAGAATAGACTGCAGAGAGAAAAGGGAATACTGAAAAACAGAACCAGAAAAAAAAAAAAAAATTAGGACAGCATTAGTAAGTGGTAGTGTGACTCATATAGCCTAATATACATGCAGTCAGAATCCCTGAAGGAATGAAAAGAAAGGTTGAGGTAGAATGAAATATCTGAAGAAATCTTGGCCAAAATTTCTCCAAGTCTGATGAAAACTATAAACCCACAGATAAAGAAGCTCAAGCACATTTCTCATCCCAAGCATGAGAAATATGAAGAAAACTAAACTAAGGTACATCATAATCAAATTATTCAAACCACTGGGAAAGAAAAAACCTTAAAAGCAAAGAAAAAAAGAAACATTAGATATATAGAGGATAAAGATGACAGATTTTGCATTAAAAACAAAGCTTGTGAGGATACAGTGGAGCAACATCTCTGAAGAACTAAAAACAAACAAAAGAATCTCCAAAACTATCAACCTAGGATTTTATACCTAATGAAAAGATCTTTCAAAAACAGAGACTAAATAATGATTTTTTTCAGAAATATAAAAGCTGAAAGAATTCATCACCAAATGTTAAAGTCTTTCAGACAGAATGGAACCACAGGGAAATATAGGAATGAAAAGCCCTGGCAATGGCCGCTACATGGGTAAGGTATAAGATTTTTTTCTTATTATTTTATATCTCTTTAAAAGATAATTTATTGTTAAAACAAAAATTAGAACAATGCAGTGTGGGGTTTATAGTCTATATAAAAGTGAAATGTATGATAGCAGTAACACAAATATTGGGAGAAGGGAAATGAAAGTGACTATTTTAAGATTCTTATAATATGTGTTAAGTGAAATATCAGTTGGATATAGCCTTTGATATTTTAAAGATGAATGCTATAGACTCAAAAGCAACCACTAAAACAAAACAAAAAGTTACAGCTAATGAGTCAAAAAAAAAAAAAAGAATATAAAATGGAACCAAAAAAATTCAATTAACCCAAAAAAAGGCTGAAAAAGAAGAAAATGGGAACAAAGAGCAAATGGAACAAGTAAGAGACAAATAAGACAACAGATTTAATTAAACCAAATAATATCAATAAACACATTAGGTGTAAATGGTCTAAATAACCCAAGTAAAAGGCTGAAATTATCAGATTAGAGTAAAAAAAAAAAAATCAAGACCCAAAAATATAACTTACCTAAAAAAATATGCAGTCCAAACACACCAAATAGGTTCAAAGTAAAAGAGCAGAAAAAGATACAGATCTACCTCCACTTATGATGGGTTTCACAAGGCCTATTTTATAATAAAGTGTTGAATATCTCATGTAACTTACTGAATACTGTTATTGGAAGTGAAAAACAATGGTTGTATGGGCACAGAATGGTTCTAAGTGTCTTGATTGTTCACCCCTGTGATCATGTAGCTGATTGGAAGCTGTGTGACTTGCTGCCATTGCCCAACATCATAAGAGTATATATACCACATATCGCTGGCCCAGAAAAAGATGAAAATTAAAAACTTGAAATAGTAAGTGTACTGTCAATATGAGAGACCCATATTCACTAAAGAATGTCATTTCATTAACTACAACAATGGATCATGGTGTAATTTGTTTCAATTGTTGCATAATTTAGATTTATATTTTGAAATAAATAAGATAATCTTTCACATATATTTTCTAAAGAATACAGTTATTTACAATCCTTTTCTGGTAATAATATTCAAGTTAAGTTAAAAAGAACTTAATTATTTATTTAGCACCACTGCATATGAAATGATTCCTAACATCAAAATGTTTATAGTTTAGGGGCACCTGGGTGGCTCAGTAGGTTAAAGCCTCTGCCTTTGGCTCAGGTCATGATCCCAGGGTCCTGGGATCGAGCCCCACATCCGGCTCTCTGCTCAGTGGGGATCCTGCTTTCCCATCTCTCTCTCTCTCTGACTGCCTCTCTGTCTACTTGTGATCTCTCTCTGTCAAATAAATAAATAAAATATTTTAAAAAAATGTTTATAGTTTATTAAAGATATAATATGAATCAATGTATGCTTTGTAAGAGGCAAGTAGTTGTCTTTTCATTGTTTATGAGTAATTCTTGTCTGACATTTTAAAATACAATCTAGTTAAATTGAAAAAAAAAAACCTTGAAATATGGTTTCTATTAAATGTCTATTGATTTTGCATCATTGTAAAGTTGAAAAATCATGCGTCGAACCATCATAAGTTGGGAACGATCTGTATACCAATATATAACACTGATGATAAAGAAAATGAAAGTGGGTATACTGCTATCAGATAAAATAGATTTCAGAGCAAAAGAACATTATAAGGGATAAAGAAAGTTATTTCCTAATAATAAAGGGGTTAAATTATCCAGACATAATAATCCTAAATATTTAGTACCCAATAACAGTGCTATAAAACATAACAAGTAAAAACTGACAACTTCAAGGAGAATTAGAACATTACCAGAAGATTACATTCCTCTCTCAAAAACAGAACAAACAGAAGTTTAGTAGGGATGAAAACTCTTGAATAACACTATAAACAGTTTGACTTAATGGACATTTCTAAAACATTTTGGCCAACATCAGCAGAATGTACATTCTTTGCAAATGCACACAGAACATTAGACCATATTCTAGAATATAAGTCTCAATAAATTGAAAAGGATTTCAAGCCATACAACATATATTCTCTAACTAGAATAGAATTAAATTAGAAATTAATAGAAAGATATGTGGAAAATTCCCCAATTTTTGGAAACCATATGGCACACACCTCTAAATAATTCATGGGTCAAAGAACAAATCAAAATGGAATTCAGAAGTATTCTGAACTAAATGAAAATGAACACATTTAATTTCTGGAGGGTTTCTAAAGCAATACTTAGGAAGAAATTAATATCACTAAATGCCTATATTACAAAGAAACAAGCCTCAACTCAATGACCTTAACTTTCATTTTAAGAAACTAGAAAAAGATGAACAAGTTTTATGGAAGTAGAAAAAAGAAAATAATAAAGATGAATGGAAATCATTGAAGTAAAAAACAAAAACAAAAAAGCAAGAATATTAATGAAACCTAGTTCTTTGATAAGATCAATAAAAAAGATTTTATTTTTAAAGATTTTTATTTATTTATTTGACAGAGAGAGAGAGACATTGAGAGAGGGAATACAAGCAGTGGGAGTGGGAGAGGGAGAAGCAGGTTTTCCTCTAAGCAGGGAGCCTGATGGATGTGGGCTTTGATCCCAGGACCCTGGGATCATGACCTGAACCAAAGGCAGATGCTTAACTGACTGAGCCACCCAGGTGCCCCAGGACAATAAAACTGATAAATCTCTAGGCAGACTGATCAGCAATAAAAGAGAACAGAAACAAATTGCCAATATCAGAAATGGGACAGATAATATCACTACAGATTCTACATATGATAAAAGGATAATAAGCAAATATTATGAACAATTTTAAAATAATAAACTTGACAACTGAGATAAAATGGACAAAGCCCTTGGAAGACACAAGCTACCAAAAAAATTTTCCCACTTCAGGCCCAGATAGTTTTACTAGGGTATTCTATCAAATACTTATGGAAGAAATAATAACAAATCTTTACCAAATCATCTAGAAAAATAAAAAAAGCAGGCAATATTTTATAACTTATTCACTGAGGTCAGCATTATTCTGATTCTAAAACCAGACAAAGACATTACATAGAAAGAAAACTATAGGCAATATCCCGACTATACATACACAGAAAGATTCTGAACAAAATTTTAATAAATCTAATCCAACAATATATAAAAGTGGTAACACACCATGAGGTAAGGTTTAATCTGAGGCTGGTTTAATATTCAAACATGAATTGATATAACTAATCATATTAAAAAACTATAAAAGAAAGCCACATAATCTAAATAGATATAGAAAAAGCATTTGACAAAACTAATATTCACTTCTGATAAAAATTCTCACCAAACTAGGAATAGAAAGGCACTTCCTCAACCTGATAAAAGGCATTTATAAAAAACCTACAGTTAACATCATATTTAGTGGCAAAAGACTGAATGCCTGCCTTCTAAAATCAGGGGCAAAGCCTGGAGAACAGCTCTCAATACTTCTATTCGGCATAGCTCTGGAAGTTCAAAGCAGTGCAATAAAGCAAGAAAAAGAAAAGACCACTGTTTTGGAAAGGAAGAATTAAAACTTCAATGACAGACAAGATGATTATGTAGAAAATCTAACAGCCTCTATAAAAAAGCTTTTATAATTAATATATGAGCTTAGCAAGTTTGCCAAATAGAAGATCCATGTACAAAAATCAACTATCATATACTATCAGTAAAAACAAAACAAAACACCATTTATAATAGCATCCAACTGCATACAACATTAGGGATAAATCTGATAAAGTGAAAGATGGGTATGTAGAAAACTACAAAATATTGCAGAGAGAAGTTAAAGACCTAAATAACTGTAGAGATACAATGAGTTCACAGATTCAAGGACTTAAAATAGTTTCATTAAGATGTCAATTCTTTCCAAATGGAATCCTAGTTAAAATTCCAGCAGAAATTTTTGTAGAACTCGTTACAAAACGATTTTAAAATTCACATGAAAATGCAAAAGATCCAGAATATTCAAAACAACTTTGAAAAAATAACAAAGTTGGAAGACAAACACTATCTGATTTCAAGAATTATTATAAAGTTACAGATCTGGGCTCTAGGTCTGGCTCTAACATGAATACTCAATGAGATGAATAGTAATGCAAGCCTGAAAACTCTGTATGTGTAGGACTTTTCTAAGAAAACCTAAAGAGGTCATTAGATATTTCCATTTAGAAGGTACAGTACCTAAAGGGAGAAATTAATTATTGCGTTTTTCTTGGTAAATAAAGCTCTGTGAAGGCATTCTTTCAACTAAAGTGTAACCAAAGGATTAACTACTTCTATATTATTACTACATCATATATAAAAATTATAATGGCCCTGGGAAGCATTATTTTTGGACATCATATCTGTATTTATATCTATATTTCAAACACCTACATTTCTACTCTAATCCTAATGGAGAAGACATATTAAAAATATCAGCATTAGGTCAGTAAGTAATTTACTTACAAAAATGAACTGGGATTGGAATTCTTCAGTACATGAGGAAGCACCAACAAGCTGGTGATTGTGGTTTGTGACTGGAAGGGTTTTGAGGGTGAAGTTTTTTCTACAATGAAGTTTTTCTCTTTTCTCCTGTTAAGTAGAGTTAATAAAAATCATTGTAGATACTTCTGTCCTTTTTAAAATTTTTATTCCTTCTTAACTTTGTGTAGTGGAATACAATATTTCTTTTCATGGAAACTGCTTGGAAAACTCAGTAAATTTTAAATTCCTTTGAGATTAGTTTTTTTTTAAAATACAAACTACTGTTTATTAAAAAATAATTTGCCATTCATACAATCCTCCAAATAACCTAGATAACCCCTCTCCCCATCCCCAACCCCAGGTCAAGAGAGAGGCAGGTACGGAGAGGCAGATTTGGTCTTAAGTGCTTAAGTTCACTCTCAAATTTTATTTTAAATTGTTTTCTGATAGTATGAACTCAGCTTATATAAAAGACAGCATTTTTAATATGAAATGGCTCTCATGTTTGTTTTAAGGATGTTACTGAAGTCTTGTCCACTAAGTCAGGCAATGTCTCCTTTAAGAGGTCTCAAGAGAAACATTCTTTTCATAGCTATTGCTGAAAAAAGTTTTGCTTCTCCTTAACAGAGAGCATGAATTTTAAGAAAACATATTGACAGTGCAATCCCGGTGACCCAATGTATTCTATTCTTCTTATAGGCCACTAGGAGACTAGAGCTGGTATTCTAGCATACGAACTAGGATGCATTATATGGTATTCTGTAGTGCATAGACCAATACTGCCTTTTAAAAATATATATAAAATCTTTTTACAGGCAATACTGGTCTACATATAACACAGCAACAAAGTATGAGTTTAATCTCTGGGATTAGTTCAAAGGAACTTCCTGAAAATAACCTTTTAGGGGTGAACTTTAGTTCACCTAGAAACAAATTTTCCTAAAAAAATAAGAGTGCTGTTGAGAAAGAATATGTCCTATCACTTCTTAAAGATATATTACTCATTAATAACAGTTAATATAGTGTGCTACTCTCTCAAAGATGAGACAGAAAAATCTAGAAATAGATCAGGTGGGTAAAAGGTTTTAGGAAAAAAAAGGCAGTCTAAATAAGTGGAGAAAACCTGGGGCACCTGGGTGGCTCAGTTGGTTAAGCATCCAGCTTTTGGTTTTAGCTCAGGTCATGATCTCAGGGTTGTGAGATCACAACCTCTGAGTTGTGAGGTTGAGAGCCTCTGGCTCTGTGCTCAGCAGGGAGTCTGCTTCTCTCTCTCTCTGCCCCTCCCCCCACCTCTCATGCGTGTGCATGCGCACCCATTCTCTTTCTCTTCTCAAATAAAATCTTCAAAAAAAAAAAAAATAAGTGAAGAAAGGCTATCGGGGTGCCTGGGTGGCTCAGTTGCTTAAGCATCTGCCTTTGGTTCATGTCATGATCTCGGGATCCTGGGATCAAGCCCTACATTGGGCTCTGTGCTTGGCAGGGAGTCTGCTTCTCCCTCTCACTCTCTGTGTTCTCCCTCTTTCTCTCTCAAATAAATAAATAAAATCTTAAAAAAAAACTAAACAAAAGCTCTAAATCATGTAAAAATGAACTAATTAAGAAAAAGTTATATCCTTTCTATAAAATAAGTCATGTTGAAATTCTAGCACTGAAAATTTATGTAAAAATGAAAATCCTTAGGCAGTAGAAAAAAATAGGGAATATTTATATTATCTTAAGGTGGGGAAGGCTAGAGGCTGAAAATTCAATAGAAAATATAGAATTGACTATTTAAAAGAGACATCTGAATTTTAAACAAAACAAAAAACCCAAACCAACCTGATAATTGTACTAAAAACAACAAAAAGTAACTGCAACTCAGAGGTCAGTTAAATAATCTGTATCTTCAATATGTAGTGTTTTTACACGTAATTTAGAAAAAGATGAAAATAGAAAAGGTCCTCAATAAGTAACTCACAAATTAAAAAATAGAAATGTCTAATAAATGCAGAGACCAAGATCCAAAAATAAATTACAACAAAATGTCATTTTTGCCAATCAATTTTAGCAAAGGTTAAAAACACAACTTACTCTGAGGACTAGGGTGGATGGATACTTTCATGCAAAGGTAATTAGGGAATAGATTGGTACAAGCTTTCTGGTGGGCCGGTGGGGATCTGTATCAAAAGCAAAGTGTTTTAGAATGTGTGTAACCTTTGATGCAAAATTTTATTTCTGGGAATTTAGTTTGAGACAATAAGGATATGTAAAAAGATTTGGCTAGAATAATGTTTATCACAGCACTGTTTAGAATAGTAAGTGATGATAACCTACATACAATAGTAATTGGTTCCATAAACTATTGTTCACACATAAATCAATTGCTACATGGTCACTAAATATGTTTCGTAAAACTGATACCACCAGGTACTGACAGGGATATAGAACCAGAGAACATTTATATGCAGATGGTGAGACTACAAATTGGCAAAACCACTTTGGAAAACGATGGCAGTATCTGCTCGAGCTGAACATACAGATCCCTAGGACCCAGCAGTTGCATTTCTAAGAAAATTGTATGTACACTTTGCAGAAATGTGAAACTACATGTACCCAAGGGCATGGACAAAAACACTCATAGCTGCATCATTCATAACAGACCTAAAGTGAGAACAACCTAAATGTTTATCAACAGTAGAAAGGCATAATTATAGTTTATTTAGATAATAGAATACTATATGGCAAAAAAATAAATGGACTACTATCACATACTAAACATGGATGAATCACACATACAAAATGTTGAGCTAAAGAAGTCAGAGGACATATTGACTTTATATAACAGTGATAAAAGTCAGGATACTATTTACCTTTGGAGGTATAGTGACTGGAAAAGAGCATGAAGGAGGCTTCTGGGGTGATGGTTAATATTTTATATCTTGGTTTAAAGGGATTTAATTCACTTTATGACAACTTATTGCTAGGTACACTTATGATGTGTGCACTTTCCATATGTCTATTTTAGTATAAAGTTTAGTTTAAAAAACTGATGTCTAGGGGCGCCTGGGTGACTCAGTGGGTTAAAGCCTCTGACTTCAGCTCAGGTCATGATCCCAGGGTCCTGGGATCGAGTCCCACCTGGGGAGCCTGCTTCCCCCTTTCTCTCTGCCTGCCTCTCAGCCTACTTGTGATCTCTGTCAAATAAACAAATAAAATCTTAAAAAAACAAAACAAAAAACTGAGGTCTCTATGTTTCTGTTAAAAGTTATCATCTGTAGATGTGCAACACAATTGAGTGGGATGCTTGTTAAAATGTGCAGCTTTCTGGACTCTAGCCCAAACTTAGTGAATCGAATTCTCTGGGCAACAGGATTGTCCACTTTATTTTTTAAAGATTTATGTATTTTAGAGGGAGAGAGTGTGAGCAGGGGGAGTGGCAGAGGGAGAGAATCTTCAAGTAGACTCTTTGCTGAGCATGGAGCCCTACGCAGGGCTCGATCTCATGACCCAGAGATCATGACCTGAGCCAAAACCAGGAGTAGGTTGCTCAGTATACTGAGCCATGCAGATGCCCCGGTTTCCCATTTTAAACAAGCTCCTTGGATAATTCTTATGTAGACTAAAGTCTGAAAGCCATTGTTATGGAAAAATATTTAGTATCATGGAAAGCAGTAGTTCACAGTGGACTCTGGAGCCAAAATGACTGGGTTCTAATCCAGCCTCTGCCATTTAATAGCTATGTAACCCTGGGGAAAGTATTTCAGCTCTCTGGACCTATGTTTCTTCAAGTAGTACAATGAGAATAATAATAGTATTTATTTCACATGGTTGTTAAGAGGACTAAATGAGTTTACAAATAAGGTGCTTAGAATAGTGCTTGGCACATAGTAAACACTATATAAATGCTGGGATGAAAAAGAGAGAGAGAGAGAGACAGACAGATGGAAGCAAATTAAGAAAAGGATATACAGTTGATTCTCGAACAATGCAGGGTTAAGGGCACCAACTCCCCCGCATAGTTGAAAATCTGTGTATAATTTTTGACTCTCCCAAAACTTAACTACCTACTAGTTTGTAGACTGGAAGCCTTACTGACAACACAAATACTTGACTAACACATATTTTGCATATGTCTTCTATGCTGTATTCTTACCATAAAGTAAACTAGAGAAAATGTTATTAAAATCCTAAGGAAGAAAAAAATACATTTATAGTACTGTATTTATTTATTGAAAAAAAAATCTGTGTATAAGGGGACCCATGCATTCAAACTCTGTTGTTCCAGGTTCAAACCTATAGTGTAATTATATTTTTGTAAGAATATATATAGATGAATTTATATACAAACATACATAAACAAATGACTGGAAAGATACACATTGAAGTGTTAAAAGTTATTACCTCTGGATTATATGACTATTGTTAATTTTTTTGTACTTTTTTTTTTAAACAGTAGGTTCCACGCCCAATATGGGCCTTGAACTCAGGACCCTGAGATTAAGAGTCACATGCTCTACCAACTAAGCCAGTTGGGTGCCCCGATGATTGTTAATTTCTATTGTCTTTTTGCTTGCATCATTTAATTTCCCATAATGAAAAACTTTGTTATAAGGATATAGTTTTTGGAAGTTAGTATTATGGTTTATTTGATTATGCATTTCTTAAGATTCTCAACATTAAAGCTAGAAAAGCAAGAAAAACCGTGCCAACAAATTGTACACATGATATTGTACAGGTGTCAACACGGGAGAGAGTGAGGCAGTCTCTACTTGATCACGCAAGCACTGGAAGATGACCCAGTAAAGACGGGTATAGTGGTCAACACCATATAGGAGCAGGCATACTTGTGCATTATAGATCTTCCTTACCTTATGATGGGGTTATGGAAATTTAAAATATTGTAAATTGAAAAGGCATTTGATACACCTAACCTACTGAATATAATAGTTAGCCTCACTTACCATAAACATATGCTCACAACACTTACAGTAGCCTTCAGTTGAGCAAAGTGATCTAACACAAAGACTCTTTTATTTTTTATTTTATGTTTTTTTAGAGAGAGAGAGCAAGAGTGAGAGCAGAGAGGAAGGGGAGAGGGAGGAGGAGACTCTTAAGCAGGCTCCATGCCCAGCATGGAGTCTAACACACGGCTCGATCTCAAGACCCTGAGATCATGACATGAGCAGAAGAGTTGGACACTTAACCAACTGAGCCCCTAGGTGTCCCAAGCCTATTTTATAATGAAGTGTTGATATCTCATGTGATTACTGAATACTGTACTGAAACTGGAAAACAGACTGGTTGTAGAGGTACAGAACAGTTGTTAGTGTATTGGTTGTTTACCCTTGTGGCCACGTGGCTGCAGCTCATTCCCCCTGCCCAGCATCATAGGAGTATGGTAGTGTATACTGCATATCATTAGCCCGGAAAAAGATGAAAATTAAAAATTCAAAGTATGGTTTCTACTGAATGGATACTGCTTTTGCATCATCATAAAGTGGAAAAATTGTAAGACAAAGACCATCTGTACTTCCTGTTTCCATGTTTTGGGAAGGAGGTAATTTCGATGGAAGTTCATTACTGTTGTTCCAGGACCCACAGGCTCTCCCTGAATTTTCTACGCTGGAATCAGTTACTCTATGGTTTCTAGAACCACTTTACCACATATTAAGAGAGATACTGAAGGCAAGGCAGTCAATCTATAACACTAATACCACTGAGAAAAAACACAAAATTCAACTAGATTTTACTTATACAATCCTTTTATTTTCTTTTTCTTACCTTTTCTCTCCTTTCATTCTCCTGTTCTCATCTCTTTTGCTCTTCTTCTTTTTAGTTCTACCTAGGCTTTAAGCTTGAATGTATGTGGCTCTAAAAGTATACTTTGGTCCTGTTAGTGGCTCTGCTCTTGACTTTTGCTCCAGTGTGAGGAGGACTGGCAACTTGGAACTTCAGTTCAACCCTCTTATTTTCCTCCATTGTTTAGATACAAATCCTGAATTATGTTAACTCCTAAGTCAGTCTCCTTCACCAGATCTTAGGAACATACAAATATTTCTGAGTGGCTACTGGTAAAATATTCCTACTATATGTTATAAAAGCTGAAGCAGTAAAAACTCAAAAATGGACTTCAGAGGAACAAGCAAACAATTAAAAATCTTAGCCTCAGTAGTAAAGGTTCTTCAATAGTACCATAAAAAATGAGTAATGATGGTAAGCAGTGTCTCATAAACAAACCTGTAAGTGAGACGGGGAATCAAAGATAGAAGGTATGACTCCAGGTTTCAGTTTAATATTTGGAGCACTTCTGTCAAAATCTGTCTTCTTAAAGTGCCTTGAACACAACACATCTCCTTTTTTAGGCTCCCAAATGCCTGCAGCATTTACATCAAGCCTTTTCATTGCTAATACCCATTTTCTTTTGACGTTTTCATCTGTGGGGAATCTAGAAAAAAAATACAGCAAGTATTTTAAAATTGGAACACTACTGATAGATACTTGAATTAAGGCTGTGACTAAATTGGCTCATTGAAGAGTTTGTTATTATTCTTGAGAAATGGAATATTCAGGAAGCCCTTATGAATCATGCTTTCAGAACTTTCAGTTTTAATAGATTTTTCTATTAATCATGCTGCAGACATATGGCCCCTATTTCAATTTTCTTCATATTATAAAGAAGAAAAGTTTCAATGAATATTTCAGTCTTATATGGGAAGACCCATGACTGGAGGTTTTTCTTCATCTATACATGATAATACCACTTGTGCCTTTTCCCATGTGAAGTGATATCCAGAATTTATCCCAGATGAATGGAGTACTTTGTATTTTCATTCTTCTGTTAGCATCAGAAAGTTGTTTAGTATAGCATTTAATACACAACAGGTCTATCAATGCTTAGTGAACGAGGCGACGAACTGCTGCTGTTTGGAATTCCAGAGATAAGAACTATTTTGAGATCTGGAAATCAATAACCGTATCTTTTCAGTTTTCCAAGCCGATTCAAATCTTTTTTAGAAAACGTAGGGTACACATACTCATTTTTTGTTTCTTCATACCTTGCAAAGTAGTTAACAGATCTTTCTCTAATACGTAGCACAGTGCCTCACACAAAAGCAGCAAAATAAACCTTTAGCAAATGAATAATTGTTAAACCTTATTATTCCTTTCCTTTGCTGTCAGAAGAATGGCTTAAAATAGAAAATCTGGATCATCTTGATTTATCTGTAGTACTGCTAAAGAACCCTTGGTCTGAGCTTGTAATTTATATTTTAGATCTACTTCTAAACAGAAAGGACAGGACATATTTGGGCAAAGATCCTTTCTTCCTACAGACTGTAAACTCCATGTAAACAAAACTGAATTTCTTTGAAGGTATGTTAAAATGCAAAGTAATAACATTAGCAAGAATGAGATACCTTGGCAGGTATCTTAAACTTTTCAACTAAATTATAAAAATGTAAATAGATCCCTGTCACTTCAAACTTAGCTAAAAAAGCGATTTACAGATTTGGGAACTACAGATCAAAGCTGAAGATTTAAGTGGAACTGTCATTGGCTTTTTATAACCGTCAAAAGTACTTGGCTTAACTACAGCAAAATCTTACACGTGAAATGTCAGTCCTTTTAACTTGGAATTGGGCAAACAGCGCGAAGCACATCCAATGGCCGAGCAACATTTCACCATGATTTTAGCAACTCATAACAGAACTGAAAGAAAATTAAAACGGTAAGAGTTAGTAACTTCCAAGCTAAGGGCAACATATTTACTTTTCCCAGCATGTGTTAGGTACTGTGAAATCTCGCTAGAAAGCCAAAGCCAAATATTTTCTGGCAGCTTTAAAAATTTTCCAGGGGCTTGGCCCTTTATAAGGCAAAGCGTATCGCACTCCGCCCTCCGAGGGGTCTGGCTCTATCCCGCGCGGTCTTGTACATTTCCCTTTCGTGGCTTCTTGCAGGCACCAGGTCACAAGGCCTTTGCACACTCACTCACTCCTCCTCATCTTTTGGCTTCGTGTTGCTTCCCCAGGGAAGCCTTCCTTGACGCTCAGATGAAATCAGAGCCCATCTAGCACTAGCTCTCCTCGAACAAACACTTCTTCCCGGCACTTCTCAAAGTCGCAATCTTGCTACAGTGATTCTCTGATTAATGTCTCTCTCCTTCACCAGCCCGTGAGTTCCAGGAGGGCATGGTGGGGCGTGTGTTTTTTCTCACTTTTTGGCCCCATGCTTAACTGGTAACTGGTAAACAGTAAACGTCAACGCATAGTTTGAAGGAATGAAGGACGAGTAAAAGCAGCAACAGGTCGAGGGCCGGCGAGCAGCGACAGCCTGCGCAGGTGCCCGCCCAGAGCCCAGGGGCCTGCGGAGCTCCGCCCCTTTCTCGAGGCTCCGGGCCGCCGCAGGGAGAAAGGGAGGGGCCGCCCTGTCACAAGTGCGGAGGCGGCCGGAGAGCGTCCCTTTTTTCAGGGGGCTACCGGGCGTCTCCGCGCCGCTACGGTCCACCTCGCCCCGAACCACGCCCAAGGTTTGGGCGAGTGGCGATCGAGGGTGGGAGGGGGAGAAGAAGCAACCTAAGAGTTATTACCGTTAGCGGCGAAGTCAGCGACTAACGTCGACGACAAAGATTGCGCTTCCCTTCACTTCCGCCCCGTCGTCCCGGGAACCGGAAATCCGGCTGCCCCGCGTCACGTGCTCGGCCGCCATATTGGCTCGGCTGGCCGCTGCGGTCGGTAGGGGGCGGTGTGCTCGTGACGCTACTTCTCTGGGCGTGGTTTTCGTCCTGCGGAGAGGGTTCGTGGAGTTTGAGGGGAGGTGGCAGAGATGGCGGCCTCGGCGCGGGAAGATGGCGCCCGCGGCCCAAAGCAAGGGCGACGGGGCTGCGAGCACTATGACAGAGGATGTCTCCTGAAGGTGACTACTTCAGTGGGCTCTTCCCTTACAAGCTTCCGCGGGACCGGGTGGGGAGGGAGCGGAGTGGGCAAGGCGGTTAGGCTTGGGCTTAAGTTAGAGGCTAAGCTGTTTGTCGGTCTACCTTCTCCACCTCGAGTTGGGTTCTTGCTGTGGAGAATGTTTTGGCAAGGCGACCGCAGGTCCCCACCTTTCCCCCTGCTTTACACTTCGTGAGCAAAGCTCTCTGCTCGGGGAAGAACGTGGGCTTGCACATCGCTCACTTCATCAGTGCGTTTCTGTAGTGTTTTGCTACGGTAAGTAGACTGAGGCAGCCCCGGGCCTGGGCTGGCTTCCGGCCAGGGTGACTTTCAGGTGTGCGATGAAGTAATGGAAGACGGAGAAGTGAGTGGAGAATCGGAATAGGATTTCAGCTCCTTAGTGAGTAAGTTGTACAGCTCGCCAGCTGCATTTTAGAGTCAATGAGTATGTCGAAGCCCGCCAGGAGAATGTTTCTGTGGACTAGGAAGACCGCCATGGAATTGCCACTAGATAGATTATGTGTAGCAAAGTGCCCAGTATGCATATATTGTTATTTTTGCTGTTTACTTTGAGGAAAATTGCTAGTCAGTCTAGAGCATTGTAACTTGCCACCCGTTCAGTTAAAGTTTCCTGATTTTGTTGTTGCTGCAAGAAGCAATTTAAAGATTTTACTTAGAGGGTTTGAGCTTTGGAGTCCCACAGCCCTATCCCCACATCTAGCTCTGACCCTTGATAGGTCAGTGCTTTTGAGCAAGTGCTCCATTTGTGAAGTAGGGGTGACAGAAGTTCCTGTTTCATTTAAAAAGAAAGAAAGAAAGAAAGAAAAACAACAACAAAAAAGGATGAGGCCTGTAAGGACACTTAGAGCCTTCTTTTTAGGCCAGCCTTGGTGAACATTCCTCCACTGCACTGGGTGAAGCTCTTTCAAGGTTAGGGGTTCCCCAAGTGTTGTGTAAGCAAACTGAATGCTGTCCTTACGATTCCATTTCCACTGATATGTTTTGTTACTCTTTGAAACTCAATAACAGGAGCTGAATTCAACACGTTGGCCCTTTCCCCCAGGAAACCACATAAATGTGTCTGTGTTTCATAGTGCTGAGATATTTGACCCTGAGTATCAAATACTTTTTTGCCTTCCCCCTCCTTCTTCCTTGAATACCAGAAGCCAAATGAAGAGTTTTAAGGAGGAAGTAATCAACTAAATCAAATGCTGCAGTTTGAGTAAGATAAGAAGTGAAAATTGACCTTTACATTTGGCAAGGAGGTCACTGGTGATCTTGACAAGAGACGTTTCAGTGGAGAGATTGGGACAAAGCCTGATGGGAGTGGATTTGAGAGAGATTGAGAGTAGTGGAACTGCAAGTAGCCTTCATAGACAAGTCGTGGAGTTTTGCTGTAAAAGAGAGCAAAAAAAAAAAAAAAGTCTAGTTGCTGAGAGATGTGGGATCATGAGATTTTTTTCCCTTTAAAATTGGAGGTATTACAGCATGTTCGCATATTGGAAATAACCCAGTGAGAATTTTTTTTTTTTTTAAAGATTTTGTTTATTTATAAGAGAGAGTGCAAGTGCACAAGCAGGAGGAGGTGCAGGCAGAGGAAGAAGCTTCCCGCTGAGCAAGGAGCCTTCTGCAGCACTCCATTGGAGGACCCTGGGATCATTGTCTGAGCCGAAGACAGGCACTTAACTGACTGAGCCACTCAGGTGTCCCATGAAGTGAGAACATTTTATAATGCAGGAGGGAAAGAAAAAACTGTAGAAGCATTTGCTGCTCTTACGTAATCAAAGAAAAGATGGGATCCAGTGTAGAAGTGGAGGAGTTGGCCTTAGAGAAAAATATATAACAGAAAGGAAGATGGAGTACTAGGTACATTTGCAAGTAGGTTGATAGAGTTTGTGAGAAAATGTTTTCTTTGATTTTTTCTGTTTAATAAGATAATGAGCAGAGTGTAAGGGTGGAGGAAAGGTTTAAAGAGAGAAGATGTGAAATAATCATTTAGATTTTAGGTCCTAGACTGTAGAAAAATGAGGGAATCGACTAGGGCAATATAATAAAAACCCACTTTTTTTTTTTTTTAAAGATTTTTATTTATTTATTTGACAGATAGAGATCACAAGTAGGCAGAGAGATAGGCAGAAAGAGAGGGGGAATTAGACTTCTCACCGAGTGGAGAGCCTGATGCGGGGCTCGATCCCAGGACCCTGGGATCATGACCTGAGCCGAAGGCAGAGGTTTTAACCCACTGAGCCACCCAGGCGCCCCAAAACTCACTTTTTAATTAGTGATCATGACTTAAAAATGAGACTAGTGTGAAAATTCTTATTCAGCTGTGTCTGCCTATTCCTATACAGGAGAGAATTGGATTTAACCAGACTTGGGGTTTTGGTTGGGAGAGTATTGTAGAGGAAGAGAGAAGGAAAGAATTAGAATATGTGCAAGGGAAGCATTGAAGTGAGTTGGAAAGAGGGGGGGGGTAGTGGTTAGAGGATTTCATACTTGAACTTACGATACAAACAAGATTTAGTTCTTGTTTTAGAGCATGGTTCTCAAAGTGTGGTGAATGGACACCCCCCCCCCCCGTGATTCCTGAGGCACTTTCAGGGGATCCTTGGGGTCAAAACTACTTTCTAATACTAAGATTTTGTCTTTTTCAGTGTGTGCAAAAGCAGTTATTAAAACTGCTGGCATCTGACCTGTACTATACCTATAGTTTAAAAAAGAAGTTTCACTTAAGGCTGTCATTGATAAAACTAAAGCAATAAAGTTACTAATTTTGTAAAAATCTCAGCTCTCAAATATGTCTTTTTACATGTTTGATGAAATGGAATGTTTTCATCAAGCACTTCTGCATACTAAAATTAGATGGTTGTTGTGAGGAAAGTTCTTATGCAGTTGGATTGTGAACTGAACTAGTTTCTCATGTAACAGTTTTTACTTGAAATCTTGTTATTTAGACTTGAGTATTTGGTGGGCACTTTCTTGAAAAGTGAACCATTGAAAAGAAACTGTCATTACAAGGAAAACAATTGACGGTGGTAAAATTCAACCTTTCACATAAAAATTAGAATTTTGAAACACTTGTATGAGCTTCTGTAAGCTTAAAAGTGTCCCAATACCTAAAGACTTTGCTGATGAGATTGGTAGTGATGTTAACAAATAATGATTTTTTTTTTTTTTTTTATATTGCATGGAAAATGTGTGAACATTTGGAATACCTGTAGAACTCAGTGCACTGATATTTTCCTAATGACTAATGGGTGGGTAAAAGGTTGATTCAAAGTGCAGGATAGATCAGAGGATTTTGATGCAACAGAGGGAGAAAAGTTCATCAGTACAATTTCAGAGCCCATGTTACAACTGATCATTTTTAAAACTTGTCAAGTTTTGGTGTAGTATCAGAGAAGAGTATCCATAATTCTCTGTAAAGTCTATCAAAATACTCCTCCCTTTTCCAACTATATATTTGTGGGAGTCCAAACTTTCTTCATATACTTCATCTAAACCAATTGAATACGGAAGTTGAAGCAGAAATGAGAATCCAGCTATTTTGGGGGAAACTAGCTATTTTTCATTAAAATATGTCATTTACATTAACATGTAATGGGTTTGTTACTATTTTTTTTTTTTAATATTTATTTATTTGACAGACAGAGATCACAAGTAGGCAGAGAGGCAGGCAGAGAGAGAGGGGGAAGCAGGCTCCCCGCTGAGCAGAGAGCCTGATGCGGGGCTGGATCCCAGGACCCTGAGATCGTGACCTGAGCCAAAGGCAGAGGTTTCAACCCACTGAGCCACCCAGGTGCCCCGGTTTGTTACTATTTTTAAAAGAAGTAATATTTTAAAAACCTTTTCAGTTTTATTTTATATTATGGTGTCAGAGATAATTCACATAATCAGAAGCTCTTTGAGATCCTCAACAATTTTTTTTTTTTTTAATTTATTTGGCAGACAGAGATCACAAGTAGGCAGAGAGGCAGGCAGAGAGAGAGGAGTAAGCAGGCTCCCTACTGAGCAGAGAGCCCGACACGGGACTCTATCCCAGGACCCTGAGATCATGACCTGAGCTGAAGGCAGAGGCTTAACCCACTGAGCCACCCAGGCGCACCTCCTCAACAATGTTTAAGAGTGTAAAAGGGTCCTGAGACCAAAACATTTGGGAACCCCTATTCTGTGGTATGACTGTGAGAATATTTGGCTGAGTAGGGTTGAAGGACGAGGCCATTGGAAGTGAGAAAGTCAAGGAATTGAGGGTGGTTGTGCAGATCACTAAGATTTAGGATGAGAATAGTGTTGGGAGAGAAAGGGTACTAGTTGAGTGTTAAAATCTTTAAGGAATGAACTCTGTTGTGCTAAATCATCATAAGAAATCTTCAGAAATGAGTGAATTTGGAAGGTCACAGTATACTGGAAAGTACTGGGTTAACTTACTGCTTAGAAACTTCTTGAGGTACTAGTTAGAATAAAGCTAAGCTACTAAGGGTAACCTAACAGTTTCAAGGTGAATTATCCAGTTTGGCGATGAGACTGATCCACATCATCACTCCAGGGACAAGTTTTTCCCATTGTATTATTTTGCCATGTTTTAGGGCATACAGTCATCAGCTGGGTTGCTGTCATGTCCAGGTTTCATCTGATGGAAAAGGGAAAGGGAGCATGGAGGAGGAGGCGTGCCCAGTTTCTTAATACTCAGGCCCAGGAGTGGCACTGATTTCTTCTGCTCATTTCCTTTTGGTAAGAACTTAGTCATTTGACCACAGCTGAAATCAAAGAAGTCTGGGAACTGTAGTATAGCTGGGCAATCATGTGTCCAAGAAGAAGGAGAGAAAAGATTTTGGCAGTCTGCCACTCTTGAAAACAAGGGCTATCCCTTAAATTTATTCTGCCTTCTAAAATATCAAGGATATAGCTGATGATTAATAAACACGAGTGAATTAAAATATAATCTTTATTATAGTTAATGTTTAAAGGTTGAAGTAGGTAAATGACTTTATCTGGAAATGTCTCAGAAGAAGTTGCCTGCCTGCCGTTTAGGCTGAGGATGAGTTTAGGGTGTTGTGTGATTAGTTCTGTCTGTGGGTGTCCATTCTTCATAATTCTTTAGTATTTAAGGACCAGATTATGTTAAACTTGAGGTAGATAGACATAGATGTTGAGGGGGAATAGTTAAAATATGCTAAGAAATAGTGAAAAGTTATGTTGAGGATCAGTTTACAAACCGATTGATTGGTTGTATTCTTTGACTTTATTCCAGGAGGAGGAAGAAAAATTTTTTTTGCATTGTAAACTTATCTTTTCTTATACCTCTTTTTCCCCCTGGGCATTAGGCACCTTGCTGTGACAGACTTTATACTTGTCGGTTGTGTCATGATAGCAATGAAGATCATCAGCTAGATCGCTTTAAAGTAAAGGAAGTGCAGTGCATAAACTGTGAAAAAATTCAGCACGTAAGATTTTATCATATTTCCGTTTTCTTTTTAAAAAATGTTAAGATGATTTACAAAACTGATCAAGAGTATGCAGATAAGACTTCTTTAACTCTAAGCAGTATCATTGGTTTAAATGTTTAAGACCTTGTAAGAATCTGCGTATATTGTAACAAATTGTGGATATTCAAATAATTATAGAAAATGTTTTGGAAAATTTAATTTAATTGTTAATTACATGTGTCTGTTTTAGGCCCAACAGACTTGCGAAGAATGTAGCACATTGTTTGGGGAATATTATTGCAGTATATGCCATCTCTTTGACAAAGACAAGAAACAGTATCATTGTGAAAACTGTGGAATTTGTAGGTACTGTATGTAAAATGTTCTTTTCTGATTATTTTTAATGTACCTGAGCAATAATAGTTTTTAAAATCTGTTTTGTTGGTGTATAATTTGCATCTAATAAAATGCATTCATTTTAAGTTTTCAGTTCAGTAAGTGTGACAAATAAATATAACCATGTTACTACCAACACGGTAAACATTAAAAACATTTCTGCTATTCTAAAAAAATTTTTCATGCCTCTTTTGTAGTAATAATTTAATTAGCCCAACAGTTATTGTGTGGCTATTTAAAAATTTAACTTTGGATATAAAGCATGCTTTTATATGAAGTGTTTTGTAGGCAACTGAAGTAGAAAATTAGGGTGGACTTTACTTTTTTAAAAATCAGTTTTTAAAAACATTTTCAAAGTATAGGCTGATTTTATAAAATTTGGAAAACATGAAAAAGTGGAAAGAACAAAAGAAACCTACAGTCTAGGGGCGCCTGGGTGGCGCAGTGGGTTAAGCCGCTGCCTTCGGCTCAGGTCATGATCTCAGGGTCCTGGGATCGAGCCCCGCATCGGGCTCTCTGCTTGGCAAGGAGCCTGCTTCCTCCTCTCTCTCTGCCTGCCTCTCTGCCTGCTTGTGATCTCTGTCTGTCAAATAAATAAATTAAAAAAAAAATTATAAAAAAAAAAAAAAAGAAACCTACAGTCTAGTCTCTCACTGATAAGCTACTATTAACATGCTGTATGTAGGAGTTTTTCTTTCTAAAAACCCTGAAATATTAGATACATACAAAAGCACATGCATAACATGTGTTATAAAGTATACTGATACAGAAAGTCACTCATTTTAAGAAATAGAATGTTACCAATACTGTTGAAGCTCCAAGTGTTCCACGTTAGTCTTTTCTCCTCTTTCCCATTGGAGATAACCACTGTCTTGAATATTTTAAATCACTTTCTAGCTTTTATGTAGTTTGTTTTTAAGGATGTATAACAAACATACCAAAAGATGCAGAAATCATAAACAAGCAACCTTAGGAGTTTATTTAGGAAAACGTTCTTTTTTTAATCACCACCCAGATCAAAAAGTGGTGTATGTTCATAGCAATGTAGCAGCCTCTCTTATGCCCCCTTCAAGTCAGTATACTCGTGCAAAGGTAACCACTCTACTGAATTTTGTAAATGGAATCATGTGGTATTTGCTTTTTTGCGTTTTTATATATTTTAAGGCAATATCATTCAGTGTTTACATAGATTTGTTCTATTTTCCTTTATGATTGACCCATTTGCCCTTATATAGTGTCTCTTTTTATCTTTAGCAATATTTCCTGCCTTAAGAGCTACTATATCTAGATCACCTTTCATTGATTGGTTTTTACATGTGTATCCATTCCTTTTCTTTTTTTATTCCAAACATTCTGTATACTTCTATTTAAGGCATGTATCTTGTAAGCAGAATATAGTTGAATTTTATTTTTTTACGGAGTTTGATGAAAACTCTTTTAATTAGGACATTGATTCTACTTATTAATATAATTGTTTAAATGTACATATAAATCTACAATGTACAATTTTCCAATTCAGTCTACAATTTTAGTATTTTTTTTATTCCCTTAGTATTTGTTTGTCCTTTTTTTCCCTCTTTGTTTGCCTTCTCTTGGATTAATCAGCAATGTAAATTTGTTAGAGATACATTCTTCTATTATTCTCTTAGCAGTTTTTTTAGAAATTTTAAGTTACATCCGTGTTTTACTAGCGAAATGCATTTATCATTTCTGGGCAGTGCAAGAACCTTAACTAAGAGGATTTACGTGCAGTTGTCATGTTTTTAGTGTGTATATTTAAAACTCTATAGACATTGTTTTGAACAGCTGATATTTTCTTAGGTTTACCTACATATTTACCATTTCTTTTGCTCTTCTTGCCTTCCTGCATCTCCTTTGTCTTCAGGATTATTTTCCTTCAGTTTCAAGAATTGTTTTCATTATTACTTTTAGTGAGGCTCTGGTGGTGACATATTGTCAGTTTTTTGTCTCTTTGAAAATGTCTTTGTTTTGCCTTCATTTGTAAGATTTTGGGGGGGGAGGGTTGTAGAATTACTTTCTTTCAGCCTGTTAAAGATACTCGGGTGCCATGGTTTCTGTTTCAGAGTCACCTAACAGGATTATTATTGCTTCTTTGAGGATAATCTGTCCTTTATCCCTCTCTCGATGTTTTCAAGTCATTGGTTTTTAGCAGTTTTTCCATGATGTGTCCAGGTTTGTAAAATATTTATCCGGCTTGCAGTTTGTAGAGTTTCTTGAATCTGTGGCTTGATGTCTTCGGTCAGTTTTGAAATATTCTTGGCCAGTGTCTCTTCAGATAATGTTTCTGCCCCCTGCTCTTGCCTCTCCTGAGACTCTAGGTTTAGACCTTTTCACTATGTCCCATACGTCTCTTAAATTTCTTTTCCTGTATTTATCTTTTTCTTTCCTTTCACGCTTAAATTGCATAGTTCCTACTGATTTATATTCCAGGTCTCTGTTGTACTGTGTTGAATCTAATATGGAATCTATTGAGTTTTTCATTTTAGGCTTTATTTTTCTTCTTAAAATTATAGAATTTATGTTTAATTCTCCCCCATCCTCTGTACCTTCCATTTTTCAGATGAAATTCTTCACCTTTTTTTCCCTTCAACATATTACTCACTGGTAATTGAATGGCAGTTGTCTGAGAAATCCACTGTCTTGATTACCTGTGGGTCAGTTCTGATTTCTGTTTTTCTTCCTTTGGTGTTTGGTTCTTTAGTCCTGCCTTTTGGCATGCTTGACACTTTTTTTAGTTGGTTGTTGGACAAAATTGTATAAGCTCCGTATGCTTTTTTTCCAAAGAGAATTTTCTTTTGGCAAGCAGTTAATTAGAGACAGATTCCATTTATCCAATTAAAGATTGAGATGATTAGTCCTGTTCGATTTTGTTTTCCCTAATACTCAGGCTCCTAGCACATGGTTCCTCATGGGACTTGACTTAAAGCCAGGGTTGGTTACCAAGGCATCTCTGGTGGTGGGTGGGACCTGGTCTCCAGATGTTTGCCTCCCTAGCAGAGAGATTGCCAGAGGGTTTACTTGGTTTCCTACCCCTTTACCTACTGCTTGCTGCTTGGCTCCTTAGCTTCTAATAGACTAGTGTGGACTCCAAGTTCCCCAAGGAAGAAGCAGGCTTTGCCTCAAGGTATTTCCTTCTCTCTGGGATGTTGACCCTTTAAGCCCTTAGTTGTTCTTTACTGCTATTAAAGGGCTTGTTTGTTTTCTTTGAATCTAGCCTCTGTAGTTGTCAGTGGGAGTTTTGGTCCTATACAGGCTACTTTTATCTTTGTGGAGTGGAAGTTTACAATATATGTTTAGGTTTGCTTATTTTTAAACTCACATTCTATTTATTCTTCTGTGGCTTTTTTTTTTTTTTTAAACAAAACCTTGTTTCTAGGGTTCATCCTGTTTGATTCATGAGCTCCAGTTCATTTTTACTGTTATATTGAGTTATTTTGTATGTCAGATCTGCACAGTTTTTAATTACCACTATTAAAGGAATCAACACATTTTATGGTTAATTTATTGACTTTCAAGTAGTTGAGACTGCAGAATAGGTAGACATCTCTTCTTACCCTATATATATTAAGCTTTATGAAATTAAGATGTTTTCAAATTCTAAATTCCTATACCTGGTAAATATTGAGATTTATGAGATCAAGGTATTTTCAGACTTTAAATTTGTATACCTGGGAGTGCCATGTATATAGTAGGTGTTTAGTAATGTGTAGGTTGTGTATCTTCAGCAAAATATTTTTAGTGTTATGATTTCAATCTGTTTATGAGGAAAATTTGTCATCAACATTTAGCATCTAAATATATTTTTAAATCCTTCTACAAATAACAGAATATTTTTTATTGTTTGTATAATTTATATATTTATTATGAATGACAAAGGTAGTGAAAAACAGCTTCATTAGAAATTTTAGTAAGAATTTAAATGTTGCAAATCTAAATTTTGATTCCATATTTTTCTAGTTCTGAAGGGATATGTACTAAATTTGGCAATACCTTTGAATGTAGCTATTTCCTGGTCATTTGTCATGCATAAATCTGACACATGTCCTTCTTGTAATAACTGATAGGTTTTAGATACAATTCTAGTAGGCTCTAGTTTGTAATTACTTTAATTTACAGGCTTGTAAATTTTTTCACGTCCTGCACTCATACCATCAAAAGATATTGATTGCAGATCTCAAGTACACTACTAATAGGTTCTGGCTTATCATTACTTCTGTTTATGCATTGTCAAATTCAGTGTTTTTGAAGCCTTTGAAAGCTCATAATTATATCTAAAGGTGACTATCCAGACTGGAATGAACTCATAAAGATAGCATACTCATTACATTAAATAAAATGCTCCTGAATTTAAAAAAAAAAAAAAAAAAGGTGACTATCTTTTTAGTTTCAATATAACAAAATTTTATTTACTTTTAGATTTATAAACACCTTATTTAGGATGATCAATCTTGTAATTTTTTTCACTTTTTACATCATCTGTTTTCTTCAAGATACTTTTTTTTTTTTTAAGATTTTTATTTGAGAGGGAGAGAGCAAGAGAGAGAGAGCGCGCACACATGGGGAGAGGGGCATCGGGAGAGGGAGAAGCTGATTCCTAGATGAGCCCGGAGCCCACTGAGGGGCTTGATCGAAGGATCCCAGGACCATGACCTGAGCTGAAGGCAGGAGCTTAAAGGACTGAGCCACCCAGGCACCTCCCTTCCACATACTTTATACACATACTTCCCTTTCAACATTTCTCCATTTAGGAGCCATACCACGTAAATTTTGGGGTATAAACTTTATAAAAGATGGAAGAGTGCTGTTACAACCTTTTAGCAAAATGGGATGGTCTAGTTTCATGTAACAAAATACTGTGAATTGAAGTCCCTCCTAGTGAATGACCAGGTGAGGAATCCATTTTTTTTTTTTTCCCCTTAGAAGTACATTGTTCAGGGGCACCTGGTTGGCTCAGTTGGTTGAACATCCAACTCTTGATTTTGGCTCAGGTCATGATTTCGGGGTCGTGAGATTGAGTCCCGCGTCAGGCTCCATGCTCAGCAGGAGTCTGCTGGAGATTCTTTCTCTCCCTCTTCCTTTGCCTCTCCCCCTATACTCAGTCACTTCTCACTCTCTCTCTAAAATAAAAATAAATCTTAAAAACAAACATTGTTCATTCATTTTCTTGTGAGGCCGTTCATCTAGTATGTGTTACAGACATGATTATGATCACTTCAGGTAGGTATTTTAGGTGGCATTGTGTCTGTTGTCATTGTTCAGAAATCCTTGGAACATCTTTGTACAGTTCTTTTTTTTTTTTTAAAGATTTTTTTTTATTTATTTATTTGACAGACAGATCACGAGTAGGCAGAGAGGCAGGCAGAGAGAGAGGAGGAGGCAGGCTCCCCGCTGAGCAGAGAGCCCGATGCGGGACTTGATCCCAGGACCCTGAGATCGTGACCTGAGCCGAAGGCAGAGGCTTTAACCACTGAGCCACCCAGGCGCCCCCATCTTTGTACAGTTCTTTCAGAGTGCCTATGGCACACTGAAAATTCACTCCCCTTGGGGATTTTCAGAGGTATTCATTTATTATTATTTTTTTAAAGCTTGCTAAAAGATACCGGGGGGTAGGGGTGCCTGGGTGGCTCAGTCGGTTAAGCATCCACCTCTCGATTTCGGCTCAGGTCGTGCTGTCAGAGCTATGAGATCAAGCCCTGTGTCAGACTCCCTGCTGGGTGTGGAGCCTGCTTAAAATTCTCTTTCTCCTTCTGCCACTCCCCCATTCCCTCTCCCTCTCTGAAAAAGATACTGGGAGCAAAATCTATTAAATAAGATTGGCAAACACTGTTTAGTCAGAAATGACATAGCCATTAGAAAATGTTAATTTTTTTAAACAATAAATATCAAAAGACAATTCAAAAATGTTTCTGCAATAGCAGTGTCATTGGAAACTCTTTACCCTTTCATGATGACATTTAAAAAAAATGTCATTTGAGTGTATGAATTATTAAATTTTTGCTTAAATATCAGTCTTTTTTATTTTATAGTTGAACCTTCTTTGATATTCTTTTACAACGAGTCCCCTTTTGGATATTAACGACAACTTTTTTGTCTTAAGTATATTATGAAACGTAGTTATTGCTTTTAGTCCATTTAAGAAATCTGCAAAGTAAAGGTGATCAGATTTCTCCTGCTGGTGCTTGGTACTTACAACACCGCTAAGCTTGACTCTGGTCTCTGGGCTTGAAAATTATTGTCTTAATGCAATAATCACTGTAAGGAAATCAGTGCTTCTTACGAGTTTAGTAAGAATATTAATCCTGATTTTATATTTTAAAATAGCTCCATCATAGTTAGATAATCTTTTGACTGTGGCGGTTATTCTCTCAAAGAGTGACATGCCCTAAAAACAGGGTTTCACTTTTTCCTTAATTAGAGGCAGACATCCAACACTGAATTTTTTGGCAATGGGTGCATATATCCTTACTGAAGTGTGCTAGAATGAGCTTGTTTTCTTTCTTTTTTTTTTTTTTTTTAAATGGGGAAATATAATTTCTTATTGTTATTAAATAAGCGCCAGGATACTTACCATGAGAGTATGATATGGCAAATGTGGTTTTGGTGTTCTCATTTCTTCTCTTAAAAAATGTTTCAGCCCTTTGACTGTATAATTCCATTTTTATTTTTATTTATTTATTTTTTTTAAAGATTTTATTTATTTATTTGACAGACAGAGATTACAAGTAGGCAGAGAGGAAGTCAGAGAGAGAAGGAAGCAGGCTCCCCGCTGAGCAGAGAGCCCGATGTGGGGCTCGATCCCAGGACCCTGGGATCATGACCTGAGCTGAAGGCAGAGGCTTTAACCCACTGAGCCACCCAGGTGCCCCTATAATTCCATTTTTAGATTATCCCAAGGAAATAGAGTTATGTACCAAGAATTATGTGTAGAATATGTCTTGTACCAGTAAATATATAACAAAAATATAATAATGAAAATTGAGAACCAACCTGTATGTTGGAAGATTGTAAAATTTGCAAGCCCATATTAAAAGTAAGTTCTTGAATAATATTTAGGGATTGGGAGAATGATTTGTACAAAATGTCTGTCAGGATATCATACATACCAAAATATTAGCTGTAGTTACCTATGAGTGGCGGTATCATAATTGATGTTTGTTATTTTTTGGTATATTTGTTGGTTCATGTTCTTCTGGGTTTTACACATTTTTTTTTTAAGATTTTATTTGAGAAAGATAGAGTGCATGCACGCATGCACGAGTGGTGAGAGGGAGAAGCATATTCTCCTCTGAGCAGGGAGCTTCATGTGGAGCTTGATCCCAGGACCCTGGGATCATGGCTGTGCTGAAGGCACTTAACTGAGTCACCCAGGGGCCCTGGTTTTACACACTTTAAATAATGAATGCAGGGAGCTTGCCTCTCCTTCTCCCACTCTCCCTGCCTGTGATTTCTCTCTCTCACTGTGTCTCTTAATGTCAAATAAATAAATAAAATCTTAAAAAAAATAAAATGTATTTCCTGTCTCATAACCTAAGAAGTGCAAATTAAAATGTCTTTTATTTGTCTGTCATCTAGGTAAGCAGTGCTCACTAGGGTGTGGGGAGCACAGGTGTGGTCACACGTTGTTGGTGGGAGCACACTTCAGTATTCTCTTTGGAGGTCAGTTTGTCGGTATCAAGACCAGTGATGTAACACCCTCTGACCCCATAGTTTCAGTTTTAGAAATCTTGTAAAAATTTTCAACAGATGACTAAGTGACGTCTGTGTAAGCATATTGCTTGCTTGCTTGATTTTATTTTTATTTGTCAGAGAGAGAGAGAGCACAAGCAGGGGCAGAGGGAGAGGGAGAAGCAGGCTCCCTACTGGGCAGGGAGCCCGATGTGGGACTCAATCCCAGAATGCTGGGATCTTGACCTGAGCTGAAGGCAGACTTAACTGAGTGAGCCACCCAGGCATCACTGTATAAGCACATTTATTTTATGTCATTATATTAATTCAAGGTAGTAAATTATATATGGGAATACTTTCACAAATTATGATTTATCCATACCATGTAATACTATGTAATTCTGAAGAGGAATGAAGTGGTCTAGACAGAATAATCTTTAGGATATGTTCAGTGGAAAAAAGTCGCAGAACAGAATGTATAGAAAGAATCCATTTATATAAAAAATAAAACCCAAAGGGTGTGTGTGTGTGTGTGTGTGTGTGTGTGTGTGTGTGTGTTGTGTATACACTTTTATAGAAAAAACCTGGGTAGATACCATTCTGTTTATAGTGCTTACATTTGGGGAGTTGGGGAGTTACATTACAGGTGTTGGGGAGGTGGGGGTTTACCCCATGTTCTTCATTGTGAATTGAACTAACTTTATAGTGAAATTAAACTTATGTAAAAATGAGTAAATTACCATTGTAGTAAAAATGAACCTAAT
This sequence comes from Enhydra lutris kenyoni, assembly GCF_002288905.1. Taxonomy (NCBI): domain Eukaryota; kingdom Metazoa; phylum Chordata; class Mammalia; order Carnivora; family Mustelidae; genus Enhydra; species Enhydra lutris. Next base: position 7,458,755 of record NW_019154105.1, read on the forward strand.
TTTTTTGGCTTTTACATAATTTTTAGGATTGGTCCAAAGGAAGACTTTTTCCACTGTGTGAAATGTAACTTATGCCTAGCTATGAATCTCCAAGGAAAGCACAAGGTATATACTTAAGTTTGCATAATTTAAAAAGTATTATATTGTGTTTGAAAACCAGCTTAAATCCTAATGTTTGGAAGCATGCTAATTTTCAGATATTACCAAGTACAACTATGTTGCTTTTTATTTTTGAGCAGTATTAAGTAGGTGTTCTAAGACCTGTGCCTCAGAATATCTGATCTACAATTCTTTTTCTTCTGTATTGTGTGTGTGTGTGTGTGTATTTAAGATATATTTATTTATTTTAAGAGAGCACATGAGCAGAGGGAGGGGTAGAGGGAGGGGGAAGAATCTCAAGTAGACTCTGTGCTAAGCACAGGGCTCGACATGGGGCTCAATTCCAGGCTTGATCCCAGAACCCTGAGATCATGACCTGAACCAAAATCAGGAGTTGGGTGCTTAAGTGAGCCACCCAGGCTCCCTATAGTGTGTAAGAATACTTTTATCAGTTACTAGCATAATGTTGACAACTTCTAAGTGAGTTTATGGATTCGTCTCATTGGTACTGGTGTTAAGAATAACTAAAAATCGGGACGCCTAGGTGGCTCAGTTGGTTGAGCAGCTGCCTTCGGCTCAGGTCATGATCCCAGCGTCCTGGGATTGAGTCCCGCATCGGGCTCCTTGCTCTGCGGGGAGCCTGCTTCTCCCTCTGCCTCTGCCTGCCATTCTGTCTGCCTGTGCTCGCTCTCTCTCCCTCTCTCTCTGACAAATAAAAAAAAAAAAACTTTAAAAAAAAAAAAAAAAAAAAAGAATAACTAAAAATGAGAGGCGCCTGGGTGGCTCATTTGGTTAAGCATCCGCCTTCAGCTCAGGTCATCATCCCAGGGTCCTGTGATTGAGCACTGCATTGGGCTGCTTGCTCAGCGGGGAGACGGCTTCTCCCTCTCCTTCTGCCACTCCCCCTGCTTGTGCTCTTTTGCTCTCTGTCAAATAAATAAATAAGAAATCTTAAAAAAAAAAGAATAACTAAAATTGCATAGTAAAGAAGCAATAACAATGTAACAGCATTTCAAGAAAATTCAGAAAATATTTTTATATTTCCTTTTGTAGTTAGAAATATTTTTAACTTTGGCTCTATTAATTATACCATGATACCAGAAAATGATTTTTCATTATTTAGAAAAAATCTTTAAAAAATCAGAGATTAGAGAGACTAATGAGGATTTTTTTCAATTAAGGTTTTTATTTTAATTCGATATAGTTAACATTAATGAGGATTTTTAAATAGATGCAGGCCTCAAATTGTCAGGTGTTAAGAGAAATTGAAATGAAAAATGAGTATTTGAGATATGGTGACAAGGTATAAGGGAAAAAGAATGGGGCTGAGTAAAGATGACTCGTAAGGTTTTTAAGCCCTTGTTTTAATGTATTTGATTAATAGACTGAATTTGCTGGAATTGAAAGATTTAGTTTGGTTTTATAAACTTGAGTTGGGGGATGGTAGCTGTGTGGTCTTCCAAAACTATATGTATGTTTTCTCTTATGGTATCTTTATTTGTTTGTCAGTTATTTTTTTATTGTCTGTATTTTAGTAAATGGTCCTATCATATACTCAAGTGCTCACTTAAAAAACCTGGGCATCTTCCATGGCGTGGTGCTTCCCCTTAACCTTCTCGCCTTTATTTATCCTGTCTTACCAAGTGAAGAGTTCTGGTACTGGCCAAGCCTCTTGGAGCTCAAATGCAGTTCCACATCTTATTAGTATGTGACTTTGGAAGTTACTGAGCCTTTTCTACGCCTCACATACCTCATAATAATTGGTATGTGAGGGTAATAATTGTGCCTGCATTTGTAGCAGGTAGACTGTGAGACATGGTTGAGCTAATACAGGTAGTGTACTTAGTATATGGCATGTAATAAATTTCAGTAATGTGAACTGTTACCATTGTCAGTGCCCTTAAGTAGCTTTGGAAGTACATGTAGATTCCAAACATTATCTCTGTGTTTTTGGTAAATCTTGATTCACTGATTTTCCTTATTTGTAAAATGAAGATAATTTGAACAATTAAGATGTATTGAGTAATTTCATTGTTTTAGGTAATATGCAAAGCCTGAAATAGCTGTATGAGTTAACTGTTCAGTTCTTGTCTGACATAGAAGAGACACGCGTTAATATTAATTATTAGCTTTAGTAAGTTAGTATCATTGTTTTATCATTAGTTTTTATTAATATGTACACTTGTTATTTCCATCTAGTTAAGATTTTAGTAATTTGAGTTTCTCTTTTAAACAGTGTATTGAAAATGTTTCCAGGCAGAATTGTCCAATATGTTTGGAGGTAAGCTTAAAATATTACTTGCTTTGGAAATATTCCCTCTTTTCTTTTTTTTAAATTACATTCAGTTTACTCTCCAGAAAACCCGAGGACATCTAAAGAGAGAGAAATAACATTCTCTTAACAAATGTCATGTTGAATTTGTAATAAAGGGGTGCCTGGCTGGCTCAGTCTGTGGAGATGCAAATCTTGATATCAGGGTCACGAGTTTAAGCCCCATGTTGGGCGTGGAGCCTACATAAAAAAATTATAGTAAATTCGGGAGTAGCAAATTTGTGAGGTGTTATTAACTTTAAAAGATACTCCGTCTTTTAAGATGAAATTTTTTAAAATTTAAATTCAGTTAATTAACATATAGTGTATTATTTGTTTTGGGGTACAGATCTGTGATTCATCTTATATAATACCCAGTCTTATATAATACCTGGTGCTCATTACATCACATACCCTCCCCAGTGTCCATCACCCAGTTACCCGTCTCTCTACCCTTCTGCCCTCCACCAACCCTCAGTTTGTTTCCTATGATTGAATTTCTTATCCCTCTCTGGTTTCATCTTATTTCATTTTTTTCATCTTTTCCCCTATGATCCTCTGCCTTGTTTCTTAAATTTCACATATCAGTGAGATCATATGATAGTTGTCTTTTTCTGGTTGACTTACTTCGCTTAGCATAATACCCTCTAGTTCCATCCACATCATTGCAAATGGCAAGGTTTTATTTTTTTGGAAATAGTCCCTCTTGAATTTAAAGTAGTGGAATGTTTATACTGTCTTCATGCAAACACTAACATTTATTTCCTTTATAGGACATTCACACATCCCGTGTTGTTGCTCATGTCTTGCCATGTGGACATCTTTTACATAGGTAAAATCATTTTTTTTCCCTCAGAAAATGTTTGAAAATAGTGGAGATGCTTTTTGCTTTACTAAAATAGTGTCATTTTTTTTTTTTTCAGAACGTGTTATGAAGAAATGTTGAAAGAGTGAGTGTTTGATGGAATTTTTAGAAGTTGTAGTTGTAAGATGTCTGATTTTTTTTTAACTTGTGCTGGGATGTGGAAGTGGGCAAATGTTGCTGCTACTTACACCTTATTGGCGTGGCAGATATCTTGAGACGGACAGGGTAAATCAATAGTGTTAAATAGGACAAAGCATCTTGTGGATATAGGAGTACATCTTTGTCCCCATGCTTGTGTTATGCCTGATCTCATCCTGCAACTTGCAAGAGCTACTTACTCTTTTTTGAGGGGGCACAGGCTCTGCCAAAGGCAATCCATAGAACTGTAAAAGTGCTGAGGCATGTCGTTCAAAATTCTGTTAAGTCATTATATTGGCCCAGGATAATCATCTGCAAAGAAAGCTGGTAACAAGATTATCTAAAGCAGAGACTTTATTGTGGGGGAAGGATGTTAAAATGAAGTGAGAACAGTTAGGAGAGAAGAGACTGTGTGAATGTATTTTGGTCCTGCAAATTCATAAGCAGAACTTGTAATTTAAGAGCCAGGTGGAAGTGAATTCTTCAGAATTTTTAGAAAGAATATGATACAGTCTGAATATATTAAGAAATTGAGGTTATTTAGCCAAAAAAAGCAACTGAACAGGTTTTTAAAAATGTGTTAAATATAGGAGTGCCTGGTTCACTCATTTGGAAGAGCATATGACTCTTGGTCTTGGGTTGTGAGATCGAGCCCCGTGTTGAGTGTAGAGATTACTTAAATAAAAAGCTTTATATAAAAAATGTATTAAATATATTCTACAGAGAATACAGACTAATTCCTTCCCACTTTAGAGAGTTGAGGATAAAGAAGGTCTAAAAAATACCATAGGTTACAGGATTTAATTAAAAACTACAGTGAAAGGTTCCCAGGTTTGTAACAGGTGATCTTGAAATACAGAATAATGCTCTGTTTGGATGGTTTGTGTACCGGTTAACATGCGTTACTTGTATAGCCGAGTTGATATAGTCCTTGTTTAATGTTTGGAAAATAACCTTTCTGTCTCTTCTAGAGGCTACAGATGTCCATTATGTATGCACTCTGCTTTAGATATGACTCGGTACTGGAGACAGCTGGATGATGAGGTGGCACAGACTCCCATGCCGTCAGAATACCAGAACATGACTGTGGATGTGAGCAGAATCAATGCTTAGAACTTTTGAGATTGCTGGTTGATGTTCTTGTTTTTTTTGCCGTTTTGCTCAAATCTGTCTCAAAAATACTGCTTTGGCATAGACACCAATGTGATGAAAGGACCAAATGATAGATTTTAGTTCCTTTGAATTCAAAAGACCAGACCAAAAAAATACTAAGAATACCTTTATGCAATTCTTCCCGACACTAGATGGCAGACAAAAACTTTATTCTGAATTATTTACATCTTACTCGTCAGAACCAGTCAGTAATGTAACTGAGTACAGGTGAATTACTGGTCTTACGTTTTATTTTAATGATGTTTTATTTGTAATTATTTTAAATTTTATTTCAGGCATACATATCTGTTGATTTTTAAAGATTACTTTTGTTTTTTAATGTTCATTACCCTTTTTATTCATGTGGATAATTGAATTGCTAGTAAAGTCAGTGAAGGATCACTTTTAAAATACTAATAAATTACGTGATGTTTTATGCAGGTTTCAGAGTGCTGTGTTCCATGTAGATCATTTTTTCAAATAACAGCTTTATTGAGATATACGTGCCATATAACTCATCCATTTAAAGTGTGCAATTTAGCACTATTTTTTTTTTAAAGATTTTATTTATTTATTTGACAGAGATCACAAGTAGGCAGAGAAGCAGGTAGAGAGAGAGGAGGAAGCAGGCTCCCTGCTAAGCAGGGAGCCCGATGCGGGGCTCGATCCCAGGACCCTGGGATCATGATCTGAGCTGAAGGCAGAGGCTTTAACCCACTGAGCCACCCAGGTGCCCCGAATTTAGCACTATTTAGTATATTCTTGGAGTTGTGCAAGCATCATCATCATCAATTTTAGGGTCTTTTTATTGCCCCCAGAAGAAATCCCATACCCATTAGCAGCCAGTCCCCAGTCCCCTAGTTCTAAGGCATCACTAATCTTTCTACATTCAGATTGTATTCTTAATTATTTTCCAGGTTACAATTTTGAGCAAATTTGGAAGTTTTCTATTTATTATGGTATGACTATTCTAAAGCTAATGCTTTTCTCACAGAGTAATGCGGTGATCTATTCTCAGGTTAACACCTTTTTTATTTTTTGGGATCTCAGTAGTAGAAGAGATTAATTCCCAAGTGACATCTTATTGTCATTTTAGGGATATGTCAAAAGCTTCTTTTTATTAAATTAGGAACGACTTTTTGGGACTTTAATTCATTCTTGAGGCATTAAGAACTTAGTATATTAAACCTAAAGAATAAGCAAAAATACTAAAATTTTGTAAAGATTTGTTTTATTAACAAAGATAATTTTACAGTGTCAAGGAAAAATAAATCATGTATGTTATTTTGAATTCTAAGTGTAGGTGTCAGTCAGATGATGCCTATGTTAGATTTTTTAGACTAACTGTTCCCAAATTTAGACTGTTTGGGAACAGTTTCAAAATAAGGCTTCTTGACTCAAACCTACACTTCCATTTCTGAATTCAGAGCTACCTTAATAGCCTCTTAGAGTTTTCAGAAAACAAATAAAAGGCATTTCTATTTAGGGAAATGTTTAGACTTAGCTATATATGTTTCAGTTCTTTGGTATGATTTTTGAGGAATTGTTTTGAGCAGACAGTGCCATTTTCTATCTATAAGGTTTAATACGCTTAATTTGAATTCATTTCTTCACTTTTCAGATTCTCTGCAATGATTGCAATGGGAGATCTACAGTCCAGTTCCATATATTAGGCATGAAATGTAATATTTGTGAATCCTACAATACTGCTCAAGCGGGAGGATGTAGAATTTCACTAGATCAGCAATGACCAGGGTATGCTGCATTGGAAAACTCAGCATTTTCTGATTAGAAAAAGGCTATCTTTAGTATTCTGTTGTCATAATGTGTCAGGATCTATGCATTAGAGTTGATGTGTTTTGTACTAGTGTCACAGCATAAAATCATATTACATGTACTTAAGGATTCAGGGTCTCTTTATAGAATTATCATAGCTTTATATTGGATGAAAGCCACTGTGCTTGTCTTTTGATTGGAGATTCCTTTAGTGTCAGTTGTTTGGAAGCCAATGATGTTTGCCACTGAAATTTACATCCATAGAAGTATATCATACTTCCATGGAACTTTGCTTTAAGTGACACTATGCACGAAGAGTTCATTTCTAGTTCTTCATAGAACTGCACTTATTTCTCAGTATTATTCTTGACTTTTTAAGGGCTGTGCTATAATGAGAAGATGTTCTGTCTTACTGTTGAAATCTTATTACATATACTTTAGAATTTTCTAAGGCAGTCCTTTGGATCCTGTAAATGTGAATTTTGATGTAATAACTGCTAATAAAATTATATTGAAACAGTGTTTTATGGAAAGTTTTTTCCAAGGTTATCTATTTTTGGCTCAACCTGGGCAATATAGTCATATGTATTTCTCTCTGTAAATACAAATACGCATACATATATATGTGTGTATATTTCTATGGAGAAATCTCTTCTTTTTTTTCTTTTGAGGTATTCTTCCATTAGAGTAGTTGGGAAATAAAATAATAGAACTTTTCCAAGCCTTAGGAAAAACCATCAACACTGAAAATAATTTTGTTTTGGTTTCCCAAAGTTATTCCCAAAATTATTCCTTGAAGGAATAATTCATTAGGTCAGCAAGTATTTAGTGAGTAACTACTATGTGCTGGGTAAGGTTCTAGATAGCTGTGGAGACAACAGTGAACAATATAGATAAAAGTCTATATGAGACTCGTGGCAAGACCCTCATGGTCTTGCCTCATTCCTCATATGCCTCATGACTAGCCTTTTCCTTGCCTTTTTTATGCACTAAGTGGTTGTCTTTGGTGTAAGTGGGTGGATTCTTTTTTCCCCAAAGTGCTTGGGAGTAGGCATGGGTGAGTGGAAGGGGCATGGAATATTCCTGGTAAGATCTCTGATTTTATAATACTTTTTTTGGGTTCATGTAATGGAGTTAAATACACCTCTTAATTCAAGAACAAAATACACAAAAATACTTTGATGGTGCTACAGCTTTTACAGTATCCAACTTAGCCTGTTTTATAAAGAGCTTTAGGTAAGGAAGTAAAATGTGTAGATACCAGTCGATGGGTATTTACTGAACACCATTTTTCTAATTTTGAGCTAGTTGATTTTCCTGCTAGGAAGGAAGTTAGTCTTAGAACTAGAAATCCTAACATTTCTGGTACATTTATTTCTTCTTTTGAAGTCTCTTTACCTGGATAAAGGCAATAGTATTGATTTACAGTTTTGGGCCCAGATGTTTATTCTCTTCTGCCTTCCTGTCTTCTGTCTTCTCCTCTTCTTGTGTTCTCTCCCTGTGTTGGTTTCCTTGGCCTAAGCAGAGCAGCAGTGCTGATCTTGATTTGGGGAAGGAATGTTCTTATCTTGCCAGGTGGTACCAATCTGTATACAGTTAAGGAAAGACTAATTTTCTAGTTGTACGACTTCTTATTTCCATTATCTCACCATGTTAAACTATTTTAAATCTTGTTACTTTTAATCACAGAATCACTGGATCTTGAGTAGGAGTGAGTGTATAAAGGTAACAAAGCTTCATGTTTTGAGAATCTACTGTGTGCCAGGCTTATGCATTAGTATTGAGCATCATGATAATTTTGTAGGTAAGTGTTGTCTTCAGTTTATAGATGAGAAAACTGAGGTTCATAGGTTACATGACCTGCTTGAGTAAATGATAGTTATTAAATGTTGGGAGCTGGGAATCACATTAGGTCTGTGACCCTGAACACTGTAGCACACCGCCTTTCACTCAGACTACCATTTTGTTCAACTACCTGTGTAATAGCTAAGTCCTCTACATAGAGGAGCTCATGATTTGATAGACTGTCCATTTTTAGATACTTTAATTTGAAATCTAATTACTTAGCTCTTCAACTCAGGATCCAAGTTTGTCTAAAATAATGGAGAATTTATATGTAATTGCTTGTTTACATCCAGTCATGCGCTTGAAGCAGTTTTCAGATGGGTAATCTTAATATTTTTTGGCTTTTTCTGATTTCAAAAATATCTATTGTAGGAAATACGTTAAAAAAGGTGAAAAACTCAAAATCTCATCTTTCAGAGGTAAATACTGTTAACATTTTAACGTTTAACTTCATTGTTTTTTCTTTTTCTATTTAGAGACTTTAAAAAAGCATAGAGAAATGTTAAACCCTTACTCTGATTTGAAGTATGGGTAGAATTGTCCGTGAAATAAGGTATAGCAGACTTGTCTCTGAAATACGTCAGGTTGCCCTGCCACAGAATTTGTATCTAGTGTGTACTTATTTTAAAAGCCATAATTCAATATGTTTATGAATTTCTTGGTGTACAGAAACCCATTTGGTTCCTTTTATCTTTCAAGAGTGTATATGAAGTTGTTTTTATCTCTTGTAGCTTTTAGAGTCTTCTTAACTAGTACAGGGAGCTCTGTATGGTACTAATGAGGGCATATTTGAAGTATGTTTATGGCATCATAGATTTTAAAACCAAACTTTTTTCCACTAAAACATTTTTTATAATGTATACATGTTTAATTTTCTTTTAATTTCTTTCAAGTTTTAGTCATGAATAAAAATGAATGTGAGTACTGTGGAGCCAAGATCCTGTTTTTTAAGTGCCTGGCACTTAATAGATGGTCAACAGTGAATAAATTAAATTGAAATCAATTAATTAATTTAAAATAATGGTTGTTCATTCCTTTTTTTTAAAGATTTTATTTATTTATTTATTTGACAGAGAGAGAGAGATCACAAGTAGGCAGAGAGGCAGGCAGAGAGAGAAGAGGAAGCAGGCTCCCTGCCAAGCAGAGAGCCCGATGTGGGACTTGATCCCAGGATCCTGAGATCACGACCTGAGCTGAAGGCAGAGGCTTAACCCGCTAAGCCACCCAGGTGCCTGGTTGTTCATTCTTTATTCCATTTCTTTAATCATCTCTGCTTAAATTCCCTTAAAACTTTTTGCTATTTGCCTTATATTCACTGAATTTATTTCTTACTAAGTGGACTTGTTTCTTTTTTCTTTATTAACATATTATTTGCCCCAAGTGTACAGGTCTGTGAATCATCAGGCTTACACATTTCACAGCACTTGCCATAGCACATACCCTCCCCAATGTCCATAACCCAAACCCCCCACCCCGCACCCCCCAGCAACCTTCAGTTTGTTTCATGAGATTAAGAGTCTCTTATGGTTTGTCTCCCTCCTCGGTCCCATCTTGTTTCATTTTTTTCTCTTCCTACCCCCCACAGCTCCCCACCCTGCCTCTCAAATTCCTCATATCAGAGAGATCATATGATAATGTCTTTCTCTGACTGACTTTCGCTTAGCATAATACCTTTTAGTTCCATCCACCTTGTTGCAAATGGCAAGATTTCATTTTTTGATGGCTGCATAGTATTCCATTGTATATATTTACCACATCTTCTTTATCCATTCATCTGTTGATGGATATCGAGGTTCTTTCCATAGTTTGGCTCTTGTTTGACATTGCTGCTATAAACATTCAGGTGCATGTGCCTCTTCAGATAAATACATTTTTATCTTTAGGGTAAATACCCAGTAGTGTGATTCCTGGGTCGAAGGCAGCTGTATTTTCAACTTTCTGAGGAACCTCCATACTGTTTTGCAGTGTGGCTGCACCAATTTGCATTCCCACCAACAGTATAGGAGGGTTCCCCTTTCTCTGCATCCTCACTAAGACCTTGTTGTTTCCTGACTGGTTAATTTTAGCCATTCTGACTGTTGTGGGATGGTATCTCATTGTGGTTTTGATTTGTATTTCCCTGATGCGAGTGATGTTGAGCTCTTTTTCATGTGTCTGTTGGCCATTTGGATGTCTTCATTGCAGAAATGTCTGTTCATGCCTTCTGCCCATTTCTTGATTGGATTATTCTTTGGGTGTTGAGTTTGATAAGTTCTTTATAGATTTTGGGTACTAACCCTTTATCTGATATGTCATTTGCAAATATCTTCTCCCATTCTGTCAGTTGTCTTTGGTTTTGTTAACTGTTTCCTTTGCGGTGCAAAAGCTTTTGATCTTGATGAAGTCCCAGTAGTTCATTTTTGCCCTTGCTTCCATTGCCTTTGGCGATGTTCCCAGGAAGAAGTTGCTTTGGCTGAGGTCAAAGAGGTTGCTGCCTGTGTTCTCCTCAAGGATTTTGATGGATTCCTGTCTCACTTTGAGGTCTTTCATCCATTTTGAGTCTGTTTTTGGGTGTGATATGAGGAGTTTCATTCTTCTGCATGTGACTGTCCAATTTTCCCAACACCATTTGTTGAAGAGACTGTCTTTTTTTCCATTGGACATTCTTTCCTGCTTTGTTGAAGAATTGTTGACCGTAGAGTTAAGGGTCCATTTCTGGGCTCTCTATTCTGTTCCATTGATCTATGTGTCTGATTTTGTGCCAATACCATACTGTCTTGTTGATGACAGCTTTGTAATAGAGCCTGAAGTCTGGAATTGTGATGCCACCAACTTTGGTTATCTTTTTCAACATTGCTGTGGCTATTCTAGGTCTTTCCTGGTTCCATATACATTTTAGGATTATTTGTTCCATTTCTTTTAAAAAAATTGATGGTATTTTGATAGGGATTGCGTTAAATATGTAGATTGCTTTAGGTAGTGTAGACATTTTCACAATATTTGTTCTTCCAATCCATGAGCATGGAACGTTTTTCCATTTGTCTCTTTCTTAATTTCTTTCATGAGTATTCTGTAGTTTTTTGAGTATAGATTCTTTGCCTCTTTGGTTAGGTTTATTCCTAGGTATCTTATGGTTTTGGGTGCAGTTGTAAATGGGATAGACTCCTTAATTTCTCATTCTTCTGTCTTGCTGTTGGTATATAGAAATGCAACTGATTTCTGTGCATTGATTTTATATCCTGACGCTTTACTGAATTCCTAGCATTTTTGAGTGGGGTCTTTTGGGTTTCAATATCATCTGCAAATAGTGAGAGTTTGACTTCTTTTCTGATTTGGATGCCTTTTATTTCTTTTTGTTGTCTAATTGCCAAGGCTAGGACTTCTAGTACTATGTTGAATAGCAGTGGTGATAGTGGACATCCCTACCGTGTTCCTGACCTTAGGGGAAAAGCTCTGTTTTTCCCCATTGAGAATGATATTCACTGTGGGTTTTTCATAGATGGCTTTGATGATATTGAGGTATGTACCCTCTGTCCCTACACTGTGAAGAGTTTTGATCCGAAAAGGAAGCTGTACTTTGTCAAATGTTTTTTTTAATATCGGTTGAGAGTATCGTATCATTCTTGTTCTTTCTTTTATTAATGTATTGTATCACATTGATATGCGGGTGTTGAGCCAACTTTGCAGCCCAGGAATAAATCCCACTTGCTTGTGGTGAATAATCCTTTTAATGTACTGTTGGATCCTATTGGCTAGTATTTTGGTAAGAATTTTTGCATCTGTGTTCATCAGGGATATTGGTCTATACTTCATCTTTTTCATGGGGTCTTTGTATGGTTTTGGGATCAAGGTAATGCTGGCCTCATAAAATGAGTTTCGAAGTTTTCCTTCCATTTCTATTTTTTGGAACAGTTTCAGGAGAACGGTATTAATTCTTCTTTAAAAGTTTGGTGTAATTCCCCTGGGAAGCTGTCTGGCCTTGGGCTCTTGTTTGTTGGGAGATTTTCAATTACTGCTTCAATCTCCTTACTGGTTATGGGTCTGTTCAGGTTTTCTATTTCTTCCTCCTTCAGTTTTGGTAGTTTATATGTCTCTAGGAATGCATCCATTTTTTTCCAGATTGTCAAATTGCTGGTATACAATTGTTCATAATATGTTCTTATAATTGTTTATATTTCTTTTGTGTTGGTTGTGATTTCTCCTCTTTCATTCATGATTTTATTTATTTGGGTCCTTTCTCTTTTCTTTTTGATAAGTCTGGCCAGGGTTTTATCAATCTATTAATTCTTTCAAAGAACTAGCTCCTAGTTGTTGATTTGTTCTACTGTTCTTTTGGTTTCTGTTTCATTGATTTCCTGCTCTGATCTTTATGATTTCTCTTCTCCTGCCGAGTTTAGCCTTCCTTTCTGTTCTTTCTCCAGCTCCTTTAGGTGTAGGGTTAGGTTGTGTACTTGAGGCCTTTCTTGTTTCTTGAGAAAGGTTTGTATTGCTATATATGTTCCTCTCAGGACCGCCTTCACTGTGTCACAATTATTTTGAGCTGTTGTGTTTTCATTTTCATTTGTTTCCATTAATTTTTTTAATGGTTGACCCATTCATTTTTTACTAGGATTCTCTTTAGCCTCTATGTATTTGAGTTCTTTCCAACTTTCCTCTTGTTATTGAGTTCTAGTTTCAAAGCATTGTGGTCTAGAAATATGCAGAGAATGATCCCAATCTTTAGGTATCGGTTGAAAACTGATTTGTTACCCTGGTTGTAATCTATTCTCGAGAATGTTCCATGTGCACTAGAGAAGAATGTGCATTCTGTAGCTTTGGGATGGAATATTCTGAATATATCTGTGATGTCCCTTTGGTCCAGTGTGTCATTTAAAGCCTTTATTTCCTTGTTGGTCTTTTGCTTAGATGCTCTGTCCATTTCAGTGAGGGGGGGGGTGTCAAAGTCCCCTACTATTACTGTGTTATTGTTGATATGTTTCTTTGATTTTGTTATTACTTGGCTTATATAATTGGCTGCTCCCATGTTAGGGACATAGATAATTAAAATTGTTAGATCTTCTTGTTGGACAGACACTTTAAGTATGATATAGTGTCCTTCCTCATCTCTTCTTATAGTCTTTGGCTTAAAATCTAATTTATCTGATATAAGGATTGCCACCCCAGCTTTCTTTTGATGTCCATTAGTATGGTAAATTGTTTTCCACACCCTCACTTTAAATCTGGAGGTGTCTTTGGGTCTAAAATGAGTTTCTTGTAGACAGCCTATCGATGGGTCTTGTTTTTTATCCATTCTGCTACCCTGCATCTTTTGATTGGGGCATTTAGCGCATTTACATTCAGGGTAACTATTGAGAGATATGAATTTAGTGCCATTGTATTGCCTGTAAAGTGACTGTTGCTGCATATTTTTTCTGTTCCTTTCTGGTCTGTTACTTTGAGGCTCTCTCTTTGCTTAGAGGACCCTTTTCAAAATTTCCTGTAGGGTTGGTTTGGTGTTTGCAGATTCTTTTAATTTTTGTTTGTCCTTGAAGCCTTTTTTTTTTTTTTTTAAGATTATTTATTTATTTATTTGACAGAGAGAGAGCTAGAGAGGGAACACAAGCAGGGGGAGTGGGAGAGGGAGAAGCAGGCTTCCTGCTGAACAGAGAGCCAAATGTGGGGCTCGATCCCAGGACCGCAGGATCATGACCCAAGCTGAGGCAGACGCCTAACTTCTGAGCCACCCAGGCGCCCCGTCCTTGAAGCTTTTTATCTGTCCTTCTATTTTCAATGACAGCCAACTGGGTATAGTATTCTTGGCTGCTTATTTTTCTCATTTAGTGCTCTGAATATATCATGCCAGTCCTTTGTGGCCTGCCAGGTCTCTGTGGATAGGTCTGTTGCCAATCTCATATTTTTACTGTTGTATGTTACAGACCTCTTGTTCTGAGCTGCTTTCAGGATTTTCTCTTTGCCACTGAGACTAGTAAGTTTTACTCTTAGATGATGGGGTGTGGACCTGTTTTTATTGAGTTTTGAGGGGGTTCTCTGTGCCTCCTGGATTTTGATGCTTGTTCCCTTTGCCAAGTTAGGGAAATTCTCTGCTATAATTTAATATACTCTCTGCCCCACTCTTTCCTCTTCTTCTGAGATCCCAATTATTCTAATATTGTTTTGTCTATGGTATCACTCATCTCTCGAATTCTCCCCTCACGGTCAAGTAGTGGTTTGTCTCTCTTTTGCTCAGCTTCTTTATTCTCTATCATTTGGTCTTCTGTATCACTACTTCTCTCTTCTGCCTCATTTATCCTAGCAGTAAGAGCCTCCATTTTTTATTGTACCTCATTAATGGTTTTTTGATTTCAACTTGTTTAGATTTTAGTTCTTTTATTTCTCCAGAAAGGGATTCTCTAATATCTTCTATGCTTTTTTGAGCCCAGCTAGCACCTTGATTATCGTCATTCTGAACTCTAGTTCCCTAATGTCCGTATTGATTAGGTCCTTAGCTGTCAGTACTCCGTCTTGTTCTTTTTTTTGTGGTGAGTTTTCCCACCTTATCATTTTATCCAGGTAAGAATAGATGAATGAGAGAACAAAATACTAAAAGGGTAGCAATGACCCCAGAAAAATATACATTAACCAAATCAGAAGAGACCTGAAACCAGGGAGAGAAGAAAGGGGCAAAAAAAGAAAAAAAAATACGTATATATATTCAACTGGCGAATAGAACAGAGCCACACACTTGATTTTTGGTGTATTTTGGTCTGTTAGAAGAAACTATCTCCCAAAATTTTAAAGAAAGAAAAACATATATATGCAAAAATAAGGGTAAACATGATGAAGGGATGGAATATGACTGTAAAGATGAAAATTAAAGATTCTAAAACAGGAATTGATAAGAAGTTGGTTGAAAAAAGAATATGATCAGGCTGGAGTCTAGAACAAAGCTATGTGCTAGATATAGGGTATATTTTGATTAGAAGAAACTGTATCCCAAAATTTTAAAGAAAAAAAAACCTATATGTATACAAGAAAT
The DNA here is from genome assembly GCF_002288905.1 of Enhydra lutris kenyoni. Lineage (NCBI taxonomy): Eukaryota > Metazoa > Chordata > Mammalia > Carnivora > Mustelidae > Enhydra > Enhydra lutris. The sequence continues at coordinate 7,473,935 of NW_019154105.1, forward strand.
AGGGTTAAATACAATGAAGGCATAAAATATGACTATTACAATGAAAATTTAAAAAAGATTTTTAAAAAGGTATTGATTAGATAAAATAGTTTAAAAATGTTAAAATAGGAAAGAGGAAAAATTTAAAAAAATAAAGAATAAGAAAAAATAAAAAAATTTAACTTTGAGGGGCTCCTGGGTGGCTCAGTCAGTTGAGTGTCTGCCTTTGGCTCAGGTCGTGATCCCAGGGTCCTGGGATTGAGTCCGCATCAGGCTTCTGGCTCAGTGAGGAGTCTGCTTCTCCCTCTCCCCCTACTCATGGTCTCTCTCTCAGATAAATAAAGTCTTTGGAAAAAAATTTAACTTTGAAAGACTAAAGGATCTTGGGGAAAAAGCCATGAATTCTATGTGTTGCTTTTCCCTTGCTCTGGAGTTCTGCGGTTCTTATTGATTGGTGAACTTGGTCTTGGCTGGATGTTTTTGCTGATCTTCTGGGGGGAGGGGCCTGTTGCAGTGATTCTCAAATGTCTTTGCCTGAGGCGGAATTGCACTGCCCTTGCCAGGGGTCAGGCAAAGTAATCTGCTCAATTTTGAGCAGCTTTTATTCTCTGAACACTTTCTGTACAGCTTTGGAGGAGGGGAATGAAAATGGTGGCCTCCCAATCTCTGGCCCCGTAGGAACTGAGAGCTCAGGGCCAGACTCCTCAGTGTGCCCTCAGAGAAAAGCACTCAATCCCTCTTGTTCCTCGGGTCTCCAGCTGCTCTACATGCTCACCTGTCCTGTGACTGAGTGTTTGTCTCTGGCACACGGCCCTGTTTGGAGGCTCCAAACCCAGTAGGTTCCTGCTGCATGCTCCTGCACCCCTCCTCCTATAGGAGGAAGGTGAGTCTCCCCAGATCTGCCACTTAGGGGTCCCTGCCTAAAGAGCAGTGGACTAACTATGCCTTAGATCCTGGTTTAAGGTACTCCCGAGCTGAGAGCACACTCCTCGACTCTGCCATCTTGCTCCTTCAGTGGACTTGTTTCTTACTGTCATTTTCATGTGGATTCTTTCCCTTGTGTTTGTCCAGTTAATCCTTTAGATTATATGCCACCTTTGGGCAGGTCTGCCTTTTTTGTTTATTCTAACACACCCCTTTTCATTCCCATAGTAGTCTTACATGTACCTGGTTATCTTACATCTGCTTTCACTTTGTTTCCCCTTATTTATCCATCTTGCCAGATTTTTTTCTAAGCTTAGACTTCTTTATTCATTTGGTTAAGCCCAGGTTCTTTACTTTGAGATCTTTACAATATTGTTCCAGTTTTATCTTTTCAGTTTTATTTTTCATTATTCATTTATATATATATATTTAAAACACATGGCCTCTGAATTTTTGCTCCTTTTTGCATACAGTTCCTTCTCGGAACAGTCATTCTTAGAAAAATGTAGTTGTCAAAGGCCTGCTGCTGCTTCATAGTCCAGCTCAAAGTTTACTTTTTCCAAGAATGCGAATTAATATCCAGAATTCTTTTATAATCTCTCTTCTAAATGATAAGCACTCTTACCAGTTTTAAAGTACTTAGCATTTCCTTTATTATAGTTCAATTTTTGCTTTTCCCCTCATTTCAACATTGTTTATGAAACAGTTTATAAAGCTTCTTGTAGAGAAAGCTGGGTCTGGGTCAGGGTACAAATAAAGCTACTGAAAGCTTTCTAGCAGTTGACTCCTGCGGGACAAAACAGGAAGCAATGAACTGGTTAGGGTGAGAGAGAGTATTACATTCTGAAAGGACAGTGATGGAGTTTTCTTCGCATATCTTGCTCATAAGAATTTGTTGAAGTTCTAGTGAGGTTAAAATCTTGTTCCTAAGTTTTCATCATACATAAGAATCTGATAGAAGTGTGTGTATACGTATATATATATAAATTGGTTGAGACTTCCCCACACCCCAAGTGTTTAACACCCAGACATATTGATTGAAGTGTGATGGTATCATACCTTTCTCAAACTAGAAGACAGAATCAAGTCATGCTGGAATCTGGTTGTTAGGTCCATCTGTTCATTTATCTCATTCAACAAAAGTTATTTTGCGCTGGTTATGTGCCAGACACAGTACGTAGAGCCTAGTTATAAAAAAAATGAGCAAGACAGGAAATGACCTCAAACTGTTCCTAGCCTGGGGGAGATGGATGTGTGACTGACAGAATGTGCTGCAGGAGTGCCTTGGCTGAATTCTAACCTTAGTGTTAATAAGTGGCTCAATAAGGAGGGAGTCTTGAGAATCAGACGTTTCAGGATAGCTTCTTGGCTTGGTTCTGCCACACAGGGATCCACAAAAATAGGATCTTTGGGAGGTGCGTAAGCCTGTGACTTGTATGCCTTCTATTTTAGAATAGGCATTTAAACTTAGGTTTGTATGGATGTCAATTAACAGAGGCTCAGTCTGTGATATATGATACCATGGGTCCCTGGTGGGGCACCTGCCATTCCTCAGTTCATTAAGGATTGCCCTTGCTCGGAGGATGTTGCTTAGGCATGCCAAGTGTCTATTCTTGTAAACCTCTGATCAAGATCAAAGCTTCAGGCTGGTTGCAGTTTCTTCCCTCTAGACACAACATATATTCAAATTGGAGTCAAACTTCTTATTCACCAACCTGCTTCCAACTTCTGTCCCATTTTTACTCTTTGTCCTTTTCCTCATCTCATGTGCATGTGTTCTGTTTTTCTGGAGTCAGAATTCAGAATGAGCTAAGTATGGTAAACAGCTCTTTTGCCTGTTTAGAGGCTCCTGGAACTGCAGCTGTTGCCACTAGAGTGGATTTAGGTGGAGCGTGGTCATTGGCTCCTCATCCTCAAGTGTGTAGGGACCCTGAGGAACTAAGCCTGCCTGCTGGGGCCTGGAGAACTCTGAAGAGCAGGGATGGTTCTGGGGCTTCTCCCAGGACCTGGTTACAACATCCATCAAAGGAATTTTAGAAACCCAGCCCTGAATGCCCTGGGCTGTTGTTCTCACTCCCTTCTCCCCACCTCCCACTTGGCATCACAACAACATTTGCTTGAAATCTCTGGTTGGCTTTCTTTCCAGTCTGCCTTGCTTAGGTTATTTACATGTTAATGTCCCTTGTTGAATTCTAATTTCCTTTAGAGCATCTCATACAATGTCTGACTTTGAACTTAATATGATCTGTGCTTTCTCTTAAAGTTTTAAAGGGTTATATTCCTTGAGTTCTGAATCAAGTTTTAAATCAATTGAGAAGTAAATATGGGAGTCAGATATTGGTGCTAAACCTGGAAAGGGGATTATGGCTTGGAACCAGGTCGAATTGAGCTTGCTCTTCCTTGTTCTCAGTTGAGTTTACCCATTCGGTCGCAGGCTACAGGTGTCCCTCTATAGGGGAGGCTCTGTCCTAGGGAGAGGAGCACTGAATTCTAAATATTGCAAGAATATAGAGAAATCCTCCTGAGAAGACCCTGAGGCAACCCTACTTCCTGGCAATCTTTGGATAGAAGATAATCTGGATCTAGGTAACCCCTGTGGGCTGAATGTAATTTGTAGAGGATGAGATGAATAACCTCTGTCTGTAAAATTGGCCTGACCTTCAGGGATGGTGTGAGCTGTGGCACCAGCAAGACCCACCTTCCACTCTGTCATTTTGAGAGGGAAGCAGTGCTGGCTGGTGTTAAGTCTGTGTACTTTTTTTTTTTTTTTTTTTTAATCAAATCATGTTGTCCTAGGCGAAGTGCAGTATTTGTTAGAATTAATCTATCCCTTTCTTTTGACCTTTTTCTTTGTAAGTTGATATATTTCTTTAGGGCCATTTCCTCGTGAAGATTAACAGATTTGTTTAAAATAATGGAATTACAGACTTTGAAGCTAGAAGACCATATAATCCAACACACTCTGGTTTTGCTTGTTCAAACCGAAGCCCAGAAAACTTAAATTTCCTTACCCAGGCTTTCTGTGAAGGCCTGCAAAGGAAGATTTTCTCTTGATTTTCTGCACCGTTATTTCCCCTGAGGCTCAGCAAAAATATGTTGAGGATAAAATAAATAGGGTTGTCCCTTTTGACAAATACCCAAGACCTAAAGATCCAGAGAGATAACCTGGGTTGGGGGAAGGGAGACATGAGGACTATGGGGGAAGGAGGAAAACCCTGGAGGAGTAAATAGAAGAGGTATCTCCTCCAAACCCTACTCCCCAGTGTCATAGCTGGGCATTGCAATCAGGTGTATTTGTAGATCCAAACATTTGGGATTCTGGTCTAGTCTAAAATGTCAGGAGAGGGCCATTCAGAGTTACTCAATGTTATGAATTGTTTGTTGCATGAACTGCTTGGTATAATAGAAGTAGCTTGGGATTTTGGAGGCAGAGAGACAGAAGTACAAATTCTTTCAGTCTGACATCACATAGTGTCTTGTGACCTTGGGTCAGTTCTTAACTATCCAGACTTTTTACTCTCTAAAATAAGGGTAGTAGTAACAATCGTGTAAGATTAGTGTTGTGAGGTTTAAGTAAGATAAAGCACTAGATAGTGCCCGGTGCACATTGAGTGCTCGGTGGACACTGGGCTCCTTGTCTTCATGCCTGCAGCATCTCAGTGGTCTGCAGCATGTGCTCCCAGCAAATGTACCAGTGTCCCCATCTCCAAGATTGGAACAGAGTCTAGGCTCTACCATTATCATCTGGGTGCTGACTGAAGGGGGCTTGGGAGTCAGCCCAGGGACTCATGGCCTTGCTGCTTGCTCTGTCTAGAGGGCCTCGGGCTGTGAGGTTCTTCCAGCACCATACTAGGAATTTGGTCCTGTTCTGTTCAGCCTGCAGCCCAGAGCTCTCCAACCCCCTGGATTCATACTGGTCCAGATTTGTTGGACTCACTTTTTCCTGGAGGAGGATAGGAACCCATTGTTCTGTCCTTTATGAAGAAAGGCTTTTTCTCTCCTGCCTCCATACAGGTTTCACTTGGCAAGTGAACCAGGCATTGGATCTGAGTGACTATCTGCTCAGCTGACTGGTTGGGTGGTGGATAAATCAGTCCAGTTGTGTAAGCTGTGAGCTTGTTGTGGGAGGAATCCATTCTCTTTGTGAAAGCAGCTGACAGTCTTTCGTGAGGTCGTGATGAGGGACATTACCTTGGGGGTCATGGTAATACATTTTGTTCAAAGTTCAGCATGGGGGAAGATTATCTTCATTATCTCAGCCAGCTCGGGAGCCTGTCCCCTTACTCAGCAGGATGGTTCTATAGGGTATCACGACTTTGTCTGATTCCCCAGTGGACGCATCTGGGAATTTATAAATCATTTCTGTCCAGAATTGCAAGACTTTCTTTTTCTTTGGGATTACATTTAATCTTTTCTATACAGTTTGCCTTTCTGAGAGAATGTTCTCAGGAATGAGTAACTTTGGTAATACATTTGCTCTTTTAAGAAAAGAACAAATTTGTTCGTATACTTAGAAGGGAAAAGAACCTTCCAAACTTTAGAATGGCTTGTGAATGGGAGACTTGTATTACCTCCTAATTTCTCTGCTTAGTATGAAGCAAGTAATTTTCCTGGCAATCAGTTTTCTTTTAGGTAAGAGCAATAATACCTAATAATAATTCTTGATACATTTAAAGAAGTCCCTCCCCATTAATAATCATCCTTGTTTATTAGGCAGTAGAGAAGAGTGATTAAGGTCACAGGCTCTGGAGACAGATTGCTGGGGTTTGTATCTTGGCTCCGCCATTCACTTGCTGCATGACCTTGGGCAACTTATTTAACCTGTGTTTTTATGGATAATTTGTCAAGATTAATTTATGTAAAAGGTTTAGACGAAGATAGCTATATTGTGATGTCTGTGATATCTGCTACCTCATGAGATTCTCACCTAGCTGTTCTCTTACTTATTACCATTAAACTACACACAGATTAGATTTTCATTCTTTACTATCTTGCCTGAATTAAGCCCCATAATTCCCCACTGCCTCTGATTTATGCTTTTACATCTGGATATGATTAACAGCCTATGGTTAAAGGACGCTGGAGAATCCTTCAGGGAAAATGAACCTAGTTACTTTTAAACTTTGTTTCCCGACAGCAGAGGGTGCCACAATGTTTCTTGTAAAAGGAATCTTCTGTGCAGAATGATTTTTTTTTTTTTTTCAACCTGGTACTTAAAAGTAAGAGCTTTTGTAGGATTATTGACATTGAGGACTTTTATTGTCCATTATATAATAATGACACAAACATGTCATTGAATAGTTTTAAAACTTAATTAAGCATGCCTATCACCACCGTATTTCATATCTGCCTGTTTGTATTTCTTGGATCAGGTTTGCAAAGGTGAAGTATTTTCTAGAATGTGTGAGCAGTGTTCCATGTGAGCAGTATTATATGCTAATGTTATGTCCTTATACATTTTGTGTATGTGCTGCCAAAGCGAGCACTGTCCTTATACATTTTGAAATGGGCTGGAGATGAGGGAGGCATGGTGAGGGGTAAAGGGTAGAACCAGAAGTCTGGGAGCAGGCAGCACCGGTGCTAGAGTGATTTGCCATGGGGAATCTGCAAGCTGAGCAGGCCAGATGGATGGTAGTTCTAAGTGGGAAAATGTATACACCAAAGGGAATCTGAAGCATGGCTGACTTAATTTTCTAAATGGCTGCAACAAGATGTCCATTTTACATGCACATATTCTAATATTTTACACTTCCACCAGCAAGAGGTAGGATGTATTTTTCTCCCCTTGAATGTGGGTGTCTGTTGGCTATGGTTGGAGTCATTTCCTAAACTTGGTCATAAAGCATATAGACTTCCTACCTGGGATACTACGAGGTTGCTGGCTCTTGGAACCTTGCCACCATGCTATGAGGAAAGCCGGGTCACATGTGGCATGTCAGTGTGCTGGCTGACAGCTTCAGCTGACATCCCAGCCAACAGCCAACATTTCAGATGGCCCCAGGCTCCATCACCTCCTAACTGTAGCCATGCGATAGACTGAGAACTTGCCAGCTCAATCTGTTCAATCCATGAGAGATAATGAGAAAATGATTGTTGTTGTTTTAACCCAACAAGTTTTGGGGTGATTAGTACCCAGCAATAGTCACTGAATTACAAAATTAAGGTCCATCATCAAGAGGATCTGGGATAAGAGAGTTAAGTCAAGGACACATTTTCAAAGTAAGAGCTAAATAGCAGAAAGGAGTTTGAGTATAAAAGGAGGACTTGAGATCAGGCATAGGGTGCCACTAAGGGAATCTCTAATGAAGCATGACTGGTTGGGTTTCTGTGACATGGCACACTACTTGCTATCTTGCTCTTCTTTTTATTTATTTATTTGTTTGTTTAAAATTCAATTAGCGAACATATAGTACATCATTACTTTTAGATGTAGTGTTCAGTGATTCATCAGTTGTGTGTAATACCCACAGGACATGCCCTCCTTAATGCCCATCACCAAGTAACCCCGCCCCCCACCACCTTATCTTATTCTTCTTAAAAGTAAGCTCACGGTTGTAGCTCCACCCTGACGTTGGCCTCTTCTAACTTTTTGTATCATGGAAAATGTCAAACATATGCAAAAGTGGTGAGACTAATGCGCTGAACTCCATATTCACTGCCTAGTTTCAACATGATCAACTCACGGTCAGCCTTCTATTTCTATACCCTTACTCACTTCCCCCCTTCACATTGCTTTGAAGCAAATCCCAGTCATAATATAATAAGGTCCCTACATATTTCAGATCTAGCTCTACCAGAAAAGGACTATTAAAAAAAAAAACAAAACCATAACCACAATAGTATTATCACACCTAAAGCAATGACCAAATGAACAATTATATATTTATATAACAACTTTCATGTTTAAGTCAGAATCTGCATAATATCAATAATGCTAGATTATCTTAGAAATATAATGCAATTGATATATGAATTTCTAATGATAATTTTAAAAGTAAAAGAAATGAAATATCTTACTTAATCTGCCAAAAATATCATCATCATTTATGTTTATCAGTATAAAATATTTTAATCAGATATTATACATTCTTTTCACATTAAGTATCTGAAATCTGGCATGTATCTTACACACTTCAATTTTTTGTTGTTGAAGTATAATTGACATGCAATATCCTATTAGTTTCAGGTGTACATAGTGATTTGATATTTTTATATTATGATATTTGATGATCCTCAGTTACCATTTGTTACCACACAGTCATTACAATATTATTGACTATATTCCATATGCTATAAATAAATATTCTCATGATTTATTTTGTTATTATTTTTTAAATATTTTATTTATTTATTTGATAGAAACACTGCAAGAGAGGGAACACAAGCAGAGGGAGAGGGAGAAGCAGGCTTCCCACTGAGCAAGGAGCCTGATGTGGGGCTCTATCCCAGGACCCTGGGATCATGACCTGAGCAGAAGGCAGATGCTTAACCGACTGAATCACCCAGATGCCCCATCCTCATGACTTACTTATTTTATAACTGAAAGTTTGTACTTCATAAAGCCCTTTCATCTATTTTGCCCATTTCCCTAAGTCCTCTCTGTTCTGGTAACCAACAGTTGGTTTCCTGTATCTGAATTGGTGTTTTGTTTTTTTAGACTCCACATATAAATGAAATCATATGGGATTTATCTTTCTCTTTCTGACTTACTTCACTTACCATAATAGCCTCTAGGTCCATCCATATTGTCCCAAATGGCAAAATTTCATTCTTTTTTGTGGCTAAGCAGTATTTCATATATCTATATATCTATATATATCTATATATATATCTATCTCATATTTTCTTTATCCATTCATCTATTGACAAACACGTTGTTTCTGTATCTTGGCTATTGTGAATAATGCTGCAATAAACATAGGAGTGCATGTATGTCTTCAAATTGGTGTTTTTGTTTTCTTACACCCAGAAGGAAAATTGCTGGATTATATGATAGTTCTGTTTTTAATTTTTTGAGAAACCTCCAGACTGTTTTCCACAGTCTATACCAGTGGACTACACCTCTGGTGTAGTAGTGGCTACACCAGTTTGTATTCTCACTAACAGTGCACAAGAGTTCCTTTTTCTCCACATCTTTGCCAGCGCTTGTTATTTTTGGTCATTTTGATAATAGTCAATCTGACCAGTGTGAGGTGGCTTCGCATTGTGGTTTTGATTTGCATTTCCTGATGTTGAACCTCTTTTCATGTGTCTATTGCCAGTCTGTATGTCTTCTTTGGAAAATGTCTATTCAAGTACTCTGCCCATTTTTTGTTTGTTTTTTATAATCATTTTTTAAATTTATTTTCAGCATAACAGTATTGTTTTTGTATCACACCCAGTGCTCCATGCAATCCGTGCCCTCTCTAATACCCACCACCTGGTTCCCCCAACCTCCCACCCCCCCACCTCTTCAAATCCTTCAGATTGTTTTTCAGAGTCCATAGTCTCTCATCGTTCACCTCCCCTTCCAATTTCCCCCAACTCCCTTCTCCTAACTCCCCATGTCCTCCATGCTATTTGTTATGTTCCACAAATAAGTGAAACCATATGATAATTGACTCTCTCTGCTTGACTTATTTCACTCAGCATAATCTCTTCCAGTCCCGTCCATGTTGCTACAAAAGTTGGGTATTCATCCTTTCTGATGGAGGCATAATACTCCATAGTGTATATGAACCACATCTTCCTTATCCATTCATCCGTTGAAGGGCATCTTGGTTCTTTCCACAGCTTGGCGACCGTGGCCATTGCTGCTATAAACATTGGGGTACAGATGGCCCTTCTTTTCACTCCATCTGTATCTTTGGGATAAATACCCAGTAGTGCAATTGCAGGGTCATAGGGAAGTTCTATTTTTAATTTCTTGAGGAATCTCCACACTGTTTTCCAAAGTGGCTGCACCAACTTGCATTCCCACCAACAGTGTAAGAGGGTTCCCCTTTCTCCACATCCCCTCCAACACATGTTGTTTCCTGTCTCGCTAATTTTGGCCATTCTAACTGGTGTAAGGTGGTATCTCAATGTGGTTTTAATTTGAATCTCCCTGATGGCTAGTGATGATGAACATTTTTTCATGTGTCTGATAGCCATTTGTATGTCTTCATTGGAGAAGTGTCTGTTCATATCTTCTGCCCATTTTTTGATATGATTATCTGTTTTGTGTGTGTTGAGTTTGAGGAGTTCTTTATAGATCCTGGATATCAATCTTTTGTCTGTACTGTCATTGTTAAAAAAATGTCTATACTGCCTAGAGCCATCTATACTTTTAATGCCATTCCAATCAAAATTCCACCGGTATTCTTCAAAGAGCTGGAGCAAATAATCCAAAAATTTGTATGGAACCAGAAGAGACCCCGAATCGCTAAGGAAATGTTGAAAAACAAAAATAAAACTGGGGGCATCACGTTACCTGAATCACCAAGACAGCATGGTACTGGCATAAAAACAGACACATAGACCAGTGGAACAGAGTAGAGAGCCCAGATATGGACCCTCAACTCTATGGTCAGTTAATCTTCGACAAAACAGGAAAAAATATACAGTGGAAAAAAGACAGTCTCTTCAATAAATGGTGCTGGGAAAACTGGGCAGCTATATATAGAAGAATGAAACTCGACCATTCTCTTACACCGTACACAAAGATAAACTCAAAATGGATAAAAGACCTCAACGTCAGACAGGAATCCATCAGAATCCTAGAGGAGAACATAGGCAGTAATCTCTTCGATATCAGCCACAGCAACTTCTTTCAAGATAGGTCTCCTAAGGCAAAAGAAACAAAAGCGAAAATAAACTTTTGGGACTTCATCAAAATCAAAAGCTTCTGCACAGCAAAAGAAACAGTCAAGAAAACAAAGAGGCACCCCACGGAATGGGAGAAGATATTTGCAAATGACAGTACTCTGCCCATTTTTTAATTGGGTTTAAAAATATTAATTGTGTAAGTTAGTATTTTGGATGTTAATGTCTTATTGGATATATGGTTTTCAAATATCTTCTCCCATTCAGTAGGTTGTCCTTTTATTGATGGCTTCCTTTGTTCTTGTTGATGGCTGTTTTTGCTGTTCTTGTTGATGGCAAGGCCTTTTTAGTTGGATGTAATCTCATTTATTTAGTTTTTGTTACTTTTACTTGTGGAGGTTCAAAAAAATATTGCCAAGACTGATATTGCCAAGCAGTGCTTACTGCTAATGTTTTCTTCTTGATGTTTTATGGTTTTTGGTCTTACATTCATGTCTTTAATCCATTATGAATTTATTTTTGTATATGATGGAAAATAGTGGCCCAGTTTCATTCCTTTATATGTAGCAATCTGGTTATCCCAATATCATGTATTGAAGAGACCATCTTTTCTACATTGCATATACTTGCCTCCTTCGTCATAGGTTAATTGACCATATGCATGGGCTTCTTTCTTTCTTTCTTTCTCTTATTTTTTAATTTAAATTTTACTTAGTTAATACATAGCACAATATTGATTTCTGGAAGACATCCAAATGGCCAACAGACACATGAAAAAGTGCTCAACATCACTCGGCATCAGGGAAATACAAATCAAAACCACAGTGAGACACAACCTCACACCAGTCGGAATGGCTAAAATTAACTAGTCAGGAAATGACAGGTGTTAGTGAGGATGCGGAGAAAGGGGAACCCTCCTACACTGTTGGTTGGAATGCCAGCTGGTGCAGCTACTCTGGAAAACAGTATGAAGGTTCCTTGAAAAGTTGAAAATAGAGCTATCTTACAACCCAGCAATCACACTACTGGGTATTTACCCTAAAGATAAAAATGTAGTGATCTGAAGGGGCATGTGCACCTGAATGTTTATAGCAGTAATGTCCACAATAGCCAAACTATGGAAGGAACCTCGATGTCCATCAACAGATGAATGGATAAAGAAGATATTGTATATATATACACAATGGAATATTATGCAGCCATCAACCCCCCTGAAATCTTGCCATTTGCAACAACATGGATGGAACTAGAGGGTATTATGCTAAGCGAAATAAATCAATCAGAGAAAGACAATTATCATATGATCTCTCTGATATGAGGAATTTGAGAGGCAGGGTGGGGAGTTGTGAGGGTAGGGAGGGAAAAAAATGAAACAAGATGGGACTGAGAAGGGAGACAAACCATAAGAGACTCAATCTCAGGAAACAAACTGAGGGTTGTTGGGGGGTGGGGTGGGTGGGGATAGGGTGGGTGGGTTATGGACATTGGGGAAGGTATGTGCTATGGAGAGTGGTGTGAATTGTGTAAGACAGATGATTCACAGACCTGTACCCCTGAAGTAAATAATCCATTACATGTTAATAAAAAAATATTGGTTTCTGGAGTAGAATTCAGTGATTCATCACTTATATACAATATCCCGTGCTTGACACAAGTGCCCTCTTTAATGCCCATCACCCATCTAGCCCATCTTCCTGCCCACCTCCCTCCATCAATCCTCAGTTTGCTCTCTGTCATTGAGAGTCTCTTATGGTTTGTTTCCCTCTCTCCCCACCCCTTCCCATATGTTCATCTGTTTTGTTTTTTAAATTCCACATATGAGAGAGAGCATATGGTATTTGTCTTTCTCTGACTGACTTATTTCACTTAGCATAATATACTCTAGCTCCATCCACATTGTTGCAAATGCCAAGATCTCATTCTTTTTAAGATTTTATTTAATTTATTTTGAGAGAGAGAGCATGAGCAAGGGGGAGGGGCAGAAAAAGAGGGAGAAGCAGATGCCCTGCTGAGCAGGGATTCCAATGCGGGACCCTGGGATCATGATCTGAGCTGAAGTCAGATACTTAACCAACTGAGCCACCCAGGTGCCCCAAGATTTCATTCTTTTTTTTTTTCTTAAAGATTTTATTTTTATTTATTTGACACACAGAGAGAGATCACAAGTAGGCAGAGAGAGAGAGAGAGAGAGAGAGAGAGAGAGAGAAGCAGGCTCCCTAACAAGCAGAGAGCCCAATGCAGGGCTCAATCCCAGGACCCTGGGATCATGATCTGAGCCGAAGGTAGAGGCTTTAACCCACTGAGCCATCCAGGCGCCCCGATTTCATTCTTTTTGATAGCTAAGTATATTCTAGTGGTGTGTGTGTGTGTGTGTGTGTGTGTGTGTGTGTGTGCGCATACACATCTTTATCTATTCATTAGTCAATGGACATTTGGATTCTCTCCATAGTTTGACTATTGTTGATAATGCTGCTATAAACATCAGGGTGTATGTACACCTTCAAATCTGTATTTTTATATCGTTTGGGTACATACCTAATAGTGCAGTTGCTGGATTGTAGGGTAGTTCTATTTTTAACTTTTTGAGGAACCTCCATACTGGTCTCCAGCATGGCTGCACCAGTTTGCATTCCCACCAACAGTGCAAGAGTGTTCCACTCTTTCTGCATCCTCACCGACACCTATTGTTTCTTATGTTGTTAATTTTAGCCATTCTGACAGGTATGAGATGATATCTCATTGTGGTGAGTGATGTTGAGCATCTCTTCATGTGTTTGTTAGCCATCTGGATGTCTTCTTTGGAAAATGTCTATTCATGTCTTCTGCCCATTTCTTAACTGGATTATCTGTGTTTTGAGTGTTGAGTTTGATAATTTCTTTATAGATTTTAGACACTAACGTTTTATCCAATATTTCATTTGAAAATCTCTTCTCCCATTCCTTAGACTGCCTTTTAGTTTTGTTAATTGTTTCCTTCACTGTGCAGCTGCTTTTTATCTTGACAAAGTCCCAATAGTTCATTTTTGAACTATGTTTCCCTTGCCTCTGGGGATGTGTCTTATAAGAGGTTGTTGTGGCCAAGATCAAAGACGTTGCTGCCTGTGTTCTCCTCTAGGATTTTAGTGATTTCCTGTCTCACATTTAGGTCTTCCATCCATTTTAATTTATTTTTGTGTATGGTGTAAGAAAGTGGTCCAGTTTCATTCTGCATGTTCTGTCCATTTTTCCGAACACCATTTTTTGAAGAGACTGTCTTTTCCATTGAATGTTTTTTCCCGGTTTGTTGAAGATTAGTTGGCCATAGAGTTGAGGGTCCATTTCTAGGTTCTCTATTCTGTTCCATTGATCTATGTGTCTGTTTTTGAGCTAGTGCCATAGTGTCTTGATGACTACAGCTTTGTAATACAGCTTGACATCCGGAATCGTGATGCTTCCAGTTTTGTTTTGCTTTTTCAAGATTGCTATTTAGCTATTCAGGGTCTTTTGTAGTTCCATACAAATTGTAGGATTGTTTGTCCTAGTTCTGTGAAAAATTCTTCTGGTGTTTTGATAGGGACTGCATTAAATGTGTAGATTGCTTTGTGTAGTATAGGCATTTTAATGATATTTGTTCTTGGAATCCATGAGCGTGAAATTGTTTTCCATTTCTTTGTGTCCTTTTCAATTTCTTTCATAAGTGTTCTATAGTTTTGAGAGTACAAATCTTTTACCTCTTTGATTAGGTTTATTCCTGGGTGTCTTATTGGCTTTGATGCAATTGCAAATGGGATTGATTTCTTGATTTCTCTTTCTGCTGCTTCATTATTGGTGTATAAATACATAACAGATTGGGTGCCTGGGTGGTACATTCAGTTAAGTGTCCAACTCTTGGTTCAGCTCAGGTCATGATCTCAGGGTTATGAGATCGAGCCCTGTGTTGGGCTTCATACTCAGCATGGAGTCTGCTTGAAATTCTCTCTCTCTCTCTCCCCCTCCATCTCTCCCCATTTGCACTATTTCTAAAGAAAGTAAATAAATAAATAAATAAATAAACACAACCCTGTTCATCATCATTAGCCATCAGGGAGATTAAAATCAAAAACATTGAGATACCACCTTACACCAGTTAGAATGGCCAAAATCAAGACGGTAAACAACTTGTGTTGGAGAGGATGTGGAGAAAGGGGAACCCTCTTACACTGTTGGTGGGAATGCAAGTTGGTGCAGCCACTTTGGAAAACGGTGTGGAGATTACTTAAGAAATTAAAAATAGAGCTACCCTATGACCCTGCAATTGCACTACTGGGTATTTACCCCAAAGACACAGATGTAGTGAAAAGAGGGGCCATATGTACCCCAATGTTCATAACAGCAATGGCCACAGTCACCAAACTGTGGAAAGAACCAAGATGCCCTTCAGTGGATGAATGGATAAGGAAGATATGGTCCATATATACAATGGAGTATTATGCCTCCATCAGAAAGGATGAATATCCAACTTTTGTATCAACATGGATAAGACTGGAAGAGATTATGCTGAGTGAAATAAGTCAAGCAGAGAGAGTCAATTATCATATGGTTTCACTTACTTGTGGAGCATAAGGAATAACACGGAAGATATTGGGGGATAGAGAAGAAAAGTGAGTTGGGGGAAATCGGAGGGGGAGACAAACCATGAGAGACTGTGGACTCTGAAAAACAAACGGAGGGTTTGGAGGGGAGAGGGGTAGGGGGTTGGGTGAGCCTGGTAGTGGGTATTATGGAGGGCATGTATTGCATGGAGCACCGGATGTGGTGCATAAACCATGAATTCTGGAATACTGAAAAAAAATAAATAAAACTAAAAAAACCCCCTAAATAACTAAATAAACAAATCTTTTTAAAAATGCAACAGGGGTGCCTGGGTGGCTCAGTTGGTTAAGCTTTTGGCTCAGATCATGATCCCAGAATCCCCGCATCGAGTCCCGCATCAGGCTTCCAGCTCCATGGGGAGTCTGCTTTTCCCTCTGACCTTCTTCCTTCTCATGCTCTCGCTCTCTCTCAAATAAATAAAGTCTTAAAAATGCAACAGATTTAGTAGTGTTTTGGTAGATTTTTGGTAGTTTTGGGTTTTCTACACAGTGTATCATACCTGCATATAGGGAAAGTTTGAGATTTTCCTTGCTGATTTGGATGCCTTTTATTTCTTTTTGTTGACTGATTGCTGAGGCTAAGACTTCTAGTACTACGTTAAATAGTAATAGTGAGAGTGGACATCCTTGTCATGTTCCTGACTGTAGGAGAAAGGGTCTCAGTCTTTTCCCATTGAGGATGATATTAGCTGTGGGTCTATTGTATATGGCTATTATGATGTTGAATTATGTTCCTTTGTTGAGTTTTTTGTTTTTGTTTTTTAATCAAGAATGGATGCTGTATTCTGTGCTCAGTGAGAGTCTGCTTGGGATTCTCTCTCTCTAAAATAAATAAATGAGGGATACCTGGGTGGCTCAGTTGGTTAAGTGGCTGCCTTTGAATCAGGTCATGATCCTAGGGTTCTGGGATCGAGTCTTGTGTAGGGCTTCTTGCTCAGCGGGGGAGCCTGCTTCTCCTTCTGCCTGCTGCTCCCCCTGCTTGTGCTCACTCTCTCTCTGATTTAAGAAAATGAATAATTAAAAAATAACTCTTTAAAAAAAGCAATAGATGCTGTATTTTCTTAAAATGCTTTTTCTACATATATTGATGGGATCATATTGCTCTTTTCCCTTCTTTTATTATTGTGGTGTATCATGTAGATTGATTCATGAATACTGACCACCCCATGTAGATTGATTCATGAGTACTGACCACCCCTGCCTGCATGGGCTTATTTCTGAGTTTTCTATTCCATTGATCTATGTGCCTGTTTTGTTGCCAGTACCATAATGCTTTGATTACTATAGCTTTGTAATGTAGTTTGAAACTGGGGAGTTACACACCTCAATTTGGACTGGCCACAAATGGCAAGAGACTATCAAACTGGACAGTGGAGATCTATTTGCTACAATTGGTTGATATGTCTCTTATGTTACTTTTAATCTATAAGAGCCTTCCCCCTACCTCCCTATTCATTTTACTCCTTTATGTTTTGTGTGTGTGTGTGTGAGTGTGTGCACACGCATGCGCATGTAAAACGATTATTTTATTAAAGCATGGGGACAGGACCCATGGGCAGAAAGAGCTGCCTCATTTTATTCCTTTAATTTATTTGTTAAAGAAAATGTGTTATTTGTTTTATAGAGTTTTTCACTTTCTCGATTTTGCTGCTTGCATCCCTGTAGTATGATTTGTCATATTCTTCTAGTCCTTGTATTTCTTGCAAACAGATTACTTGATCTCTAAGTTGGATCAGTTTTAGGATAAACTCTTGTCAAGAGTAATTGTAGCTTATGTTGTTTTCTTCCATTAGGGGACACATAATGACTGGTAGCCATTGACGGTCATAGTCTTAGAGCCATTACTTTATTAGGGGCTGAAGATTATTTTATTATTCATCTTTTGTTTATTGCAGGAACATTCCATAAAGAGAAAACTCCCTTAATCAACTTGGTAATATAAATAATAATTGTGGTCTGATGCTTTTATTTTGTAAATTATTACTTCTTTTAAAAGATTTTTTTTTTATTTATTTGAGATAGAGCGAGTGAGAGAGTATGAGCACAAGCGGGGGCTGGGAGTGGAGGGCAGGGGCAGAGGGAGAGGGAGAAGCAGGCTCCCGGCTGAGCAAGGAGCCCGATGCCGACTCGATCCCAGGACCCTGGAATCATGACCTGAGCCGAAGGCAGACGCTTTACCAACTGAGCCACTGAGGTGCCCAGTAAATTACTGCCCTAGAATTACATAAAAATCAGTAAAAATCAGAAAAAAAACCCCAATTTCTAAGTTATGGTGAGAGTACTATGCAAATTATAGTTAGTTTTTCTTAATAAAGTTAGTTTTGCTTATCATTAGAGTAACACATGTTCATGATAGAAAATGTGGAAAAGTAGAAGAAGAGAGATAAACAGGGATTCTTAATTGTACCACCCAAAGACAACCTTGTAAACATTTTAGTTTGCTTCTTCACAATCTCTTCTTTAAGCATTAAAAAAACCCCGCATTTGTGATCATAATTAACACACACATATTTGTGTCTTATTCTTTTTCATATAGTAGAGCAAACACATCCCTGTATACTACAATCTCTATGTAAACACTGTTTACCTGTCTTGCATAATATTTAAATTACAGATGCTAAGTATTTAGAATGTTACTGATAGCTTTTCATCTGTAAATGTACTGTAATGAAGAGTGACATATTTCACTCTTGCATTTCAGAGGCAATCCTTAGGAAATGCACCTTATTTTAAAAAGGTATGAAAGATTAGTACACAAATGTACACATAATGTAGTGGAACAAAATTAAGTACGAACTCTACAATCTAGAGACTGTTCATTCAATTACCAAATATTTATTGAATTTCTGCTATGACTTTTTTCTAGGCACGGGGGATACAGTGGTAAAAAAATAGGGTCTCTTCCCTCCTGGGAAGAGTATGGGAAGACAGACAATAAACAGGCAAACAAGATTATTTCAGACAGTGATAGATACTGCAAAGACTATAAAACATGCAGCAGCTACTCAGAAAAAGTAGTTCTTTGTGGGGGGTCTCTGACTAGATACTATATTTGGATTAGTTGCCAGTATGGGGAGTGGGGTGAAAAAGGCAGAAAGTAGGACACCAAAGCAGATGAACATTTCACTGGTAAAAGAAAGAGAGAACAAACATTTTAGAATTAAAAGAGATGTTCCAGAGAGAATCCTCAAGTGAGAGAGCCTGCAGGTTTAAATCTGCTGGCCACACGAACAAGGTTCATGACATCAATAGCTATCAGGGACATGAGAAGCAAAACCACAGTGGGATACCACTTCACGCCCACTAGAATGGCTATGATCAAAAGACAGATAAGAGGGGCACCTGGGTGGCTCAGTGGGTTAAGCCTCTGCCTTCAGCTCAGGTCATGATCTCAGGGTCCTGGGATCGAGTCCCACATCGGGCTCCCTGCAGAGCAGAGAGCCGTTTCCTCTTCTCTCTCTCTCTGCTTGCCTCTCTGCCCACTTGTGATCTCTCTCTGTCAAATAAATAAAATCTTAAAAAAAAAAAAAGATAAGAACAAGTGTTGGTAAGCATGTGAAGATATTAGAACAGTCATACACTGATGGTAGGAATACTTATGGTGTCACTTTGGAAAACCATGTGGCAATTCCTGAAAAGGTTGAGCATAGAGTTACTATACTAAGCAGCAATTCCACTCTTAGGTATTTACCCAACAGAAATGGAAGCACAGATCCACATAAAAACTTGAACAAGCTGGTTCACAGCATCATTTTTACATTAGCCAAAAAGTGAACGTCTATCAACTGATGAAAGGATAAACCAAATTATGGTGTGACTCTAGAATGGAATATTACACAGCCATAAAAAGGAACGGAGTACTAATCTGTGCTACAACCTGGATAAACCTTAAAAACCTTCTGCTAGCTGAAAGAAGCCAGTCACAGGGAACCACATGTTATGTGATTCCATTTATATGAAATATCTAGAACACACAAATCCAGAGAGACTGATGTCTGCCAGAGGCTGGGGGAGGGGAGAGGGAGGATGGGCAGTGACTGCTAATGGGTATGGGGCTTCTTTTTGGAGTGAGGAAAGTGCTTTGGAATTGGTTGTGGTAATTATCGTTCAATGTCGTGAATATACTAAAAACCATTGAATTGTATACTTAAAATGAGTAAATTTATGGTGTGTGAGTTATATCTCAATAAAGCTGTTATTAAAAAAGATCTGCTAGCACTGACCTCAGGAAATCATTCCACTTAGATGGGATGCTATGACGCCTGGAATTTGCTTCAGAATAATCCATTAATAAGGTTCTAGATGAAACAAGACTGGAAATGATTTGATAATTGTGGAAGTGGAGAAACGGGTACAAGGGGGTTCATTATACTATTTACTTTTTTATATATATGATGTTTCCCATAATAAACATTAACAATGCATTTTTTTTTTTTTTTATCAAAAGACCTTTGGTTCTGGCACAATTATTAGCAAGTCATAACTGTGAGAGTCAGACTGGCCTGGTTAATAGCGTGGCATCTGGAAGCATTCTATGTATATTGTGTGATCCTTGGGAAGCCACAGAACTTCTTCATACCTCAGTTTTCTCATCTATAAAATGGAGGCACAGAGCACCTACTTCATAGGGATGTGGCAAGGATTCAATGAGTTTATATGGTTGGAATGCTGTCTGATACTTTGTAAATTATGTGTGTTCGCCTGTTCCTTTAAAAAACAGGAAGGGTGGGAGGGAAAGAAGGAGAAACCCCGACACCAGAGTACCTTTTGGCAAAAGGGAGGATTTTGAGTCTAAGCAATCTGAACTCATAAGATCTTGAGGAAACTCCTACCCCATTAATTTTGGGGAAGCAAAAAGGGGACACAATCGTCACAGATGAAAAGGCCAGCTTTTTTCAGCTGTATTCTTGCTGCATTCGTGAGGAGAGAGAGAAGTCTTAAGCTATAAACGCGAATGTTTTTGCACTTAGTATTTTTTAATCCACGGTGTTTGTGACCTTGGCATCCCTGTCATAGCAGAGCACTCTGTCGCCAGACCCCTCAACCGTTTATGCTGTTTCTCACACTTCCTTAAGTTCTGCTTTTCGTGTAAATCCTTATTAACTGAGATGCATGGGTGGCCCACAGATCAAAGAGGGTATTCTGGGGAATGTGGACCTGCCTTGATTTCCTCCAGGACACAGGTAGGAGCCCCAGGGATCGACTGGGAAACTTTCAAATGTGTGTTTTGTTTCGTTTTTTAAAAGTTTTTTTTTTTTTTTTTTTTAAGTGCTTTAAAAATGTTTTTGGCCTGAACAATTCCCTGTGGACGGGACCCATTGTGAATGCTTATTTGTTGTGTAAAGGACAATTATTTTTGCAGAAAGGAGTTTCTAGGCTTTCAGAGGAAACCCCAGTTTTTTTTGTTTTTTTTTTTTTTTTTTTTTTTGCCATGGGGGTCTGCAGTCACTTGGGGTGATTTAACCATCTTTGTCCTCCCGGACCATGGCATTTGAGGTTCCGTGACCTGCAACTACTCGGTGGGAAGCGCAACTGACCTCACAATCCGGTGTGCGTGTGTACGAAGGGAAGATACTGTCGAGACACAATACCCTGCGTAGGCCAGCTGGACCCACGTGTCTTCTCTTTTCATTATCGCACTGAAAAACCGCTGTTGCGACCCACTGAGTTGATTACTGGACGAGGAATTCAGTCTTGGTGACATCGCTGCTGTCGTGGAGCCCGGACCCTGTCACTCAGGGGAACCCCCTGCGGTGGAACACCCCCAGCTGATCCCCGAATGATTTCCTCCCCATCTTTACAGCAAGAATCTTATCTTCCCTTTGCTCCCCTCCCTTTTGAATTGAGAGCAGGCTTTTGCTTTTTAAACATCCGCACTTGCCTTTCATTTAGGGCGAGTCAAGCGCTGTTGATGAGCCCAGGGAGGTACTGCTCCGGCAGCTCAGGAAGGGACGAACGTCCGTCCTCCTCAGCCGGCTGCCCGCGCACGCCCGTCCTCCTCAGCCGGCTGCCCGCGCACGCCCGTCCTCCTCAGCCGGCTGCCCGCGCACGTTCCGCGGCACCCAGCGGACGCTCCGGGAGGGCGCCCCCGCGGCAGCTGTGGAAACAGGTGGGCTCCCTCCGCGGCTGCTCGAGGCCGCCATACGCTTCCGCGGACGCCGGCGGCCATTTTCCTGCTCGCGGAGGGGTGGCGGGAGAGGGAGATGGTTGCGGGGCTTAGCGCGTCGTCGTGTTCAGAGTTTTCTGCTCTGGTGCTCGCACATTCTCCTTCCGCGCGGAGAGCAGGCAGCAGCTCCAGGCAGAGGCCAGGTGTGCTCTCTGCGTCGCCGGGGACACGTGTGGGGCCACACGGATCTCGTCAGGAAAATTTTCCACCGCCGTTTCCTCTGTGGCCGAAGCGTGATTCTCGGTTCTGACTCTGGCCTCAGTTGGGTCCCTGGGCTACCTCCGAGGAGATATTTTGATGGTTCAGAAGGAGGCATCCGTGGTTCGTTGCCATCCGCTACTCACGCCTCACCCACTTCCGAACCCACGAACCCTGGACCCTCATCTGCTCCTGTAGCTGTTCTCAGGCATCGGTCGATGTTCTGCTGCGTGCGGAAGGCTGTTCGCAAGCCCTTGAGGACCCTAGAAAAGTAAGGGAAGGAAGGAAAGCAGGACTGCAGGTGGTTCTCGTCTTTGCGGAAAGCCAATGATCTAGTTGAAAACTGTAATGTAAATGTAAAATTCCCAGAGCAAACCAGCGGTGTCTTAGGACACTTAATACTTGTAGTATCTTCTATCCTGTGTTGTAGTTTTCCATGTGCGATAGACATTTTCCTGTCCTTTATTCTAATTCTCTTTATTTGAATCCTCCCCTAAAGAAGCAGACTCTTTATTTGGATGATCCTTTATCTTTCACCCACCCTGACACATGCCTTCGTGCTTTCTTCCCTTCCTTCCTTCCCTCCTTCTTTGTATTTCTATTGTGGTAAAGATTTGATCCCAACCATTCATATCCTCATGGTCACTCTCTAAGGTCTGTCCAACCAGCACTACTTCACACCGGCTCCCAGCTGCATCCTAGCAGGAGGGGAGGGAAGTGTGGCCTGAGGACAAGGAGCCAGGCCAGATGATGGAGCACTCGATTGGCACAAGTTAGAATTTTGTCTAGAAAGTAACAGGTAATCGATCACATATTTATTGGGTATTTACAATGGGCAGACACTGTTCTGGGCATGGAGAACATGGCAGTCAGAGGTGGTCCCTACTTTTAAGAGGTTTATATTCTATAGGGGAAGATAAATAAATACAAAAGTAGGTGGTGATAAGTGTTACAAAGATAAAACAGTGTTGGGACGCCAGGGTGGCTCAGTCGGTTAAGTGTCTTCTTCGGCTTGGGTCACGATCCCAGAGTCCTGGGATCCAGTCGGCATCAGGCTCTTTGGTCGATGGGAAGTCTGCTTCTCCCTATGCCTGCTGCTCCCCCTGCTTGTGCTCTCGCGCGCTCTCTCTCTCTCTCTGACAAATGAGTGAATAAATCTTAAAAAAAAAAAAAAAAAAGATAAAACAGTGTTAGGAAGGACAGTGCCTCTAGGGTTCTAGCTCTGTGGTCAGGTCAGGTCTTTCCGAGGTGGTGAAACGAGGTGAGAACTGAAAAACAGGGAGGAGGAAACACATTGCAAGCAGGAGGAATGGCAGATGCAAAGGGCAATAGACAAAAGCAAGTCTGGCATCTTCAGAGAGAGAGAAAGGTTGCAGTGCTTGGAGGATGGTAGTGGCGGATACAAGCAGAGGGACCCATATCGGAGAGTTTCAAGGGTGGTCTTGAATGCTATGATCAGAAATGCAGATATTTTTCTTGTTCAGTGGGAGACTTTTGGAAGTTTCAAGTAAAAGAGTTCATTTAATTTATACTTTTTGAGAATATTATCATAGTTGTGTGGAGGATAAACCATAGTAGAGCAAGACACAGAGGGACCAGGAGAGAGGCTGTTGCAGGGACGACATTAGAGCAGCTTGAACGGGGATCCTGGAGAGGATCCCATGGCCAGTTTTTTGTTGGTGGAAATTTGCTTATGGCTGCCCCATTCCCCCTCAGTCCGGGGCAGCAAACTGAAGCCATGTGGGAACTCGGATGATGGAGAAAAGCAAGGTTTACTTTTTAGCTGAGAGGTGCTGCTGGTTTTTGGAGGCTAACTCTCATTTTTTTTAGTTTCCTAGTTCATTTCATTTGACTATCATTTCTGAGGCTTTAACTCATGATGGTGTGAGTTCATTATAAGAAATTTGGAAAGCTCTAGGGAATGTTTATTTTCCAGGAAAATAAAAATAATCAAGACTGAACAGAGAACACCTGGGAAACTACTATTGACGAGAATGGAAAGGTGGTGGCAGATCTCTTCAAGCCACTCAGGGAACAGATGGGTTCAGAACAATCATCTAGTCTTCAAAAAAGGAATAATTCTATTGTTTTTCAAATGAGTCCAGGCCATGTAAAAAGAGAGATATGTCCCAAGATCATTTTATGAGATTTTCATAACTTTAATACTGAAACCCAAGAAAGGGGAAAGTATAGACAAATCTCATTTATGAATATAGATGCCAAAATTATAAAGTATTAGCAAAAATAATCTGGCAATGAATCAAAAGAATAATAAATTTGATCAAGTATTTTTATTTTAGAAATTTAAGGATAATGAATAAGAAATGTAGCAATATATTATTTCAGCAAATCATATGATCATTTCAATAGATATGGAAGAATATTTGATAAAAGTTCACATCCATTCCTAACAAAACTGTAAGTAACACAGGAGCAGAAGGGACTTATTTGGGGTGATACACTTTAGGTGAGAACCATTATTTGTCCCATTACTTTAAAAATTAAGTTTTCTTACTTGTATGATAGCATCAATATTCCCAACTTGCTAACCAGCTGCCTGCAAACAACTGGGCAGTTAACCCATAAATTTCCATAGAACTAGCTAGCCACACAAGTTTTCCATTTTAATTTAATCACCAAACTCCTTTATGTTACAAAATGCTCATGATGTTCTCCTAATTCCTGTGATATGAGATGTTTCCAGAGCTGGGTTGTTTAACTGACAGTAGAAACCTGTGCAAGGTCAAGGGGATGAACGCAGCTTAACCTGATGACTGACTCTCCCCTGGAGGCCTGCCTTTGTTTTCATATGAATCACCAGTGAGGCTAGTTATTTCCAGTTCTACTACAGAATTAATTGAAATGAAGACTAGGTACCAAAACAGTAAATATTATTCTAAAATCCTCCAGTTGGGAGCTAATCAGGAATGTCTACTATCATCATTATTATGTAACACTCGTGGTATTAGTGAAGTAGTGAAGCAATAAAACAGTAATTAATATAAATATTGGAAAAGAAGAATGAAAATGATTACTTTTTGCTGATGATATGGTTTCATATTTAAAAGACCTAAGATACCTGTAAATAAAAGTGCATAAGAATTAATAAGAAAATTTGGTTAGACAACTGCTATAAGATTCTTGTGCAAGAATCAGTCATTTCCTCTATTTTAATAATAGGCCCTGAGTAGAAGTAGCATTTACATAAGTGACAAACATTTTAAAGTACAGTACTTAGAAATGCATTTTATTTACTCTTTTAAAGATTATTTATTTGGGGGGGGGAGAGAGCGTGTACGCACAAGACGATGGGGTGGGGGGCAGAGGGAGAAGCAGGATCCCCGCTGATCAAGGAACCTGGGATCATGACTTGAGCCAAAGGCAGATGCTTAACCAACTGAGGTGTCCCAGAAATAAGTTTTAAAAGAAAAAGCACAGGGGCGCCTGTGTGGCTCAGTGGGTTAAAGCCTCTGCCTTCAGCTCGGGTCCTGATCTTGGGGTCCTGGGATTGAGCCCCGCATCGGGCTCTCCCTGCTTGGTGGGGAGGCTGCTTCCCTCTCTCTCTCTGCCTGCCTCTCTGCCTACTTGTGATCTCTGTCAAATAAATAAATGAAATCTTAAAAAAAAAAAAAGCCCAGAACTATATGAAGAAAACCACAAATCTTATTGTATGACATAAAACAAGATTTGAAAAATGGAAGAAAATGTTTTAAATGAGAAGACACTATAATATAAATGTTAGTTTCCCCTAAATTAATATAATTTTGATGAAATTTAGATCAGAACACCAACAGGGCATTTAAAAAAACATCTCTTTCGGATGGGGTGAAATTATTTTAAAGTTTAAGAATAGGTGCCTAATAATAGTCAAGAGAAGTTTGAAAACATAAACTAGCAAAGGAGGGACTTTATCAGTTATTTATCAG
Source organism: Enhydra lutris kenyoni (assembly GCF_002288905.1). NCBI lineage: Eukaryota > Metazoa > Chordata > Mammalia > Carnivora > Mustelidae > Enhydra > Enhydra lutris. Next base: position 7,499,521 of record NW_019154105.1, read on the forward strand.
TTATTAGAATAAACTGCAAAGCCATTCAAGTCAAAACAATATGACACGGCATAGGAATAGAGAAATAGACACATGGGTCAAAGGGAGTGCAGAAATTGATCCTAGCACATAAAAGAATTTAAAATGCAAGAAACTGGCATTTTACTATGCTGGGAGAAGTTAGAATTATTTAATAAATACAGAATCTATAAAATATCTAGAAGTAATATTTGGGTCCTGTATTATACCATATACAAATATAATTTTAAGATTGTTTAATAATGTAAATGAAGAAAAGAATCCATCATGAAAAATCTGCAAGAAAATAATCTCCAATCTAGGAATGGAAAATAAGTAGGACTGGAAATCCAAAAACTATATTGTGTGTGTGTGTGTGTGTGTGTGTGTGTGTGTGTGTGTATTTTTTCCTCAAATGGCAATGATCCTAATGAAAGACGGATGAACTCACAAGCAGTCAGGAAATGCAAATTACAGTAACACTGAAATAACACTTAGTATCTGTCATACTGCAAAAAAAAAAAAACAAAAAAACACCTATTTGTTGACAGAGATCCAGGGAAATAAGTAGTCTTACATACTATTTATTTCTGAGAAATTAGGAAATTCTTCAACATACACACAACACAACTCTCCAATATTTGAAAATAACATTGCTATACTACTACTCTTCAGTTCATACTCCTTTCAAGTTTCACAAACTGTCCTAATAATGTTCTTTTTTTCTCTTTTTTTATTAATTATTTTAACATATATTATTTGTCCCGGGGTACTGGTTTGTGAATAGTCAGGCTTACACACTTATTTACTTCTATATTTTAAAAGATTGATTGATTTGAGAGAGAGAAAGAGTGAGAGAGAAAAGTGGGGAGGGGCAGAGGGAGAGAGAGAATCTTAAGCAGATTCTGCTCTGAGTGTGGAGTTGCACAAAGGACTTGCTCTCATGACCCTAAGATCATGACCTGAGCTGAAACCAAGAGACCCACTCTCAACCGACTGCACCCCCAGAAACCTCCCAGTGATGTTCTTTCATGTTACCAAGCAAATCTAAGGAAAATACATTTATAGTACTATGCAGTGTTTATTGAAAAAAAAAAAAATCCATGTGTAACTGGACCAGTACAGTTTAAGTCTGTGTTGCTCAATGGTCAACTGTCGTCTTGATTGGTTCTTTAGTTTTTCCTTGACTTTCATATTCTTGGTAATTTTGAGGATTACGGCCAGGTGTTTTGTTTTGTTTTTTGTTTGTTTCTGTAGACCATCCTTCAGTTGGCATTTTTCTGATGTTTCTTCATGATTTCATTTGGGTAATGCCCCTTTGACGGGAACAACACTGAATTGGTGGTGCGTTCGTTCTCTTTAGGGTCCTGCCTGGACCTACCTGATACTTGTCCTGTTACTAATTTTGTAAACTTTGATTGTGTGATTGATGTGGTCTCTGCCTCACTTGTTCACTGTGAGGTTATTCTTTCTCCCTTTTTATTTGTTAAATATTTTTGGGAGATAATTTGAAGGTATGCAGACAGTCCATTTCTGCTCAAACTTTCAATTTATTTATTTGTTGCACTAGTATGGAGTCATGTTGCTTATTTATTAAGTGAGATATAATTTTCTCTATCATCAGTTATTCAGTGTTTTTCCAGTTGGTCAGTGGAAGCCCTCTCAAGATAGCTTATGTGTTCTTTCAACACGTTCCCATCATTCTTTGAACCTTACTCTCTGGCACAACAATGTGATCTAAGGTCAACTTTGTATTTACCTTGTCCCAGCCTGAATTAGCCATTGCTCCAAAAAGATCTGGTTCCTTCTACTTGAGAATGGTATTATCTGAGTTCTAGGTGTGCCCATTGATTTTGGGGTAACACTGCTTCTTGCCCAGTTAATGGACACGTTAGGGGACATTTGTGTTTCCTGCTCTTACTTGCTTTCTCTCACACTCATGGTCACACTCACACTCATTGGAAACCATGATTTTGCACTAATATCTTCATTTCCAATCTAACCTTACAGGTATAGTCTAGTTTTTTTCCCCTTTCCATCATCATTTGAAAGTTTAATTGTTTAAATTTCTTTTACACTTGTTTATTTTTGTGAATTTTGAATAATACATTTAAAATTTTATCCTGTTTCTGTCAACATTTCCTCTCTTTAATCAGAGAGATTGAAACAAAATTTTAAATTAAGTATTTATTTATTTATTTCTAAAGATTTTATTTATTTATTTGATAGAGAGATAGAGAGCACAAGTAGGCAGAGTGACCGGCAGAGGGAGGAGGAGGAGCAGACTCCCCACTAAGTGGGGAGCCCAACGTGAAGCTCAATCCCAGGACCTTGGGATTGTGACCTGAGCCAAAGGCTGATGCTTAATGACTGAGCCACCCAGGCACCCCTAAATTAAGTATTTATCACCTAAAGTATACAAATCTAAATAAGTATAGAAGAAATTGTAATACTCAATATTCAAATTAATTTGTTATGTTGGTAGAATTTATGATTCTGAAGTCATTAAAGCTTAAAATTACGTGAAGACTTTTGGGACACCCTTTATTTACTTATTTGATTAATCCCCTGTATATAATTAGTTTCTCATCCCTGCCACCATCCCCTCCCCTGCGTGGGCCTCACTGTACCCATTCTTTCAAACTCCTATGCCAGCTCTATCTTCCACAGGGATTACTTGCTCACCCTGCTAGGGCTCTGACTCCCCCAGCTTGGCTAAGTTGGGCCCACTCCCATGTGTGGACGCCCTTTTTAACCTTTCTACTCTAAGCTCTTGGCTGCCCTGGTTTACTGTCTCCCATTCCTATGGCATGGATGCCTACGTATCTTAGAAGTGGGCTCAACTGATATATTTAGGATTGAATTATTCAGGAAAAGAAGGTAGGACAAAGAATGGGAGGGAAAGGAAGAGAAGGAAGAGAAATAGTTAATTTGTTTTTAATCTTCTTTCTATATATTCAAAGATACAAATTTCCCTCTAAGTATTATTTAGGTGCATCTCACAGATTTTAACATATAGTACTTTCATTGTCATTCGGTTCTAAGGAGCTTATAATTTCCCTAATGATTTTCTATTTAACCCAAGCATTATTCATTTATTTAAATAAGACAAGGGTTTCAATCAAACTCTAAAACGGAAATCTAAAAGCCATTTTACTTGTTTTCTCTAGGCATTTTAAGTGCTGATGATATCTTTCTGGCTTAACAAAGAAAGTCAACAAGTATATCTTTAAGATGCCATATTAAATATTATCACCAGGGTAACACATTGTAAAACAGCCAATCAGCATTGTAAGTCTCTTAGAGATGAGGAACTATTTCCCCAGGATATAACAACAGTTTCTGAAATCTGGATGTCTTACAAATTTAAAGTTGTCAGGTCAGTTTTATGATGCAGAGTATTCTGTGCTTTTCTGGCAGCTTCAGGGGGAAGTGGAGATATTTGCTTCTTATCTTGCAAAGACTTCACCAGGGTTAGAAGAGTCTCTAGGTTTTCAAGGCTAAATTTTAAAATGTATGAAAAGAAAAAGTGGCAGCTATGAAAAGACCCAAATTCAGTTTGGAATGGGTTATATATATTTTGTATGTATTTTTAGTAATGTGTTTTTCAGTTTGAGTTTGGGAATTAAATGTGCTACCCTTTTCTCTTTCTTTTCCTACTTAGGTTATCAGTTTCTGAAAATGGTAACTTAAAAATTTCTGAGTAGAAGATTATTTTATTGTTCTGTCAGCTATTCATATATTTTAAAGCCCATGTTATTAAATATATCTATATATCTATGTATTCATGATCATTATATCTTCATCTCTTGTTCCTAATGCCAATATCATACCCCTCTTTACCTCATATGATGTTTTTCATTTTATATATCCTTCCTTAGTCTAGTTTTAAGATTGGTATACTGACTTCTTCTGGTTTACCATCTTGTTTGTCTTTTTTCATCTCTTTAAAAAGATAGATTTAAAAAAGTATTTTTTAACTTACCACCTAACTCAGGAATTCAAACAGTAACAATTTATCTACCTATGTGCTTCTGTTCACCACCCCTCCCCCACCATTTGCCTGTTTTTCTCAAAGGTAAGAGCTATCCTAAATTTTGTGTTTATCATTGCCTTGCTTTAACAAATTATTAGATTTGTTAAATTTATGTGTATATATATATACACATATATAAGTATAAATTTATATATATGGTAAAATTGTTTTACCATATACATATATATATACCATATATGTATATTGCATATATATGTAATTGTTTTACCATATATATATGTATATATACACACACACACATACATACACACACGTATATAGGATCAATTATATGTAGACAAAATATTGTTTTGGTTTTATACTTTTAAAGAGTGTGCTGTGTGTAAGTCTTTATGGACTTGCTTTATTGCTTAACATTATGCTACTTGTATTCACTCATGTTCTGTGTTATTGCAGTTCATTCATGTTTACTTCTGCAAAGTTATTTCATGATACTAATACAGCATTCTATCAAAGGATTATAATTTTCTTGCTGTTACAAACAGTACTGCCGTGAACATGCCTGACCATCTCCTAGTGCTCATGGGCAAGATCTCCTTTTGGGCATACACTTATGAGTGGAATTGCTAAAGCATAGGCTATGCAAACATTCAACTTGACAAGCAAATTTTATTTTATTCTTTATTATCTATCTATCTATCTATCTATCTACCTGTTATCTGTATGCATAAAAAGATTATATATATAGTGGCGCCTGGGTGGCTCAGCAGGTTAAAGCCTCTGCCTTCGGCTCAGGTCATGATCCCGGGGTCCTGGGATCGAGCCCCGCATCGGGCTCTCTGCTTGGCAGGGAGCCTGCTTCCTCCTCTCTCTCTGCTTGCCTCTCTGCCTACTTGTGATCTCTGTCTGTCAAATAAATAAATAAAATATTTAAAATAAAAAAGGTTATATATAATCACTTTATTTTTAGTCATTCCACATAATTTTAAGGGTAACTCTTCTAAGCAACAATTATTGGATTTTTTTTTTTGTTTTCATCATCCAAACCAAGAGTTTAATTTACCTGTTATAATTTCTTTTGTTTAGAATTTGTTATTGCAAGTAGGCAGAGAGGCAAGCAGAGAGAGAGGAGGAAGCAGGCTCCCTGCTGAGCAGAGAGCCCGATGCGGGGCCCGATCCCAGGACTCCGAGACCATGACCTGAGCCGAAGGCTGCGGCTTAACCCACTGAGCCACCCAGGCGCCCCCATATTTTCACTATTTTTAACTTTATTCTTTTTGATAAGTACATAAGGATAGCTAATTGTGGTTTCAGTTTGTATTTTCTTAATGGTGAATTATATATTTTTAATTTAAATTTTAATTAGTTAATGGTGCAATATTGGTTTCTGGAGTAGAATTCAGTAATTCATCACTTATATGCAATACCTAGTACTCATCATGACAAGTGCACTCCTTAATACCTGTCCCATCCCCCGCCCACCTCCCTCCATCAACCGTCACTTTGATCTCTATTGTTGAGTCTCTTATAGATTGTTTCCCTCTCTTCTTCCCCCCCCTTCTCTTATGTCCATTTGTTTTCTTTCTTAAATTCCTCATGTGAGTGAGATCATATGGTATTTGTCTTTCTCTGACTGACTTATTTCACTTAGCATAGTATACTCTAGCTCTATCCACATTGTTGGAAATGGCAAGAGTTCATTCTTTTGGATGGCTGAGTAATATTGCATTGTATTTATATATATACCACATCTTTATCCATTTATCAGTCAATGGACATGGGCTCTCCCCATAGTTTGGCTATTGTTGATAATGCTGTTAAAAACATGGGGTGCATGTACCCCTTCAAATCTGTACTTTTGAATCCTGGGTAAATACTTAGAGTGTGATTGTTGGATCATAGGGTGGTTCTATTTTTAACTGTTGAGGAACCTCCATACTTTCTCCAGCGTGACTGCACTAGTTTGCATTCCCACCAACAGTGCAAGAGGATTCCTCTCTCTCCCCATCCTCACCAACACTTATTGTCTCTTATTGTTAATTTTAGCCATTCTGACAGGTGTGAGGTGATATCTCATTGTGGTGAGTGATGTTGAGCATCTCTTCATGTGTCTGTTAGCCATCTGGATGTCTTCATTGGAAAATGTCTATTCATGTCTTCTGCCCATTTCTTAACTGGATTATTTGTTTTTTTGAGTGTTGAGTTTGATAATTTCTTTATAGGTTTTAGACACTAACCTTTTATCCGATACTTCATTTGAAAATATCTTCTCCCAATCCATAGACTGCTTTAATTTTGTTGATTGTTTCCTTCACCATGCAGCTGCTTTTTATCTTGATGAAGTCCCAATAGTTCATTTTTGAACTATTCATTTTGTTTCTCTTGCCTCCGGGAATGTGTCTTGTAAGAAGTTGCTGTGGCCAAGATCAAAGAGGTTGCTGCCTGTGTTCTCCTCTAGGATTTTAGTGATTATCTGTCTCACATTTAGGTCTTCATCCATTTTGAATTTATTTTTGTGTATGGTGTAAGAAAGTGGTCCAGTTTCACTTTTCTGTATGTTTCTGTCCAGTTTTCCAGCACCATTTGTTGGAGAGTCTGTCTTTTTTTCCATTGGATACTCTTTCCTGCTTTGATGAAGATTAGTTGACCATGTAGTTTTGGATCCAATCATGGATTCTCTGTTCTGTTCCATTGATCTATGTGTCTGTTTTTGTGCCAGTACCATGCTCTCTCGATGACCACAGCTTTGTAATATGGCTTGAAATCTGGAATTGTGATGCCTTCAATTGTGATGCCTTCAATCTTTTCAAGATTGCTTTGCTATTCGGAGTTTTTTGTAGTTCCATACAAAATTTAGTATTGTTTGTTCTGGCTCTTGAAAAATGCTGGTGGTTTTTTTTTTTTTTTTTTTTAGATTTTATTTATTTATTTGGGAGAGACAGAGTGAGAAGGAAAGCATGAGTGTTGAGGGGCAAGGCAGAGCAGGGAACTGAACATGGGGCTCAATTCCAGGACCGTGAGATCATGACCTGAGCTGAAGGCAGATGCTTAACTAACTGAGGCACAGAGGTGCCCTGCTGGTGGTATTTTGATGGTGATGCATTAAATGTGTAGATTGTTTTGGGTACTACAGACATTTAACAATATTTGTTCTTCCAATCTATGAGCATGGGATGCTTTTCCATTTCTTTATGCCATCTTCAATTTCTTTCATAACTGTTCTATAGTTTTCAGAATACAGATCTTTGACTTCTTTAGTTAGGTTCATTCCTAGGTATCTTATTGTTTTTGGTGCAATTGAAAATGGGATTGATTCCTTGATTTCTTTTTCTGCTGGTTTGTTATTGGTGTATAGACATGCAACAGGTTTCTGTACATTGTTTTTCTATACATTGATTTTATATCCTGCAACTTTGTTGAATTCATGTATGAGTTCTAGCAAATTTTTGGTGGAGTCTTTCAGGTTTTCTACATAGAATATCATGTCATCTGTGAATAGAGATAGTTTGATTTCTTCGTTGCTGATTTGGGTGCCTTTAATTTCTTTTCCTTTATTTCTCTTCTTCTATTCTGAATGACAGCCTTGCTGTATAAAGTATTCTTGGCTGTTTATTTTCCCCATTCAGCACATGGAATATATCCAGCACTTTGAATGTATTCTGCCATGTATTCAAGTTTCTGTGGACAGATCTGCTGTGAACCTCATCTGTCTGCCCTTGTAAGTCAAGGACTTTTTTCCCTTGCTGCTTTCAGGATTCTTTCCGTGTCTGTGTATTTTGTGAACTTAACTGTGATATGCCTTGGCGAGGGTCAGCTTTTGTTAAATTTAATGGGAGTTCTCTGTTATTCTTGGATTTTGATGTCTGTCCTTTCCCAGATTAGGGAAGTTTCAGCTGTAATTTGCTCAAATAAACCTTCTGCCCCCCTTTTTCTCTCTTCATCTGGGAATCCTCTGATATGAATGTTACTTCATTTTAATAAGTGACTGAGTTCCCTAAGTCTACCTTCATCATTTACTACCTTGTTTCCCTCTTCTTCTTCTTTTTTTTTTTTTAAAGATTTTATTTATTTATTTATTTGACAGACAGAGGTCATAAGTAGGCAGAGAGGCAGGCAGAGAGAGAGGGGGAAGCAGGCTCCCTGCTGAGCAGAGAGCCCAGGGACTCGATCCCAGGACCCTGGGATCATGACCTGAGCCAAGGCAGAGGCTTAACCCGCTGAGCCACCCAGGCGCCCCTCCCTCTTCTTTTTTTTTTTTTTTTTTTTTTTTTTTATTTTTTTTTTTTTTTTGTCAGAGAGAGAGAGAGGGAGAGAGAGCGAGCACAGGCAGACAGAATGGCAGGCAGAGGCAGAGGGAGAAGCAGGCTCCCTGACGAGCAAGGAGCCCGATGTGGGACTCGATCCCAGGACGCTGGGATCATGACCTGAGCTGAAGGCAGCTGCTTAACCAACTGAGCCACCCAGGCGTCCCCCCTCCCTCTTCTTTTAAGCTTCATTATTTTCTGTAATTTTATCTTCTCTATGACTGAGTCATTACTGTGCTTCATCCATCCTCATTTTATGGCATCCATTTGGGTTTGCATATTGGTAATAGCATTTTAAAATTTCATTCTGAGTGGACTTTAGGTTTTTTATCTCTGCAGTAAGGGATTATCTAGTGTCTTCTAAGTGTTTTTCAAGCCCAGCTAGTATCTTTATAATTGTGTTTTTCAAGCCCAGCTAGTATCTTTATAATTGTTTTAAGTTCTAGTTCAGAGATCTTACTTAAATCTGTACTGATTAAATCTCTATCATCTCTTTTTGTTCTTTCTTTTGAGGTCTTGAAATTTCGGAGGGGAAAAAAAGCAAAATAAAACAAATAAAAAATAAAAATTTTAAATAAATATTTAAAAAATTTAAAAATTTTAAAAATTTCATTTATTTATTATTTTTTTAAAAAATATTTTATTTATTTATTTGACAGACAGAGATCACAAGTAGGCAGAGAGGCAGGCAGGGGGGGGGGAAGCAGGCTCCCTACTGAGCAGAGAGCCTGACGTGGGGCTCAATCCCAGGACTCTGGGAGCATGACCCCAGCCGAAGGCAGAGGCTTTAACCCACTGAGCCATCCAGGTGCCCCCCCAATTTTTAAAATTTTATTAAAAATAAATTAAATAATAATAAATGAATAAAGGAAGCTAGATCCTAGGTGTGTTTTGGTCAGCTTGTTATGAGAAACTTGATAGAAAAACTGTAGAAAGAACATTTTAAAAGTTAAAAAAAATTAAAAATAGAATTAAAAAAATTAAAAATTGTTCTTTCTGGCAGTGTCTGGGTGGCTTAATTGGTTAAGCTCAGGTCATGATCCTGGGGTCCTGGGATGGAGCCCTGTGTGGGAAATCCCTGCTCAATAGGGATCCTGATTCTTCTTCTCCCCTTCTGCTTCACCTGCCTGTGCGCTCTGACACACACTCTCTGTCTCTGTCAAATAAATACATAAAATTTTTTAAAAAAATTGCTCTTTTTGTATTCCACCCCAAAAAAACAAAAACAAAAACAAAACAAACAAAAAAATCCAAAGGGTGCTAGAGCCTGTTTCCCTATCGCTGAAGCCCTGTAGCACTCTCTACTCAGGAGACTTGGTGTGGCCAAAGGGTTTGTGCCGGTCTTCCGGGGGAGGGGCCTGCTGCTGAATTCTCAGGTGGAATTCCCTAGTGGAGATAAGCCTGCAGGCTGCGGGGGTGGGGCATGGTGTAGTGGTTCTGTTCTCCACTTGGTGGTGCTATTTAGCTCACTGAGGTGGATCAAGCTGGTTGGTGGGAGAGAAAATGGCTTCACCCCTTCTCTTGCCTTGGAATGGGAAATGTGTGTCGTCTTGCTTTAGTAAGGCCTCACGGACACACAAACAATGAACTCCCGTGCCCCTGGTTGCCACCAGATCCCTGCCTTCACTGTGTTCGAACTGTCCACCTGTCAAGTGGCAGGACACTCGTATGTTTTATCTCAGGTGCAGCTGTGTTGCAAAAGCCCACACTTGAGACCTCAGAGACACAGACCCGCACTGATCTTTTGGAGGAGGGCATTGCTGTGCTGTGGCTGGTGCTGGCTTGTCCCAGAAGATAGTTGCGGATCACAGAGCAGGAGTTTATGGTAAACCACAACGCACAGCTGGCGCCAGGGTTTGCTGTCCTCAGCTGGTGTCTTTATTCCTATAGTAGTGAGTAGGACTACTCAGTGGTGCCCGCAGGGTCCTCTGCCTGTGGAGAGGCCCTATCACCTCTCCCAAATGCACTCCAATCTGTGGCCAGTGTGGACTTGTCTCAGAAAACAGTTGCACAATGAAATAGTGGTTCGGAGTTTATGGTAAATTGCAGCACACAGCGAGTGCCAGGGATTGCTGCTCTCAGCCCTCCTTTGTTCCTATACTGGTGAGTAGGAGAGCTCAATGGTGCCCGCAGGGTCCTTGGTGTGCAGAGAGGCCATATCATCTCTACCAAATGCACTCCAAGCAGGGGAACCACTTTGCTTCCGGGTGAGTCTGGGGATCCTCAGGCTGCCCTCCACGCTACTCCCCCAGGGGAGCACTGTTCACCTCCCCAGGCATGACCTCTGAAACTTGAGACTCAGTGCTTCTCTGTTTATTAAAAAATGGTGGTATTGTAAACTTCTCCTTTTCCCTGTCCGTGGTTTTGGGGGAATAGTTTTCTTGTGCAGTCTTGTTCACTCTTTTTTCCCCCATGCTTTCTCTCTCTCTTTCCTCCTCTCCAGCTTCTCCCTCTGAGATCAGGGCTCCCTTTCTTGGGGAGCGACCATGGGTCTTTTCTACCATGAACCAACTCTCAGCACTTCCTACCTTCCCCGGGTCATTTTTCCAGTTTGTAGACATGCAGCTTTGTTCTCTAAGACTTTCCATCGATTTCTTGGGTGTTCAGAATGATTTGATATTTATCTATCTGTGTTTGAGGGAGGAGGCAAACTTAGGGTTGCCCTACTCCTCCACTATCTTACCTCTGTTTTCTGGCTAATGATACTAAACATCTTTTCATTTGTTTATTTGCCATTTGTTTATCATCTTTGTTAAAATATCTCTTCATGCCTTTTTCTCATGTTCCAACTGGATAGTTTTTTTTTTATTGTTAAGTTTCATGTCTTCTTTTTATATCCTAGGCACTTGTCCTCTGTCAGATATGTGATTTTCAAATATTTTCTTCCAATTTGTAACTTATCTTTTTATCTTCTTTACTGGTTCTTTTCACAGAAGAAAATTTTTAAACTTTGATAAAGTACAATTTATCAATTTTTTCTTTTATGGATTGTGCTTTTGGTGGTGAGTCTAAGAATTTGTTGCCTAATCCTAGATTCCAAGGACTTCTTCTATTCTTTTCCTATAAGTTATAGTTTCTTTTTTTTGCTTTTTTCTTTTCTTTTCTTTGTTTCCCCCCTCCCTCCCTTCCTTCCTTTCTTTTTTTCTCCCTCCCTCCTTTTCTCTTTCTTTCTTTCCTTCCTTCCTTCCCTCCTTCCTAGGATCCATTTATTTATTTGTGAGGGAGAGAGAGCATGGTGAAGAGGGGCAGAGGGAGAGGGAAAGAGAGACTCTCAAGCAGACTCCCTGATGAGCATGGATCCCGATGCAGGGCTCCATCCCACAACCCTGGGATTGGACCCAAGTCGAAACCAAGAATGGGAAGCTATAATCAACTGTGTCACCCAGGCCCCCTGTTTTTGTTTTTGTTTTTAAATAGACCTTATTTGGGGCGCCTGGGTGGCTCAGTGGGTTAGAGCTGCTGCCTTTGGCTCGGGTCGTGATCCCAGGATCCTGGGATTGAGCCCCGCATCGGGCTCTCTGCTCAGCAGGGAGCCTGCTTCCCTTCCTCTCTCTCTCTGCCTGCCTGCCTCTCTGCCTGCTTGTGATCTCTGTCAAATAAATTAAAAAAATAAATAAATAAATAAATAAATAGACCTTATTTACTTAAAAATAGACTTTATTTTTAAGAGCAGTATTGCATTCATAGAAATATTGTACACAAGGTACAGAGATTTCTCCCATCCAAGTACTAACCAGGCCCGACAAGCTACAGAGATTTCTCATATATTCGCTGCCTTACATAGGCATAGTCTCCCCTTTATCGGCATGCCCCCCATGCTAGTGGTACGTTTGTTACAATTAATAAAGCTGCATTGACACATCATTATCATTCAGAACCCACAGTAGGGTTCATTCATGTGTTGTACATTCTGTGGGTTTGGAAAAATTTATAATGATGTATATCCCCAGTTACAGTATCAATCAGAATAGTTTCATTGCCGTAAAGTTCTCCACCTGCCCCCCGCCCCACCAGGATACTCCTATACCTCTTCTCAGCATTTACTCAGTACATAATGTCACAGAACTAACTCTGGTGGTTCTTTCTTTTTTTTAATTGACAAATTCATTTTATATTATTTTTTATATTTAATACTTTGTTAAGCTTTTTCAAAATTCCAGTATAGTTAATACACAGTGATATGTTAGTTTCAGGTGTACAGTACAGTGATTCAACAATTATGTACATTACTCGGTGCTCCTCATAAGTGTACTTTTAATCCCCTTCACCTATTTCACTCAGCCCCCAACCCCCTCCCCTCTGGTAACCCTTCATTTCCTGTAGTGAAGAGTCTGTTTCTTGGTTTGTTTTTCTCTATTTTTTCTTTGCTCATTTGTTTTGTTTCTTAAATTCCGTATATGAATGAAATCATATGGTATTTGTCTTTCTCTGACTTATTTCCATTATACTCCCTAGCTCCACCCATGTTGTTGCAAATGGCAAGATTTCATTCCTTTTTATGGCTGAGTAATATTCCATTATTTATACATAGAAAACATCTTCTGTGTCCATTCATGTATTGATGGGCGCTTGGGCTGCTTCCATACTTTGGCTATTGTAAATGATGCTGCAATAAATGCAGGGGGTGCATGTACCTTTTTGAATTAGTGTTTTTCTTTTTTCTTTTTTTTTTTTTTTTGTAAATGTCCGGCAGTCATTGCTCTAAAAATCTTATGTGCTCCACTTACTCATTCTTCCTTCTTAACTCCTGACAGCCATTGATCTTTTTACTGTCTCCATAGTTTTGCTTTTTCCAGAATGTCATCTAGTCAGACAGCTATAGTATGTAGAGTTTTCAGATTGGCTTATTTTAGATCGGCTTTTAGTATACATTTAAATTTCCTCCACGTCTTTTCCTGACTTGATAGCTCATTTCTTTTTAGCACTAAATGATATTCCATTGTCTGAATGTATCACAGTTTATCCACTCACCTACTGAAGGATATCTTGCTTGCTTTCAAATACTGGCAATTATGAATAATGCTGCTGTAAATATCTGTGTACAGGTTTTTTGTGGACATGTTTTCAGCTCCTTTTTGATAAATACCAAGGAATGTGATTTCTGGATCATATGGTTAAAATATGTTTAGTTTTGTAAGTAACCACAAGACTTTTCTGAAGTGGTGATATTTCTTTCTGGTTTTCTTTGGAAGCACTTCTTTAATAAATCACTTACTCACAAGTCCTCATCTCAAGGTCTGCATCTGCGGAAGCTGACTAAGACATCCGTCAAAGAAGTTCAGAGGTGGACAGTTGCCTATCTGGAACTTGAGGGTGTGTAGCACTGTTACTGTGGTCACTGCTGGGGTGGAGGAGGGAGGAGTCATGGCCAAGTTGCCATGATCTTGTCGTTATGGAGACAGACGTGCCGGGCTTCATCACAAGGCTGCTTCCCTCCAGGTATGATGTTGCTGTGGAAACACAGAGCCTGAAGCCTCAAAGAACACTCTGTTCTAATCCCAGCTGCTTTATCCATCTGCTTTGTGTCTCATTAGAGAAGGAGCCTAGCAAGACAGGAGGCTTTGACCACATCTCTATTCAATCCAGTTCTCTAGAGAAGGGCCCCACCCCTGGACTTTTTCCTGGGTGAGTGGGAATCTTGGGGTATTTTTAGGTGAGGTTTGCTAAATTAGATGGTAACAAAATCTTCTTGTGCTGCATGGTTTTCAAAATGACTGCTGGGGATTGCACTTACCACATACTTACTTCAATTAAGATCAAGCAGGTCCACCTTGACTTCAGCTTTATTTTGAAGCTGCAGATTCTTTCAGCATTTACCTCTGCGTTTCCAGAAATGGGAACGAATATGTTAACTCATGGTTAATGTCTTCTGTGGTCAAGGAAGCAAGATTTTAAGTGGAGTTGCTATAGGACATGGTATCTCTCCATGGTGATGGCACTGCTGCTGGAGACTAAGCATAGGTATTCATGTGGCCCGAGGTTATTTCCCCAGTGGGTGACAGTGATTCTTGGTTACATGCTATGTAGTAGACACAATTTCTTGGTTAAGAGCATGGGCTTTAGGATTATATGTTATCTTGGTGTGAGGATCTATAATGAAATACTGTAGACTGGGTGGCTTAAATAACAAACATTTATTTCTCACAGTTCTGGATGCTAGGAAGTCCAACGTCGAGGTGTTGGCAGATCCAGTGTCTGGTGAGAGCTCTCTTCTTGGTTTGCAGATGGCCACCTTCTTGCTGTATTCTCACTTGGCAGAGACTGAGTAAACTCTGGTCTCTTCTTCTTATAAGTCCCATCATAAGGGGACTTTACCTCATTACCTTATCTAAACCTAATTGCCCCCAAAGGTCTCACCTTTAAGTACCATGATATTGAGGATTAGAACTTCATTATATGAATTTTTTTTTTTTTGTGGGGGGAAATAAACAAGTCTGTCCATACCAGGTGGGTTTTTTTTTTTCTTATTTGTTGAGTTTTGTCTCTTTTCTTGAAGAGTCATAAAAAAGAGGTCTCTTTTATTGTAAAGAGTTATTTACGTTGCCATTTAGAAATGGCAATGGCTTTTGCTTTTCATTGTTATTTTTACTCTTATTGTAATTAAACTTTGAGGGGCACCTAGGTGACTCAGTGGGTTAAGCGTCTGCCTTCGGCTCAGGTCATGATCTCAGGGTCCTGGGATTGAGCCCCGCATCGGGCTCTCTGCTCGGCCAGGAGCCTGCTTCCTCCTCTGTCTCTGCCTTCCTCTCTGCCTACTTGTGATCTCTGTCAAATAAATAAATAAAATCTTTAAAAAAAAGGAAATTAAACTTTGTCAATGAATTAGAATTTCTAAATTTAATTCCTGACATTTTACTATCTGTATCTCTTAGGGGTATCAGCTAGTTTTGAGAATCAAGATAAATTTTCAGAGGAAAGCAACAATATCAGTCAGGGTTCAGACAAGAAAACAGAAATCACTCTGGGTATCTCAAACAGAACAAGATTTGATATGGGAAGTGAATTGCCTATAAAAATCACTGAGAAGACTGAGAGAGCAAAAGCCCAGAGAACACTACCTGGTATGGTATGGTCCGGTTCATCCAAGAAGCCAGAGAGATTTTAATGTCACCCACAGGTGAGGAATTGTTAGGAAACCAGAACCAGCCTACACAGATCTTTGCAATCCCCAGAGAGTGAATTGCAAGGGAGCAAGGAAGCTATTATTAAAACCTCCTTTTGTAAAGCCCACCCCTCTGCTAATGCTAGCAGAGTCTTGCATGAGTATATCCCTGTATTCTAGGCTAAACCCTACCCACCACCCTGCTGGCATGAATACATGACATTTAGTTCCCAGGCTTCCAGCCCTTGTGATGTAAAGGAGAACAGAGAAGGGGATGGGAGAGTGTGCAGGGCCCATCAATGATATCTGGTTGTCATTCATTTTATACGCCCAGGCCCCAGCATCCTACTTTTATTTCAGAGCACGTATAATTATGAATTGGATTGTGATGTTTGCAAACCAGATATTTCTAACTAGTCTGTTGTAATTATGCTTTTGCCCTCGTGTGGCTGTATACATTGAATAGAGAAACTTCATGATTATATGTACAATAGATTATTTGATTTCAGGTCAACTAAAAGTCAGCATGTATTTAGTGAAAGCCGAGGACCCGAGACCCAGTGATTACAATGCTATTAACTTGCTGGGATGGTAGAATAACAATAGCAATAGTGATGATGATGATGATATGTGGTAGATACCATTACTCTCCGTGGGTTACAGATGAAGACAACGTAGAATCAGGTGGTTAAAGAACTTTCCCAATTTCATACAGCTTGTAAGTGACAGAATCTGGGATTTGAATCTCAAACTAGCTCTTACGCACTACAAAACACACAGAAATTCTATACTCATCGGTTACTTTACGCTAAGTGTTTTTACTGAATGCCACCAAAGTATGAATCTCCTCTGATTCTGCCTTCCGTTTACCCATGTATCTTGTGATAAAATCAGTGGTTTAAATTTGAGAGATTTCTCTGTGGCAGACATGATGCTAAAGGATTTGTATTGAATGTGTCATTTACTAATAAGCAAAACAACTTCACGAGGTCTGGGGAGGTTAAGTACTCTATCCAGTGTCACACAGTAAGGAAGTGGCAGGACCTGGATTGATTTATTTATTTATTTATTTTTTTAAAAGATTTTATTTATTTATTTGACAGACAGAGATCACAAGCAGGCAGAGAGGCAGGCAGAGAGAGAGGAGGAAGCAGGCTCCCCGCTGAGCAGAGAGCCCCATGCGGGGCTCAATCCCAGGACCCTGAGATCATGACCTGAGCCGAAGGCAGCGGCCCAACCCACTGAGCCACCCAGGCGCCCCAGGACCTGGATTTAAACTGTAGAGCTGCACTGGCCAATATGGTAGCTATAAGCCCAATGTCATGACGGAGCACTTGGAATGTGGCTGGTTGGAATTATGATGTGAGATGCATATTGGATTTCAAAAACTTTTTGCGCTGTGGTGCATCTGGGAGGTGCTGTGGCGTGAAGTAAGACAACTACGCTTCCAGTCTTGATCTCCTAGGAGTTCATCTAAAAGGTATTGAGGCATGAAGACTTTACTGAGGGCAAGGGGACCTGTGTAGGGGTGGGGTGGGTTTGGGGGGTGGGACTCTGGAGGGATAGTAGAAATTCACATTTCTTAGAAATGCCAGTGACATTTTGAGGTTAGTGAACAGGTCAGTGTTGCTGGAGGGGTGTGTTGTAGTCAAAGATTCTTTGTTACAAATCTCTCACTCTGGTTTAAGCTCAAAGGGGGAATTTTCTGGTTGGATGCAAGGCTATCTCCTACATACAACACAGGCAGTTGGTTCACCCGGGTCTTGGGTGGGACTGGAACCAGGGCTTTGAAACTAGCCAGGAACAGCGGAGTCCCCTCTTCCTCTTTTCCTGGAGCTCCTAGTCTAACACCTCAGTTTCTCTCTTTGCTTCATTGTCCTCTTTCTAGGTTAACTGGCTTATTCTGCTTCTCTAAGCTCATGGTGGAAACACTGATTGACTGGGTCCTCCTTCAAAATTGCTAGGTCCTCATTTGAAATTCCCTGGGGAGGAACCTGATTGGCTGGGCTTTGGTCAAACATTCTCCCCTATTTCAATTGATGAGTCAAAATATGCACATGAAATAATATGACAGCTACAGAAGTAAGTGCTTCTGTATTTTTTATCCACTCTTCCATCACACAGGGGGAAGTTCCTCAACTCTTTTGCCTTTCAGAATAATTTTAAGAATTCCTTTACTATTCCATTATCATGTTCCAGCCCTTAACCTACTAAAGCAATATTTAGCTATTTTATTTAGGAATGTTCCCAATCATGGTGTTCTGAGAAGTGTTCTTGGGTTTGGCCAGTGTGTGTACCTTCTATTGTTCCCATCTTTTACGTATAAAACTCGATTAGACTCAGTAGCTTTGTTCTTTCTATTTCCCCAGTACTCCTACCTTCTATTTATATAGATAGTTTTATATTTTATCAATTTGTCTTGAGACAGAGTGGACCATGCTGTTCTGGAAGACAAGAACTATGTTTTGCTTATCTTTTACCTTCCTAATGCTGGTGCCTGATTCACTTTCCATAAACATGTGTTGAATGAATGAATAACACTGCATTTTCTATGCAAAAAAATTAAGGTTTTGTATCTTTTTTTTTTTAGATTTTTAAAAAAATTTATTTGACAGACAGAGATCACAAGTAGAGAGTGAGGAAGGGAAGCAGGCTCCCTGCTGAGCAGAGAGCCTGATGCAGGGCTCGGCCCCAGGACCCTGGGATCAGGACCTGAGCCAGAGGCAGAGGCTTTAACCCACTGAGCCACCCAGGTGCCCCTAAGGTTTTGTACTTTTATAACCTGCTATATATCACCTGTTTCCTGATCCTTTCTAACCTACCAGTATTGCTTTTAAAATATGTTGTGTTTTGGACTGCCTTTCTTAGATGGGGAAGATAGTCACTTAAGATGATTTTTAAATACCCAAAACTCATTCACGTGAGTGATGAGACTTGGCAGTTGAATTGCACATTTCCTCTGGAAGGACTTTTCTCAGTAGGGATCACCCTACAGAAATGCTTTACAAATGGTTTCTCTGAAGGGAGCCTCTAAACTAGAGAATGCTGATTCAGTCTCCTGTAGATCTTCGTCTTGTGAAGGTTTCTGAGCTGAATTATGCAGCCATCTCTCACTGTCTTAATTGGCTACTCTGAGCCTTCTCAGCCACGTTCCTGGGCATGAAAATTACCCAGAAAAATTCAGAATGAAGTGGCCAATTCGAAGTCTGCTGCCGAGGGTTAGCTACAGAAGTGGCTGTTTTTGGACTATTTAACTGTCTACAGGCTCAGATCTCCTGGACAGCAGCCAAGTCTGCTCCATATCATGCTATGGAACTAAAACTCAAAAGTAAAATAACACCCCTGCCAATTTTAGAGCTTTGAAACCTTGACAGTAATTATTAAAAACTGTTAACAGTCCAAATTCTCTAGCAGTTTAATGCCATAAAAAGCCAAACCTTCAATCAAGGGCTTCTAATATAAATTTCTCTGTGCTAGCTCTGTTAGTGAAGAATGACTTTAACTGATTCACATATTACATGTGAATTAACCGGGAGGGGATTGCCTTAGTATTATGAGAAACTGGCTTATTTTATCCTTAAAACGAGGACATTTCCATCTAGACCGGTAAACCGAATTATTTTTCTGGTTTACACTGAACATAGGATACTGATAGCTGCCAGTGTTCATTTTATGCTGAAAGACATGGCTCAGTTGTTTATGGGGTGAAAGGGGATGGAGTTAACATGGGCCGAATGCTTCCTAGGAGCCGGGAGATTTACACACTTCATACTGTTTAACATCTAGCCACTCACAATAAGATCATCCCGCTTTACAGGTGAGGAAAGGGGTATGTTAGTAAGTAGCACACCTGGTACTTGAGCTCTCATCTGTATGACGTGAAAGCCTCCGCTGCTTCTCATCCACCAAGGTAGCCCCTTTCCTGTTCACCTTCAGGCCCTTTGCTTTTTAAATTCTTTAAGTATTAAATTATATAGATTGAATATATTTATGTATATGACAAGTCTAAGAGTAGTTTTCTTTGGATATGATGAAGATAATGATACATTTCCCAAATTTAACTCAAATTACAGTGATAGGGGTCTCCCTTGGCTTTATGACCAAGACCATGGTGTTCCCGCTCTAGTTCTGAGTGCCCTGGGGCTCCCTCATGTGTCCCCAGGAAAAAAGAAGGGCCCACAAGTGCTTCTGCCCTGCTCCTGTCAGGACCCTATACTGAGTCTCTACTATCTCTGAGGGTCTCCCTCTCTCCACACTGGGCCCTGACTTGAGCCCAGGACGTTTTTGAGGTTGTGTCTTCAGTTTTCTTTGTGGCTCTGTTACCCTGTCAGCTCTGGTTCTCAGCACAGACTGCAGGACTTAGGGTCTCTTTAAACTCTGCAAGGGAGACTTTATGACTTTCACAGTGTGCCTTGAATTGCTGGTTAGCTAACCTGAGCCTGTCTTTTGTCAAGGTTTCTAAATCTATTACATGAAACCGGACAGCTTCACAATCAGTAGAGTTAACATACTGGACTACTGTTCAAGTCACATACTTCAATGCTCCACTTTCTTTTACTCCTTTCTATAATCCACTGTGGGAATATCTTGGTGTTTGTGATGCCGCTGCATGCCCGGAGTCATCCCCTCCTGAAATACCAACACCTAAGTGGTCCTTATCTCTGTCTGACCACAAGAGATTCAGATCCAGAATCCCATTTAGAAGGTCAGCTTTCTAGGGACGCTTTTGGTGGCAGCTATTCTGGCCTGAGTTCTTCCCTGAAAGCAATGCCTGGGACAAGGTCTTGCTTTCAAGATGTTCAGATTGGGAAGCATGAAAGTGGGAAGGGGAGAAAGCCAATCCAAGGTGCATTATGGTCTCCAGGGTGGGACACAAGAGCTCGATTCTTTGAGGGACCCATCGAGGAGCTGTGTAAAATGTGAAGATCAGACAGGAGAGAAAATATATCTACTGTTTCTAGTTCCCCATTGGTCAAGGATTGCTCCCTGGTGTTGACTTCCTCCCACTTTTAGCCACCGGTGTGGTCAGAGTGGTTGGTCTGCAAGCATCTCACATGTTTTGGCAGTGACGGAGAAGCCCGAGGGCAGAAAGCGGGCTGTGTATTTGGGGGGGGGGTTGACATAATGTGCGGTGCGGTTCCATCTGAGAGCCTTGGATTGCGTCAGTAGTGATGAATAAACAGGTGGGTGGAGAGGGTGTAAACTGGGACATAAGACGTGTCAGATCCAGAGACGATCTTGTTCTATGGCTTCCACAAATCATCACAAAATAACCAGACAATAGGACACTTCCTAAAGTCTGGCTTAGTTGGCTTCAAATTAAACCATATATGGGGCTTTACTGACTTGTCTGGTTGGGGAGCTCCGGTCCTCTTCAGTCCCTCTCATCAAGCATTCACAGCTATTGGGGTACAGACTCAAGGTCACATTGAGCAGAGGCAGGCAGTGTTTTTTCTAAACAGTTGCTTAATTACATTCCTGAGGCTAGTGCCATATATGCATGGACATGTTTTTGGTGTAAGACCCATGTAATTGCTGATGTTTTCTGAGGACTGCGGTAGCACAAAAGGTGCCCCTCTGTGGCCCAGGAAAGCTGGAAATAGGCTTAATTTAACTCCACGTTGTGGGGGCAGAGATGTATGGCTCCCGTGATGAGGTGAATTCAGTCAGATCCACTTGGGAGGATTTTCCCACAATGTCCTGCTCTTCGCAGCGGGAAGTAGGAAGGGAGCGACGGGGGAGAATGTATGTTACTTGGAGATGCTAAACAGGTAATTCTCTAAAGCGTCCCCCACCCCATTTTCCTTCGAGAACACGGAGGCAGTTCATCGCTCAGTGGCTCGCTGGAGTTTTTGGCATTGCTGGCATCTCTCCTGCCGTGCTCCATCAGCTTCCTACAGCAATAACCAAGGTCGGGAGCTGCCGTGGGGAGCGAGGGTGGCTGCTAACAGACCTCCCGGAACAAAGGAGCGTTGCAAATTGGTTAAGAAGCCGGCAGAGTACTTGTACAGACTTGTGTGTTATGTCCGCTTTGGAAAACCCACAGCTCCCCTCAGCCTCTTGGCCACAGGTACTGAAGGTGTCCCCAGTCCCCACCACTCGAGGGTCTGAACACGACTCCGCTTTTGGAAACCTGATCCTGAGGCTGCCAGCAGGCTGTTTGCAAGCTCAGGCCCTCTGCGTGCAATGCGGGGCCGGCGGGCCGCCCGCCCAGCCAGGCTGGCCTCCCGGGCTGCTTCTCTTGGCAGGAGCGCCCTACAGCTGGGCCGGTTATTAGTGAGCTTCTGAACTATTCATGGCCATGCTTCCTTTCATTGGCGTGAATTGTCATGAATTGGTTGTAATCGAAGTGATTTAGGGTTAAGGAACAAAAGAGTGAGGTACATTTTTTTGGTTTAAAGTTATAGCTTGTTGGGTTTTTTTTTTTTTTTGAAAGATTTTATTTATTTATTTGACAGTCAGAGATCATGAGTAGGCAGAGAGGCAGGCAGAGAGTGAGGAGGAAGCAGGCTCCCCGCCGAGCAGAGAGCCCGATGCAGGGCTCGATCCCAGGACCCTGAGATCATTTTTAAAAAAAATTTTATTTTATTTTTGTTTTCAGTGTTCCAGAATTCATTGTTTATGCACCACACCCAGTGCTCCATGCAATACGTGCCCCCCTTAATACCCACCACCAAGCTCACCCCACCCCCCTACCCCCACCCCTTCCAAAACCCTCAGTTTGTCTCTCAGAGTCCACAGTCTCTCTTGGTTTGTCTCCCTCTCCAATGGACACTGAGATCATGACCTGAGCCAAAGGCACAGGCTTAACCTACTGAGTCACCTGGGTGCCCCACTTGTTGGTTTTTTGGTGGCTCTTTAAGCTCCTTAGCAGAAGTAGTTTGGTGTGTTCGGAAGGAACCCTGGACTCGGGAGTCCAGAAACCCTGGTTCCTGGACCTGTTTTCCTAGCTGGGACGCAGCCTTACTGTGCTTTAGTGATCACCTTGTCTAATGTCTCCATTCTTCAACTGAGCAAACAGAGCTTCGTGGTGGAACAGGGAACAGAAGCCAGCCGGCTGAATTCCCTCTTTGCTCTGATCTGTATGATCTCACTGACCTACTGGGTATTTATTTAACCTGCGAGGATACAGCGAGAAGGCAGCGGTCTGCAAGCACAAAGAGAGCGCTCACCGGAATGGCCAGCACCCTGCTCTTGGAGTTCCAGCTTCTAAAACTTCAAGGAAATAAAGGTCTGTTGTTTTAGCCACCCAGTCTATGGTATTTTGTTACAGCAGTCTGAGCAGACTCATGCAAGGGGCTAGATTAGCATAACAAATAGCATGGAGGACATGGGGAGATGGAGAGGAGAAGGGAGCTGAGGGAAATTGGAAGGGGAGGTGAACCATGAGAGACTGTGGACTCTGAAAAATAATCTGAGGGTTTTGAAGGGGCAGGGGTGGGGCGGGAGGTTGGGGGAGCCTGGTGCTGGGTATTAAGGAGGGCACGTATTACGTGGAGCACTGGGTGTGGTGCAAAAACAATGAATTCTGTTACGCCGAAAAGAAATAAAAAAGGAAAGAAAGAAAGCATAGACTACGAGAGATAGAAGACAATTTATCTTAATCTGAGTTCTTCCGAAAGCAGACCCTGAGACCAGGATGAGTGAACACAGTTTATTTGGGAGGTGATGCCAGGAAGCAATGCTGAGAGTGTGAGAGAGTCAGAGAGGGATATAGGAAACCCAAAATTGGTTATCATTATGGGTCCTGGAGCTCCATATCCCTGGGGACTTCTGAAAAAATTGTGTGGAATAGGCGTCAAAATTTTCTACTGAAGCCCAGGAAAACTGTGATGTTCATAAACCAATTCACTGTCCCCATGAAAGTGTGAGGGTCACAGCACTTCTGGCCTACCTGACACATGCCAGCCTCGCAGCAGATTTCCTGGGATAGGGAGGTCTGTCAGGGAGAGAAGCAGCAAGGTGTACACAAGAATGCCTCATCTCCTCCAGGGACTGAAGGGACATGAACACAGCAGAGATAATGTTTACTATAGCAGAACTCTCACACTTCGAGGGGAACACCAAACACTGAGGGTTTTGTTAAAAACAGATTCTGAGTGGTAGGTCTGGAGTGCGGTCCGAGATTCTGTATTTCTAATCTGCTCACTGTGATGCCATCATAGCTTGTCTATGGGCCAGACTTTGAATAGACAGAGTTCCACAAATTTAAGAAACAAAGCAGAGTAGCATAGGGAAAGGGAGGGAAAAATAAAACAAGGTGAAATCAGAGAGGGAAACAACCATAAGACTCTTAATCATAGCAAACAAACTGACAGTTTGCTGGAAGGGGAGAGGGTGGAGGGATGGGGTAACTGGCTGATGGATACTGGGGAGGGCACATGATGTGATGAACACTGGGTGTTATATAAGACTGATGAATCATTGAACTCTACCTCTGAAACTAATAATACACTATATGTTAATTAAGTGAATCTAAATAAAAAAAAAATTCCAGTCTTTCATGAATTCAGCTGAGTTCAGCACATATTTCTGGAACACCTGCTGACTTGGATACTATGTTTAACACAGGGAATAGTGAGAACATAGAGAATATGTCTTGCGAACACTTTATAGATGATCTTAGGGTTTATCCCGTGTCAACCTTTTAAAAGAAACAGGTAAGCAATTCAGCCAGCAAAATCGAATCTTTTCAGGAACAGCAGAGGGACTGCAACTTGGGACAGGCAAACCACAGGA
Source organism: Enhydra lutris kenyoni (assembly GCF_002288905.1). Taxonomy (NCBI): domain Eukaryota; kingdom Metazoa; phylum Chordata; class Mammalia; order Carnivora; family Mustelidae; genus Enhydra; species Enhydra lutris. The sequence continues at coordinate 7,523,660 of NW_019154105.1, forward strand.
GCTACAGGCAAGTCTGGAGAACAGAAGAGGAGAGGGCCCTTTCACGGAGGACAGGAGGAAGTGGGGGGGGGCTCATTTTGAACAAAAGTCCACTGGAGTGTTGCTGGACCAAAGTGGGCCCACTCCTTGGTGAGTTACAGAGACGATACCAGGTGGAGTGACCTCACAGAGTGATCTTTATTTGTACAAATAAGGAGGCCTGGGGGTAGAGTGCCTCCTCCAACGGGGGTAAGCAGGCTCCTTTTATTAGGATTTGGGATGAATATGGAGAGGGGGAGGCCTCTGAATGGGCATGCATGAAGTTGTGCATGGGCGGTCGGAAAATATGCCTGTATGTACATTAGTGATATACTAATGAAACATTACAAGGAAGCTGAGGTAACTGTTGACACTTTATGACACTTTGTGATTTATCTGTGCAGGCCGCACTCTAGATGTTTCTTTTCCTGTTCCAGCAATTTATTAGTGTTTCTCTACAAGATAAACTTGCTCGTTAGGCAGAGGCTCCTAAGGACTCTTCTGAGTTCAGGGGGTCTCACTGGTGACAGGAGGGAAATGAGAGTCAGGAGTAAGAGCGTCTCCTCGTTGGCTGCCGGTGACGGCAGCTTGCTGTCGCCCCGCTGGGAGGAAATCTTCCTTCTCGAGGGCCTGGGCAAGCGGCGGCCAGTCGTCCGTGTGTGAGAGCCCTCTTCCGCGGCTTCCCTACTCCAATTTTGAGTTAGGTTTCCTTAAGGCATTTTCACACCTGTTTTAATTGTTCAGGGTTGGAAGTACCTCTACATATTTATCCGTTTTAAGAGACAGGGAAAAGGTGGGATTCCTGAACTATTTCTGCCTCTTGGATGGAATTTGAGCCTGTAAAAATGGTAGAAACTATTAGCACAGATCTGCCTCTAGGTATGTGTCCCAACGTCTTCGTAGCAGCTCTCTGGGACCACGAGAGAGTTTTTATAAAGCCATTGCTCACTTTAACATTTTAAAACTGAAAAAAAAATCTAGAATTGTAATAAAAATAGCCACATTTTTATAGTACTTCACAGATTACCGACTGCTTTCCACCACATTATCTCATTATGTCCTTTGCAGGCTTGAGAGAATCTACAAATGGCATTTTAAAATAAATGTGTTGTGCATTAGGGCAGGTACATTACACAGCTGGGTACATGATATTCCAGATCGAGTGATAATGAAAGATGACTGTGAAGAAGGCGGCATACAAACATGTCCTGTGCCCTAGGGCACTCAGAAAAACTGCATCAGCTGGGAAAAAGCAATTCAAACTCATGGTTAGTTTCTCGTAAATTTTCCAAGGGAAATGCTGAAACGTTTCAACGAGGGCATCATGGAAACCTTTGGTCTCTGTGCAGATCTTCCAGTTTGACCACTTGCGTTTCCATTCTGTTGAGAGGCTGGGGGCCATCTAGAGCCCCCACTCTCAGGTCAGGCACAAGCTTGGCTGTCGACACGATGGGCACACCACATGGCCGTCAACCTCTTGGGCTGGGCAGCCAGTGGGTGCAGCCAGTCAGATAAGGAAATGAAAATGAGATTTACCATCTGGTAAAGGCTTCCTTCAGACATTGTAAAATGAGCTGACTGTGATGACCTTCATAAAGATTTAGTCTCACGTGTCTGTGAGTATAATTATATCTACCAAATATTATCAATAGAGATTATGAATTATGTCTAGTTTAGAATTACACCTAACTAAAAGTGGAGATTGTATTTATAATAAAATTCAATAATTTTATTTATAATAACTTCAATAACCTTGAAATATTGAGTGAAAGGGAAGCAAATGGATGTCATTCATGAATATTTTATCAGGATGCTTTTTGTTATAAGAAATGGGATATTTAATAGAGACTAAAAATAAAAGTTTATTGTTCACATAGCATAAATCTGGAAACAAGTTTCCGAGGTTTGCTAATTCAGTGGCACAGTTGATATCTCGGTTCTGGGTCAGCTTCTCTGTGATTCTTCTGATTTTTATTTCATGGTTATAAAATGACTGCCGTAGCTCCAAGCATCATGTCCTCAGATAACTGAATTCAAACAGGAAAGAAAGTGCTTCCTTTATGCTTCTTCTCCTCCTCTTCCTACTTTTTTTTTTTTTTTTAAGAGAGAGAATGCACTTTGTGCAAGTGGTGGGGAGGGGCAGAGGGAGGTGGAGAGAATTTTTTAAACATTTTATTTATTTGTTTGACAGAGAGAGAGATCACAAGTAGGCAGAGAGAGAGGAGGAAGCAGGCTCCCCGCTGAGCAGAGAGCCCCATGCGGGGCTTGAACCCAGGACCTGGGATCATGACCTGAGCCAAAGGCAGAGGTTTAACCCACTGAGCCACCCAGGTGCCCAGATGGAGAGACTCTTAAGCATGTTTCATGCCCAGCATGGAACCCAAAGCGGGCTCAATCTCAAGACCCTGAGATCATGACCTGAGCCAAAATCAAGAGTCTGATGCTTAACCAACTGAGCCACTCAGGTGCCCCTTCTTCTTCTTCTTCTTCTTTTTTAAAGATTTAATTTATTTATTTGACAGAGAGAGAGAGGGAGATCACAAGCAGGCAGAGAGAGGGCGGGGAAGCAGGCTCCCTGCCGAGCAGAGAGCCTGATGTGGGGCTCGATCCCACGACTCTGGGATCATGACCTGAGCCGAAGGCAGAGGCTTAACCCACTGAGCCACCCAGGCGCCCCAGCCCCTTCTTCTTTTAAATCATGGAGAACAGTTGTTCTGAGAAGTTCCGACTAGGTTATCCTCAGGCCCTTTGGACTAGAAGTGGGTCATATGCCCATGCTCACACCAATTACTGGTGGAGGAAATGGAATCAACGTGGCTGCCTTGGCTAATTACGTTTAATCTTTTAGTGCTGGGATAGAGTCCAAACTTCCTTGAGCACACTGCTTCCTCAAATCTGAACAAAGTAAGTGTTATTAACAAGGAAAAAAAGGAAATGGCTTTTGAGAAGACAAGCAATATTGTCTGGTGCACATATTTTCTATTGTTCCTTTAGAGGTTCTTGGTTGCTTACTGAAACAGAGACACATTCAGGGGTTAAAATAAAAAACTGACATTGAAAAATTGAATTCTACAGAAGGATAAAATATTTTGTGGAATGCTGCATGCCTGCGGTTTCCAGAGGGATACAAAGAGAAATAGCAAAGCTAAAGTTACTGGAGGAGATTTTGAAGGAAATTTTCAGGGAAATTCAGAGATTTAAAGGAGAGAAAAAGTGTAGGGAGGGAAGTAAATATGGGGGAAGGAGGATTTAAACAAGGGTTGCTGTGATCGGGTACCCATCCCCTTCATGTATTAAAAAAAAAAAAAAAAACACAGCTAAGCATGTGTGTTAATCTAGAATTGATGTCTGTTTGGTGGCCTGTGTCTCTTTTCAACATTGTTCAGTAGGACGCATTCTCATTGTAGATCTCAAGGGGCGGCATACTATTTTCCCCACTGACCCCGTTCCCAATGGAAAAGCCAGTTTAGACCTGTGGGAAGGTTTTATGGGAATCATAGGATGTTGGAGACCCCAACATGATACCAAACGCGTCTCAGATTCCAAGATGGCTGCTCAAGCTTTTGCCGTGACATCACATTCTTACATGCAGGACGGAAGTGAAAGGAAGTTGAGGTTCCAAGGACAGTGCTGGCTGGTTTCTTAAGGATGATTCTCAGTCATCATCTCATGATACATCTATTTGTATAGATCCCGTCAATCAGAATTTAGTCATGTGGTCAGACTAGCTATATGGGAGTATGGAAATGTCTTTATTTCGAGTGGCTATGTCCTTAGCTAAAGATTCTATCAGTATGAAAGAAAAGAAGGGTGCATATTGGAGGAACAACAACAAAAAAGAGCCTCTTCCAGATATATGCCCTCTCTATAAATGGGAAATGGGCTAACATTTTTATTATTCTCTGTTTTTGTTCATGCTATTTACTTAGCATGATATGCCCTTGTCTCCCCCTTGCATTATATGTATCTCCCTAATTCCTTTGTTGTCTACTGAAATTTTTCTCATCTTCAAAGCTTAATTCAATGTCACTTCATTAAAGGAATCTTCTTGGATTTACCTATCAGGACTAACCTTTTCTGTGCTCCCCAGCCCATTACTCCTATTTTTATGATAACAAAGTATACATTCCATTTCACATTATCAGCAGTTGTTTATTTTTCCTTTAGATTGTACATTTCCTGAGGGCTGGGTCCTGGATTTAATCATGTCCAAATCCATACAGAAAGAGAGGTAAACTCAAATCTTGTTTAAGCAAATGTAATTTTGCATTATTTTATCACTCACAGCCACGTGTACTCCTAACTACTAGAAGATCCTTTGACAGAGTTTGGCATCACTCTATATCTAAACTAGTGATTAGACAGATGCCACCTAAAAAAGCTAGAACATTCAAAGAATGTTAATAAGTGAAAGATCGGGAAATATTCTTAAATTGGTGCTATGATGTTTTCTCAATTTTCAGTGTTACAGGGGTTGGTAGGATGGAGGAAGGAGGTAGGCTATGATCTAGCACACCTGATTTAAAATCTTGGTTGAGTGACTTACAGATTTGTGACCTCAGGTTGGGAAATTATTCTCCCTAAATCAGAGTTTCCAGATCTACAAAATAGAAATGAAAATACTAACTTTGCAGTGTCTTTTTTTTTTTTTAAGATTTTATTTATTTATTTGACAGAGAGAAATCACAAGCAGGCAGAGAGGCAGGCAGAGAGAGAGGAGGAAGCAGACTCCCCACTGAGCAGAGAGCCCCATGCGGGGCTTGAACCCAGGACCTGGGATCATGACCTGAGCCGAAGGCAGAGGCTCAACCCACTGAGCCACCCAGGCGCCCCTGCAGTGTCATTTTGAGAATTAGATAAGATGTTTGCAAAGAGCCTGGCACTTAGATGATACTCATTATTGGGCATTATCATAATCATTGTACTGCAGATTTGGAATGATTGGGGAAAAGCCCTATGTTGTCCTATCCCAGAGCCACAGAGCTGATTATACATGCATCGGGGGTTCTTGGAAGGATATTTGCCATAGAAGGCAAGGAGTGTTATTGCTGGTAACAGAAATTGACTCCATATTATACTCCATAATTGTGAGGAAATTTGGCATATCAACATGGACAATATCCTTCCAACCATTTTAAAAGTCCCCAAAATGAAAACTTAGATACAAAGTACAAGCACTTACTGATGCTCTCTATAGTTAGGGCAACATGTAGGGTAAGAGTCAAAATGATGAAAGTAGCAATTCCACTGGAATGTGGGCTGAAGCACACCTATTAAATTGGATCCATAGTTACAGTAGCCTGAGCTGTTCATAGTTCTTTGAGGAGGAGCAGTTAAACCCCAGATTTTGTCTTTATTGATGACAGTATAGAAGTTATGCATATCACAGACCAAAAGCGATCAGTGACACAGCTGTCAGAACTCAAGGTCAGAATAAAACAGTAGATATCATAATTTTAAGGAAAATCCGAAATGTTTATGTAAAGACTTGGTTAAAAATGACTTGTGGTTGCTGAGACTAGGACTTCTAGTACATTGTTGAATAGCAGTGGTGATAGTGGACATCCCTGCCATGTTCCTGACTTTAGGGGAAATGCTCTCAGTTTATCCCCATTGAGAATGATATTCACTGTGAGTTTTTCATAGATGGCTTTGATGATATTGATGTATGTACCCTCTATCCCTACAGTGTGAAGAGTTGGTTTTTTTTAATCATTTTTTTAATTTATTTTCAGCATAACAGTATTCATTGTTTTTGTACCACACCCAGTGCTCCATGCAATCCGTGCCCTCTCTAATACCCACCACCTGGTTCCCCCAACCACCCACCCCCCCACCTCTTCAAACCCTTCAGATTGTTTTTCAGAGTCCATAGTCTCTCATCGTTCACCTCCCCTTCCAATTTCCCCCAAATCCCTTCTCCTAACTCCCCATGTCCTCCATGCTATTTGTTATGTTCCACAAATAAGTGAAACCATATGATAATTGACTCTCTCTGCTTGACTTATTTCACTCAGCATAATCTCTTCCAGTCCCGTCCATGTTGCTACAAAAGTTGGGTATTCATCCTTTCTGATGGAGGCATAATACTCCATAGTGTATATGAACCACATCTTCCTTATCCATTCGTCCGTTGAAGGGCATCTTGGTTCTTTCCACAGTTTGGCGACCGTGGCCATTGCTGCTATAAACATTGGGGTACAGATGGCCCTTCTTTTCACTCCATCTGTATCTTTGGGGTAAATACCCAGTAGTGCAATGGCAGGGTCATAGGGAAGCTCTATTTTTAATTTCTTGAGGAATCTCCACACTGTTCTCCAAAGAGGCTGCACCAACTTGCATTCCCACCAACAGTGTAAGAGGGTTCCCCTTTCTCCACATCCCCTCCAACACATGTTGTTTCCTGTCTCGCTAATTTTGGCCATTCTAACTGGTGTAAGGTGGTATCTCAATGTGGTTTTAATTTGAATCTCCCTGATGGCTAGTGATGATGAACATTTTTTCATGTGTCTGATAGCCATTTGTATGTCTTCATTGGAGAAGTGTCTGTTCATATCTTCTGCCCATTTTTTGATATGATTATCTGTTTGGTGTGTGTTGAGTTTGAGGAGTTCTTTATAGATCCTGGATATCAATCTTTTGTCTGTACTGTCATTTGCAAATATCTTCTCCCATTCCGTGGGTTGCCTCTTTGTTTTCTTGACTGTTTCCTTTGCTGTGCAGAAGCTTTTGATTTTGATGAAGTCCCAAAAGTTTATTTTGGCTTTTGTTTCCTTTGCCTTTGGAGACATATCTTGAAAGAAGTTGCTGTGGCAGTGTGAAGAGTTTTGATCAAGAAAGGATGCTGTACTTTGTCAAATGCTTTTTCTGCATCTGTTGAGAGTATCATATGGTTCTTGTTCTTTCTTTTATTAATGTATTGTATCACATTGATTTGCAGGTGTTGAACCAACCTTGCAGCCCAGGAATAAATCCTACTTGCTTGTGGTGAATAATCCTTTTAATGTACTGTTGGATCCTATTGGCTGGTATTTTGGTGAGAATTTTTGCATCCATGTTCATCAGGGATATTGGTCTGTAATACTCCTTTTTTTGATGGGGATTTTGTCTGGTTTTGGGATCAAGGTAATGCTGGCTTCATAAAATGAGTTTGGAAGTTTTCATCCCATTTCAATTTTTTGGAACAATTTGAGGAGAATAGGTATTAATTCTTCTTTAAATGTTTAGTAAAATTCCCCTGGGAAACCATCTGGCCCTGGGCTCTTGTTTGTTGGGAGGTTTTCAATGACTGCTTCAATTTCCTTATGAATTATGGGTCTGTTCAGGTTTTCTGTTTCTTCCTGGTTCAGTTTTGGTAGTTTATACATCTCTAGGAATGCATCCATTTCTTCCAGATTGTCAAATATGCTGGTGTATAGTTGCTCATAATATGTTCTTTTAATTGTTTGTATTTCTTTGGTGTTGGTTGTGATTTCTCCTCTTTCATTCATGATTTTATTAATTTGGATCCTTTCTCTCCAATACTTCTAGAATTCATATAGGAATTCAGTAAAGTATTAGGATATAAAATCAATGCACAGAAATCAGTTGCATTTCTTTACACCAACAACAAGACAGAAGGAAGAGAATTAAGGACTCAATCCCATTTACAATTGCACCCCAAACCATAAGATACCTGGGAATAAACCTAACCACAGAGGCAAAGAATCTATACTCAGAAAACTATAGAATACTCATGAAAGAAATTGAGAAAGACACAAAGAAATGGAAAAAAAGTTCCACACTCATGAACTGGGAGAACAAATATTGTGAAAATGTCTATGCCACCTAGAGCAATCTACACCTTTAATGCAATCCCTACCAAAATACCATCACTTTTTTTCAAGGAAATGGAACAAATAATCCTAAAATTTATATGGAACCAGAAATGACTCCGAATAGCCAGAGGAATGTTGAAAAAGAAAACCAAAGTTGGCAGCATCACAATTCCAGACTTCAGGCCTTATTACAAAGCTGCCATCAACAAGACAGTATGGTACTGGCACAAAATCAGACACATAGATCAATGGAACAGAATAGAGAACCCAGATATGGACCCTCAACTCCATGGTCAACTACTCTTCGACAAAGCAGGAAAGAATGTCCAATGGAAAAAAGACAGTCTCTGAAAAAATGGTGTTGGGAAAATTGGACAGCCACTTGCAGAAGAATGAAACTGGACCGTTTCCTCACACCACACACAAAAATAGACTCAAAATGGATGAAAGACCTCAAAGTGAGACAGGAATCCATCAAAATCCTTGAGGAGAACACAGGCAGCAACCTCACTGATATGAGGAATTTGAGAAACAAGACAGAAGATCATAGGGGAAGGGAGGGAAAAATGAAACAAGATGAAACCAGAGAGGGGAACAAACTTTAAGAGACTCTTAATCTCAGGAAACAAACTGAGGGTTGCTGGAGGGGATGGGGTTGGGAGGGAAGAGGTGGCTTTGTGATGGACATTGGGAAGGGTATATGTTATGGTGAGTGCTGTGAATTGTGTAAGAGTGGTGAATCACAGACCTATACCCCTGAAACAAATAATACATTATATGTTAATAAAAAAATGACTTGTAGATCCCTCCATCCCCAAAACATATGAGTAACTTATTTGACTTTGTACCACATAGAACGTCCATGAAGTTTTTGGTGTACTTTGAAGTGAATACCTAATATGTATTTAGCACTTCTCAGTTTATTAAATGCTTTGACATGCCTTAATTTATGTAAGTATTATATTCATTTTCTCTTGCTGTGTAATAAACTAACAGTAATCCATGTAGCAGCTTAAAACAACACACACTTATTTTCTCAGTTTCTGTGGTTCAGAAGTCTGGCCACTGCTTAGCTGGGTTGTCTGCTTGGGGTCTCACAAGGGTGTGATGAAGGGGTCACCTAGGCTGACTTCCCACCTAGAGGATCAGCTGAAAAAGAATCTGCTTTCAAGATCACTTAGGTTATTGGCAGAATTAATTTCCTATGGTTGTAGGACTGAGAGCCCTTGTTTCTTGCTGGATCCTCAGCTACTGGCACTAGTTCCTGGAGGCTGCCCATTGTTTCTTGGTACATGGGCGTTTTCAACCTGCCTATTGATTTTAATAAGTCTGGCAAAGAGTTTCTAGATAGAGTCCACCAGCAAGACAGCCTCATATGACATAGTATAATCAGAGAATGAACTGCAACTTTCACCATATCCTATTGATTAGAAGCGAGGCACTTGTCCTGCCCACATCAAGGGGAGGGGATTGGACACCAAGAAGTAGGGATCAGAGTGGGCCACCTAGAGCCTGTTGGCCACAGTTGTCAATATAGCTCTTGAGAAGGCTGAAAAGATGTTGTTTCCTCTGTTGTACAGATGAAGATCCTGATGTTCTATGGGAGAGGTTAAATGAGCCGGTATTCCTGAACACACAGTTAATAGGAGGTCAGATTAAACGCAGGATCTCTGAAGTCCTAGTTCCATCCTACAATCATCAGATTTAACCATCTTATATATTCTTTTTTTAAAAAAAATTTTATTTTTTATAAACATATATTTTTATCCCCAGGGGTACAGGTCTGTGAATCACCAGGTTTACACACTTCACAGTACTCACCTTAGCACATACCCTCCCCAATGTCCATAACCCCACCCCCCTCTCCCAACCCCCTTCCCCCCAGCAACCCTCTGTTTTGTGAGATTACGAGTCATTTATGGTTTGTCTCCCTCCCAATCCTATCTTGTTTCATTTATTCTTCTCCTACCCCCTTAACCCCCCATGGTGCATCTCCACTTCCTCATATCAGGGAGATCATATGATAGTTGTCTTTCTCCGATTGACTTATTTCGCTAAGCATGATACCCTCTAGTTCCATCCACGTCATCGCAAATGGCAAGAGATCATTTCTTTTGATGGCTGCATAGTATTCCATTGTGTATTTATACCACATCTTCTTTATCCATTCATCTGTTGATGGATATCTAGGTTCTTTCCATAGTTTGGCTATTGTAGACATCGCTGCTATAAACATTCGGGTGCATGTGCCTCTTCGGATCACTACGTTTGTATCTTTCGGGTAAATACCCAGTAGTGCAATTGCTGGGTCATAGGGTAGGTCTATTATCTTATATATTCTTGTATCTACCCATCCACCCACTCTTGCCTCCAACCATCCTATTGTGTTCTTTTTGCTACATCATGACTCTTGTATAAATGTGAGTAATATTCAGCAAATTCTTCTCTTTGACCCCAGCAGAACTGCCTTTTTGTTGCTGTATTAGACAGGTTAGGTAAGATTCTCCTGTGGTAACAAATAAGTTCAGAATCTTAGTGGCTTTAGAAACAAGATATTTCTTGCTGTTACATATCCATCACAGGTCAGCTACGTGCTTGGCTCCACATTGTCTTTTCTTTCTTTCTTTTTAAAAAATTTGAATATGGTTGACACAAAATGTTAGGTTAGTTTCAGGTATACAACTTAGTGATCTGACAAGTTAATAGATTTTTCTGTGTTCACTGCAAGTATAATCACCATCTGTCCTATTACACTGCTATTACAATATGCTCCATGGTTTCTGACTTGAGGACCCAGACTGATGTTGCAGTCACCATCTTGAATGTTGCCAATCCTCATTCCAGAGGGAAAACAGGGCTCTGGTGAGTCTTGCAATGGCAATTAAATGCTCTGATCTGGAAGGGAAACACATGGCATTTGCTTAAAACTCATGGCTTAGAACCAGTAACATGGCCCTAGCCAACCATAAGGGAGCCAGAAAGTCTAATACAGTGCTATTCCCAGCAATGGGAAAACCATAGAAGTAATTGGCATATTATTGGTGAGATAATTACTATAGCCATGAAACTAGCCTACCACAAAATGAGTCCCTCTCACCTTCATTGTTGATGGCCTTAGTCCAAAAAACCTCACCCAACCTGTCTAACAATCTGCTTCTAGACCTGTTTCTGATAGCCTCAGCTTTTGAATCTTATTTACATCTCAGAGCTGTAGCTCTCCTAAAACTTAAGGCTTACAACTGCTTCTCCAGGTCTGGTTTCTACTTTTCTTCTTGATCACAATTTTTACTTTGTATTCTTAATGACATTGTTTTCAGCCATCGTTTTCTGGATAAATGATTCACCAAATCACCAATCTTGCATTCCTAAGACCCTAAACCCAGACCCAGGCCTCACAAGCTGATGTCTCTGTGAAGTTGAGACATTAGTCATTATACAGTCAGAATGCCATAATGAATGCTACGTGGGGAGAAAAATATGATTATACTCTTAAGCATTCTTCTGAGTTCTTTTCTTCAGAGATACCGTAGGCACTGATCTAAATGCAATTAGCGAGTGTCATAAGAAAGGGCAACATTAAAAGAAGAAATGGATCAAAGCATTAGACCTGACTGAGCCCAGCAGGAAAGCAGCGCTGACCATTCTCAAGGTGAATAATTATCTGAAGAACGGTGAACAAGAACACCACCACCTGTCAGTCGCCCCCCGTTTTGGCTCAATGGGAAAGCTGCCGCAAGTGAGCTCAAATATTAATGCCGCAGCAAACCACCCCAGAAGAACGTTGTATTAGCACAACATTCTCAGTGGGTGCCTCACTGCTGGAACAAAGTATTCAGGAAGAAAGAAGCAGTTAGACTAAATATATGTTCACAGCTGAAGAAATGCTTTTCATCCTACAGCTGTATTCTGTTTCATCATTTTAAGCATTTCTGTCAGCTCATAGGCTAAATTGCACTGCACCTTGTTGTGAACATGTTTCATGACCACTGTAGAGTATTAGAGAAACTTGCCTGAGAAGAAGGAAAATGGTGGGTTCGGAGAAACAAAGCCTGGGTAAGTCCAGGCTTTACTTACTGGGTAAGTAAGAGACCAAAGAGAAACAAAGCCTGGGTAAGTCCAGGCTTACTTACTGGGTAAGTAAGAGACCAAAGTCTCCCTTGGTAAGGTAAAACCCACAACCCCTAAGGTTTAGCCCCCAGCAGACTGTTTGCTGGTCAAGAGGTGACTGGATCAAGTAGGCCTCTTTCTGCCTCTGAGAGGATCCTACAGTCAGACTGAGTAGTCCCCGGGTCCCTGCAGGAGTTCCGGGTCAGCTTTTAGGCTCTCACTCACACCTAAGCAAAAGCTCCTTCCCTTGGCTTCCCCCAGCATGGCCAAGGCGGTCTGGAATTTATTAAAAGTTTTATTTATTTATTTTTTATTACGTTCAGTTAGCCAGCATATTAAAAGTTTTCGAAGAGCAAAGAGACACATAAACCTTTTCTTAAAAAAACTGAGGTATAGTTGACACACAGCGTTACCTTTGTCGTGGGTGTACAGCGTAGGGATGTGACGTTAGAGATACATAAGCCTTCATACGTTACCTTACACATAGAGGTTTCTACTCTTTTCCATAATTTGCTCATTGCTAAGGCTTGTCAGTCTGTTCACCTTCCATTCCTGATCTAGCTAGCTGTCTTGGCTGAGTTTCCCTACAAGAAGACCCTGTCTCATGGCTCTGTGTTTGATTGGACTCCGGAGCTGCAGTGACAGAGTGGAAGAGGGAGGCAGGCATGGGAGGGGAGCTGAGTTAGTGAGTGGGCGGCTGCAGCAGACAACTGGGATTTAGTCTGGTAAGAGCCCTCTAAGACAGTGTAGGGCACCCCTCAGAATTGTCCTATGGAGAAGAGAGGAAGACGGGTTATATATCCACCAGCTCCCATCAGTCAGTGTTGAGAGTGGGGCTGGGGGGATTAACTCTCCAGCGTTTCTAGCCTGCCAGGGAGGTATGCTGAGCACATTCCCAGAGAAAGACTTTAGGTAGGGAGATGGAGGTGCTTGAAGAAGGAAGCCAGCAGGAAAGTGCACTGGAACTCACCATGAAGCTGCAAGTGACCTCCAGGTGGCCCAGGGGAACGGGTCGGCACTAAGAGCATCAGCTTCAAGGAGGTCTAAGGGTTAGCGCAATGTCACAGACCCCACAGCCCTGCTCCTGATCTCGCTCCCAGCTATCTTACTTCTCTGTCTCAAAGATCTTGTTTCTGGCAATAGTAATTCTCTTCTTAGTGAATGGGGTGTGAGTGTGTGTGAGCCCGCACACACACACACTTACACACACAAACACACACACTTTGTAGAAGGAGTTTATATGACACTCCAAATTTTAGTTTCTCATGATTCCCCTTTCCCTGCAGCTGGAATGTCTTTGATATGCCATAGTGGTGAAATTTCTCCTGCACTTACTGCTACAGCTGTTTACACTCTTAAAAATTCACTGCAAATGAAACCATCATGATAAGACGCCTATAAACATAGAAACTTTTTGCTTGTAATGTGGTTGCAAATTTTGTGACACCACAGATGTGTGTAAAGTAAACATAGAGCTGATCTGATGGCTCTCACTGGCCCTCCACCCTACTGGGTAGAGTGTGAAAACAACATTTTAGGTCAACAGGGTACAGTCAGGCTGACCCTATAATTGAAACAGTCTCTTTAAAATAGCTGTCTCTATGGATGATTCGGGCTTTCAGATTTCCTTCACCAACCTGCTCCCCTCCAAGATAGACACTAAGGTGATTTCTTAATGCTGGTGGATCAGGGCCGACCTTGCTGGGCTCTGGTTGGTGTCCCCTGAGAGGCGGTTGGATCTCATTGCTGGGCATCCTGCTAGTTTCTGCTTCTCATGTCATCCCATTTGTTTTTATCGGCTTTGTTAGGACCCAAAGGTCCTCTCAGCTATGAGTCCTACCCAGTACCCAGCTCAGACCATTTGCCCTTTACCCTTAGGCCAGGATCACTCTGTCTTTGTCACAGTACCCGCCTTGGAAGACTGGCCAGCTGACACCACCAGTGCTACGGAACTTATGGGAACCTCTGTGTACCCTCCCTGCCACCTGAAAGTTTCAGGCACAGAGTAGCAGTGCCAACAGTGCTGACGCTTAAGATCCATGTAGGGGTGCCAGCTGTAGTATACAATATTCGGCAATGGCTTTATAGCATGATGTTAGCTTTGGTGTGGGTGTATCCTCTGTTTCTGACCTTTTTCTCTGGACTTCCTGGAATTCTCTTGGCTTTCTAATATTATTTCTCTTCAAATCAATGTCCTTAATTCTGTTCTTTTCAAATAAGTACATTGACTGGTTTAGGGAGCAAACCTGGGTGACATTTTTTCTGGTGGGTAAAAAAATTTCCCTAACATTCTTTAAGTCCAGTTTATGTGCATTTACTGTTTTGGTCCCTTTAGCATCCATACCCCCTTGTCTCGTAACCGAGACCTGGCCAGCCACGCACAGCATTTCATTCTCTGGTCATGGAAGTTTGCCTAAGATGGACATGTGTTTAAGCCAGGTCAAGCAAAGGCTTTCTCAGGAATTAAGACTTTCATCCATGAAAGTAAGATTGAGGAACACATGCTCTCTCTCTGCTCTTGGACCACAAGTTTCACAGAGTCTAGAGTGTTGGCAGCAGTATCCCTGGCAAACTGATAAAAGCTCTATAGAGTACACTTTTTTTCTTTTGTATTCTTTCTTTCTTTCTTTCTTTCTTTCTTTCTTTCTTTCTTTCTTTCGAGAGTGCTCAAAAGTGGAGGGGCAAGGGGCAGAGAGAGAGAGAGAGAGAAAATCTTAACCAGGCTCCATGCCCAGCAAGGAGTCTGACACAGGGCTTGATTTCACAACCATGAGATTATGACCTGAGCCAAAGCCAACAGTTGGACGGACACTTAGCCGCTGAGCCTCCCAGGCGTCCCTGTGGAGTACACTCTCGATGGAGAGGGTGGAGGGGGCATGGCAAGGGAGATGAGGAGAAGGTAGGGAAAGGAAGGGAAAGGAAGTAAAAAGAAGAGAGTTCTGACAGTCTCGTTTGAGTCCCTGGGGCCAGCTGAGTGCGAGGCCCAAATCCAACACTGTGCCTCCTGTTTCTGTGGATCAATGTTTTCCCTTTTTGTCTTAAGCCATTTGAGTTCACTTGTTGTAACTCACAATGGGAAGAACTCTGACCGTTGCAGCTAGATCTGAGTCCTTGGCCGCACAAGATCCTCTCTGGTCGGGAAGCAGCAGGTGGTGGTGGAGGGGGTGTTCATGGTTCATTTTTTCTTTCTATCTAATTTATCCGTCTTATTAACAGTCTTTATTTGTTTAGGGGTATATTTTTTGTTTTTCAGTTCTGTTAGCAGAATGAAGCAGAGGAGGTCTTTTTCTCTTTAAAAAATAGCTTTATTGAGATATACCATACAATTCACCCATTTAAAGTATATAAGGTCTTCGGTATATTTAGAGAGATGTGCAGCCATCACTATAATCAATTTTAGAGCATTTTAATCATCTCAGAAAGAAACCCCTTTACACATCCCTCATCTCTCTTATTCCCTTCTCAGCCCTAACCAACCACTAATCTACTTTTTGTCTCTATGGATTTCCCTATTCTGGACTTTTACATGAAAGAATCATAGAGCATGTGATCATTTGTGACTGGCTTCTTTCACTAGCAAATGTGTTTAGATTCATCCATGTCATAGCATGTATTAGTACTTCACTTATTTCTATAGCTGTGTTAATTTTCCAGGGTATGGATATAGTATATTTTGTTCATCCATCCATTCATTCATGCGTTGATAGATAATTGGGTTGTTTCCACTTTTTGGCTACTGTGAATTATGCTGCCATAAATATTTATATACAGGTTTCTAGGTGGACATATATTTTCATTTCTCATGGGTATACACCTTAGAGTGGAATTGCTGCCCCATGCGGTAACTCTAAAGCTGATCAGTTGAGGAAATGCCAGCCAGATGGTTTTCCAAATGGCTGCATCATTGTACATTCTTGTCCTGCACTGTGTAAGTTATAATTTCTCCACATCCTCGTCAATACTCAAAGTTATCTGAATTTTTAAAAAATTCCAGCCATTCTAATAGGTATGAAGTGGTATTTCATTGTGGTTTTGCGCATTTTTTAAAAAATAACTAAGTTGTTTAGCATCTTTTTGTGTGCTTACTGGCTATTTGTATCTCTTCCTCGGGGAAATGTCTATTCAGACCCTATCCATTTTAAAACTGGGAATAGTTGTCTTTTTTATTATTGAGCTGTAAGTGTTCTTTGTGTATTCTGAGTACACGTTCCTTGTAGATTTATGATTTGCAAATTTTTTACCCATTCTGTCCATTTTCACTTAATGATGTCTTGTGTTTTCCAGTTCTTATTGGCATAATTATGCAGAATAGGTCTTAATGTCCTTGGTTTCTCTTTTTTTAATATATTTTTTCTACCCTTAGAGTCTAGATCCAAGCAGGAGGCTTTGACCGAAAAGTAATTAATCATTTTTCTAACTCAGGAGAAGTGTAAAATCTATAGGACAAACTGTGGAATAGAAAGAGGTTCATCCCTCATGCTTTGCTTAGGCCTCCAGGCTGGGAAGGGACATGGTAGGGGGGAAAAAATCCCATTTCTCAGTATCCTTCACATTTTGTCTTCATTATAACATGGAGAAATTCCCAGCATACTCAGATCTGTTTTATGTAAGTGATATTTAGAAAACTTCTGGATTGTTACTAGATTAAAATGGACAATCACCACTCATGGTAGCATGAGAAATGAGGAAAAGGAAAACAAATCTCAAGATAAAACCCCAGGATAAAGGAATAAATCCAATGATTCTGTCAATGTAGTAGTCTAATTTATAATGTAACTCCATAAAGAGGATGTGAGAGCCCCTGCTAGCTGCTATTGTGGTGTTGGTGGGGAAGGACATGCAGGAAAGTCTGTCTCTGAGTGTATACTAAAGGAAGTTAGAGGGGAACGTAGGTGAGTGTGAAACGCTGCGAGGGCAGTAACAGAGGCACAACCGCACGGAGTCATAGCAATTGGAAAAATCCTATCCAGGATGAGGAATCAGGAGAGAACTCACGAAGGAAGTTCTGAAAAGATTCAGCCTTTGAACTGAGTCTTGCGGAGGTGTTGGGACTTCTACAGATGGAAGTGGAGAAGGAGAACACTGCCAGCATTTCAGAGTTTGCAGGAGGAGACTCAGCAGGAGTCCAGGGCTGGAGATGAGCCTGGAAGCTGCTTGTACCAGGACAAAAGGGGGTGTAAACATGAGACAAGAACCCTTGCCCGTAATTATTGAGACAATAAGGGGCCACTGAAAGTTGTTGAGCTGGACGCATTTGGCAAGTGGATGCAGAGTGAGTGGACAGATCCTGGTTATGGGAGGCAGTGAAGCCTTCCTCTGGGACAGTATGTGTGACCAGCATGGATGCAGACTTTGACTTAAAGGACAGCCCTCGTGGAATGACAGGCTGCCCAAACCCAAAACCAGTAACTAGACTGTGTTTGCTGACTGGTTACCACTGCTGATATCAGGAAGGTGGTGGGTCCAGAAGAAAAGATGACAGCTGATGGGAGATAGGCAGCATCCATTGTCCCCACACTCAAAACTAATCAAACATATTAAGTCACACAGGGACTTTACAATCAGTGCTGGGGCTTTGGAAGTACCAGTTGGCAGAGCACAACAGGTGATGAGATAAAAGATTGCATGCAAACGGCTGTGCTGAAACAGAGTTACGTCCCAGGAGAAGCTTCCCAGGGAAACATGAGAGGGGGTTGCTGGTGTTGGTGGTGGGAGGCAGGGGGTCCTCCTGCCATCTGAGCTGTCTACCATCACATCAAAGCGGCAGGAGTGAAATGGGGTAACTCCAGCTAACTGGATCTCTGTGAGAGCGCCACAGAGCAGAGCTCCAGCTTCTTCCCCTGTAAAATGGCAGGCATTTGAGGATTAAATTAAATCATTCACCTGCAGCACTTGGCCGAGGGCCTGGAACATAGCAAATGGTTATCATTCCCTATGGATGCTTTTGGGACAGCATGCCTTGTAGAGCTATGGGAGGACTCTCACTTCAGAGCTGTGTGCTTCTGTCCCTGGAAGCTGTTGGGACCCCTGGCTGGTTTGCATTTGAGGTTGTAGCTCGGAGGCAGCTTTGTGAATTGATTTGATGCCTCGACTTCACGGTTCCGCACAGCACTCTTTGTTGTGAAACTTCTCCCTCTTTCTGGCGACCTAATCTGGGACTGTTTTTGGTAGTTAATGAGGGGAGAAGTAGAGAGTAGAGACCGTAACTGCACTACTTTTTGGAAAGACGAGAAAAGTGTAGGGAGGCAGTAAAGCAGGCACCAAGTTTGTCATGGGGACTACTCAGGGCATTTGGGATGTTTAGCTGTCAGTTCAGGTTACTACCAAAGGTTCTTCCTTCTCTTGCTCCGCTCCTTCTTTCCATCGTATGAAGGAGAAGACAGATCTTGTCTTGCGGCAAGCTGTAAGAGGGGGATGGGCATGAACATAAATGACCCCAACTGGGAGGGGTCAGTATCCAAGAAGAGACTCACATGATGAGAGCTGTGAATTCAGAGTGGGGAGCAATAACTGATCATTGGAAGGGCTATAGAGAGCTTCGAGGAGGACATAGCAAGGAGGCTTACTGGAGGAATTAAAAGATTAAGACATTGGACATAAAGGGAGAAGGCAATAGCTCAAACAAGGTACAGAAAGGAAAAGATGGTAGTTGTGTAAAGGAATGTGTAAAGGAATGAATCATTTATTTCAGTCAGATTTCTAAATGTGTAAAGGGAATAGTGGGCCAGATTGGGGAGGAATTTGGAAGCTAGGGTAGGGACTTGGGACTCTGGTCCACTGCATGAGGGAGCACGTACGTGATATCACTACAATGTTTTAGGAAGATTAATCCACTGGCATTGTGTAGAATGGATGGGTGAGACTGGGGGGCAGGGACATAGCTTGTAAATATTGCACTGGTCCAGGAAGAGCTATTGGTACACTCAGTAGTGCCAGGGAAATGAAGAGGAATTAAAGATGAATGCTGTGGAGCTAGAATTAGTGGAAATTGGTAACTGATTGAATATAAAGCCTCGCCAGGAAAGAGGAATTGAGAATGACTCTTCTGCTCTTTCTTATGGAGTTGGACAACTCCACTTATTTCTGAGGGATACTGGCCTCTCCTGGTTAAACAAATAAACTTATATGCATTCCCTTCCACACATCCCCTCCAGTGGGCTTTGTCCTGCTTCACTCCTCCCCCTCCCGCCACCTGCTGTGATGATGGTGTGCAGATCTTTCTCATTTATCATTACAGCCATATACAGAGAGGTATTCTGGTTCTACGATGGACCATGACCCTTTTTAATGCCACTGTTCCCGAGGACTTCACATTTAGAAAGGTTTTCACAATGCATTTATGCTATGGGGAAAAAAATAAAATTTTCTTGAGTGTCTTTATGCTAGCATATGGATTATCAGGATGAGCTCTCAGTGGGCTGGGAAGGGGAGGGAAGAGGTTGCTTGGGGGTATTGCTGACAAAAGGCTTTTAAGTGTGATGAGTTGTTACTTGTTCACTGTGGTGCCTCCTTTAAAACCATAATCAATTAGGCCTGGGGCAGCAGCTGCTTGATTCCATTGAAATTCTTGCACTTTTTCACTTCATCTACCATCTAGGTCTTGTTTGAATCCTATTGGCGACAGACAATATGCCAGACATCCTTCTTCCTTTAAAATTTCTCTTGTCATTTATATCCTGAACAAGTTCTTCCTCTTGCCACTCCCCCCTTCTCCTGCAGACACGAAGACGTTTAAATATATCCCTTCGAACTTTTCTGGGGTGTCTATAAGAAAAAAGTGCATCCTCAATCCTTGTCAAGGCCATTGCTTTGTGGCTGGTCCCATGTGTCTTCTCCAACCTTGGTCTCATGGTGAAGGAAAAAGAGCAATGATGGATGGCCCATGCAATGACTTTCAAGTTTCTATTTAAAGGTGGCACATATCGTTTCAAAAAAATTACTTTTCACCCGTCACCTAGTCCAAAAGCAGTTTAAGTTTTTCTTTGTTTTATTTCTTATTTGTCAGCCTTTTCTAAGTTATACCTCAGGGGAAACAGCCCCCATATCTAATGGATTGCAGCAACAAAGCTCTAATTCTTGCTTCATGCTGTGTTAGCATGCCAATTCTGGGTCAAAGGTAGCTCTTAGCTTGTGACTCTGTTCAAGTGTCTTCTTCATTCTGGCTTCCAGGCTAAAGGAATAGTCCTTCTTTTGGCAGAGAGAAAAGAATCTCAAATAAATCTATTTATTTATTTATTGGATTAAAATTTTTGTCCAAAGTGTGAGAGGACACAGTTTTCTTCTTTTATCCTCTTTTCTTTTGAGAGCTTCACACTGGAACTCTAGACTGTATCAGGTTGGGATAATAGAAAAGGATATTTGCCAAAGGTAAAAAGATTTAGAGCATTTGTTGGCACAATAATGCCTTTATTTTTGCTACAGAAGAGAGTAATGTTAGCAGAACAAGGCTTATCTTGTGGACATTTAACTTTGTGCCTGGAAGCAAGAGTTCTTTGCTCTTTATCTGCTCTATCTCCAGAAGGACTGGATGTGAACTGCCTTCTTCCCAACTCACCTTCCCCTTTCCCAGAGGTGAAGAGGTAGAATTCTAAGGAGAAGGAACTGGATTGAAGAGATGGAGGGAGGCAATGAGGGGAGAAGATATGGGGAGATAGACCAGAGAGGCTGGGTTCTCTGACAGTGACCTCTGGTGGGCTTAAGACCCAGGGGATAACTAAAGAGCTGTTTTGCCCAGCCTGTGTCTTGGTGTGAGAGTGATTATCTAATAGTATGGGTTCTGTTTGGAAATGGTTGTATCTTGCTGCCTTTCCAATAATTAAAGGCATGGGGGTATAGCTCAGTGGTAGAGCATTTGACTGCAATAATTAAAGGCGTAACTACATAACCCCAGTGCATTACACAGAGAAAAGTAGGGCTGCTTCAGTGGGGGAATGGAAGACAGTACCATTCTCCCACCCAACCACTCTGCAGAATCCTGGAACTCTGAGAAATACAGTTTGAACATCTGAAGGATAAAGTCATAATCCTATAGTCCAACATCATAGAACCATTTAAAATGACTTCTAGAAAAAATATTAGGGCTTTTGTTGTGGTTGCTGGAAAATGAGGAAATTATTTAACACCATCCCTTGAAGAATCCCAGAAGAGAAGACATGGGCTAGAAGAAAAGGATTATTTTATATGTAATTGATGCTTTGGTAAATATACAATGTGAAGATTTTGTTATTTTGATAGCCTTGTTAAAAGGATCTTTAGTCACTAACAGGGGTCTAATATACTCAGCAGGCTCAGAGAATCAGCTGTCTGTAGAGGTAGTAGATTTGGAAAAGAACTAGGAGGAGATCAGCTAGGATACTGGCAGACACTCTGAGGAAGGCTTTGTGGCGGGCTGAGTGAATGAAGTCAGAGTTTGGCCTGAGCTTATTTTTGTCAACTTGTATGTAGTGAGAAAAGTGTCGTATTTTCTTGCAAATAGGTAACTCTGTATCATGAGCCTTGAACTTAATAAAGTGAAACAACATGTAATTGTGTAGACTTGTAATCCTTTACCTCACAATGGCCCTTGATGAGGTGTGTGGTCTGGGAAACATGGAACAGTGGCAAAGCAGCCTGGAGGACTGAAGAATTTCTTTTCCTTCCTGCCAGCTGCCAACCCTGGGAAAACAGGGCCTGTTCTTTCCCACCGGGTCTGCTTCAGAGAAAAATGTATATTGTGTTTAAAGGGGGGAAAAAAAAGAACATTCATTTCCATCTCTTACTTCTGTGGAGATGTGTTAACTAGCGAGGAGGAGGAGGTGGCTTCTTTTTATGAGGATTATATTGGCAGCTCAGGGGCAGCACATAATGAAGGAGATTTACAGATTTACTGTTGAAAGCTGTAGATATCTATGCATACTGTTCCCAGCTGAGAGAG
Source organism: Enhydra lutris kenyoni (assembly GCF_002288905.1). Lineage (NCBI taxonomy): Eukaryota > Metazoa > Chordata > Mammalia > Carnivora > Mustelidae > Enhydra > Enhydra lutris. The sequence goes on from NW_019154105.1 coordinate 7,545,515, forward strand.
ATCCAGGGCTGGCTGCTACAAAGGTCAACGCCAAATTTAAATGTATTTTTTTAAAGATCATTTCCATAGCATTTTATTCACAAACATTGAATGACTTTGTTTCTCAGGAAAAATAGTCATTAACATTTTTATTTCTCTCTCATGGGTTATAATTATGTTGTTATAAATATGGACACTCTAAAGAGATCCTGCGGAGGAAAAATGGACTTTTTTTTCTGATAATGAGGAAAAAACAGGGGTGACTGATCCCACTCAGAAATGGTTTCAAACAACTGGCTTTACACTTGAGATGTGTAGAAGATTCTGTCCAAGTTCACTTAGTAGTAGTTTTGAGCTATTAAAAAAAATAAAAAAGCAATTATAGAGTTAAAAAACTGAAGGGAAGTATCATAATTCAAATTGGTTATAATTATTTACATGAAGAACTTTAAGCCATGGATTGGAAACCAAAAAAAATGGAACCACTACTTTAAGTAAAATCATATTCAGGAATGGCAAACATGGGAGACAGATCAAAAAGGACCTGCTCTGGGTGAAGGGAGGCTAGGGGTGTAGAACCCATCTTATTTGTCACCCTTCCTTGAGTCTGGAGTGACCACTGTGGCACCTTTGTGGGATCCTTGGAGTTCTAAGGATTCCTGTTTGAACCTGGGAAGAGCAGATTTTCCTTGAATCCCAAGTCCATAGGATTTGGCCAATAGCCTCCAGGTCCTGAGAGGTGACAGGACACATTTAAGTGTCTGGGCAAGTCAGTATGAACTTTCTTATGCAGCTGTGGGGAGTCCTGGGGTTCTGGCACAGAGGAGGATTATGGAGCTGGGTGTAGATGTGGTGTGGGACTGATCCATGGTAACAGCTGGGGAGGAAAAGGGAATGGAGACAGCATCCTAGGTGAAGAACAGTCCAAAGTCCACAGGAACTGCCCAAAATACAGAGTCCAAATAGAGTTGGTGATGGATGAAGGACAGCATATGAAGCAAAGTCTTTGCAACTGAAGTCAGAGAAGACAGGACTAGGGTATGAAAGTGGGGACAGAGGCACAAGTTAGGCTTTATGGGGTCCTGCAGTCTTGCCTGTGGGCAGGGAGGGAGCTGCAAGGGCCCAGGGGGCTGGAGAGGGCTCTGGTTGCGGAGGGATGGTGGCTGAGTCTCTTTATCCTACAGTTATAGCTGGGCTCTTGCACATACTGGGAGCTAGCAGCCTTGGATGCCCATACCATTGGTCTGTCCCACCCTCTTCCTCTATCTCATTGACCGAGGACAGGGATCTTATCAAAGATAGGCTTCAGAACTTAACTTTGACAAAGATTCAAAGTAATTTCTCCTCATAAACCTAAATTTAAAAATCCTGAACCATTCAAGCAAACACGTACACCATCCATTGTGTACCACATGTGCCTGTGTTATTGGGATTTTAGTCTTTTCATAATGTTTCTTTTTCATAGTGTTCTGAGGGCTGGGTAGGTCTTAGGGCTGTGGAGCAACCACATATCTTACAGCCTAAACTCCTGCACACTCAAGGACTTCTTCCAAGACTGAGGGTAAGGGTGGGGCACCTGCTGCAAAGTATAAAAGTTAGTAATGCCCACACTGTGTGTGCCTGGAGGGTCATAGTGTAGGATAGCCAGAGAAGGAAAAAATGACTGAATGGGGAAGAAAAAGGCTTAAGAATTATTGTTTTCTTTGTACTTAGGGTTTATGAATTGTCCTTTTGAAAATGTCTTCAAAAAGCAGGATCCTCCACTGAGGCCCAACATGAAAGTCTCTGGGGAAGGTGAAATACCTCATACCACTGGGATGAGCTCAAGCTACTCTTTTTTTTTTTTTTTTTTTTAAGATTTTATTTATTTGACAGAAAGAGAGAGAGAAGGCACAGGCAGGCAGAGCAGGCAGAGGGAGAGGCAGGACCCCAGGTGAGCAGGGAGCCTGATGTGGGGCTCAATCCAAGGACCCGGGATGACGACCTAAATCAAAGGCAGATGCTTAACTGACTGAGCACCCAGGTGCCCCTCAAGCTACTCTTGATGAGGTGTTTTTTTGTGTTTTTTTTTTTTTTTTTTTTTTTTTTTTTTTTTATCCTTCCTGCTGCCTGTGACTTACATAAAGCTGTGGAGTACCCTAAACACCAACAAGTCACTTTAAGATAAGACTAGAAAACACTAAATGGAATTTAAATTTAAAGTGAAATTATAGATCTGTTGGCAGTTTAGAGAATGGGAGCCCAAGGCCCAGAACCTGATATTTCCTGTTTTTCAGGTCTAGGGCCATCTGTATTGGCTATCTGAGATTTCCAGGGCTGTTTTTCCCAAAACCCACTGATACTAGCTAGGGGGAAGGATGTTGAGGGATGTCTAAATAAGGAGTTAGATTTCTTTGACAGGGAGCTGGTTAGGAGGTTTGACTGGCCTTTGACAAGTTAGGGTTACATTTCTGAGACTTAGGTACTATAGGAAAACTTGCATAGAGGCCACATGTCTCAGGGATTCCCTGGAGTTGATGGACACAGATCTGTCCAGAGAGAACAAAGCATGACTATAATCAGTTAAGCTCGAGGAAACTCAGAATAGACAGGAAGGGAATAGATCACAAACTGGGTCACAAATCAGGCCTCAAGAATCACAAAAAGATTGAGATCATACCATGCATATTTTCAGACTACAATGCTTTGAAACTTGAAGTCAATCATAAGAAAAAATTTGGAAAGACCAAAAATACATGGAGGTTAAAGAGCATCCTAGTAAAGAATGAATGGGTTAACCAGAAAATTAAAGAAGAATTAAAAAAAGACATAGAAGTGAATGAAAATGAAAACATGTCAGTCCAAAATCTTTGAGATGCAGCAAAAGCAGTAATAAGGGGGACATACATAGCAGTACAGGCCTACCTCAAGAAGCAAAAATGTCTCAAATACACAACCTACCTTACACTTAAAGGAGCTAAAAAAAGAAGAGCAAAAGAGCCTAAAGTCAGAAGAAGAAGGGAAATAATAAAGCTTAGAGCAAAAATAATGATATAGAAACAAAAAAACCCCCAGTGGAACAGATCAATGAAACTAGAGCTGGTTCTTTGAAAGATCAATAAAATTGATAAACATCTAGCCAGACTTATTTAAAAAACAAAACAAAACAAAACAGGGGTGCCTGGGTGGCTCAGTGGGTTAAAGCCTCTGCTTTTGGCTCAGGTCATGATCCCAGGGTCCTGGGATCGAGCCCCGCATCGGCTCTCTGCTCAGCAGGGAGCCTGCTTCCCCCTCTCTCTCTGCCTGCCTCTCTGCCTACTTGTGATCTCTGTCTGTCAAAAACAAAACAAAACAAAACAAAACAAGAGAATGGACCCAAAAAAATAAAATCATGAATCAAAGAGAAGAGATCACAACCAACACCAGAAATACAAATAATTATAAGAGAGAATTATGAAAAATTATATGCTAACAAATTGGGCAATCTAGAAGAAATGGATAACTTTCTAGAAACCTTTAGACTACCAAAACTGAAACAGAAAGAAAATTTGAACAGACTGATAACCAGCAAAGAAATTGAATCAGTAACTAAAAATCTCCCAATAGGGGCACCAGGGTGGCTCAGTTGGTTAATGTTTGCCTTTAGCTCAAGTCATGATATCTGGGTCCTGGGATTAAGCCCCACATCCAGTTTCCTGATCAGCAAGAAGTCTGCTTCTCTCTCTCTCTCTCTCCCCCCCCAATCCACTGCTCATTCTCTTTATCTCTCTCAAATAAATAAATAAAATCTAAAAAAAAAAAAGAAAAAAATCTCCCAAAAAACAGAAGTCCAGGCCAGATGGCTTCCCAGTGGAATTCTACCAGACATTTAAAGAAGAGTTAATACCTATTCTCAAACTGTTCCAAAAAATAGAAATGGAAGGAATACTTCCAAATTCATTCTACAAAGCCAGCATTACCTTGATTCTGAAACTAGACAGACTCCACCAAAAAGCAGAATATGGGCCAATATCCCCAATGAACATGGATGCAAAAATTTTCAATAAGACATTAACAAATAGAATCCAACAGTACATTAAAAGAATTATTCAACACAATCAAGTGAGATTTATTCCTGGGCTTCAACAGGGGTGGTTCAATATTTGCAAATCAATCAATGTGATACACCACATTAATAAAAGAAGATAAGAACCATTTGATCCTTTCAATAGATACAGAAAAAGCATTTGAAAAAGTAAAGCATCCATTCTGGATAAAACCCCTCAACAAAGTAGGGATAGAAGGGACATATCTCAAAATCATAAAGGTCATATGCAGGAGACTCACAGCCAATATAATCCTCAATGGGGAAAAACTGAGAGCTTTTCCTCTAAGGTCAGAAACCAGACAAGGATGTCCACTTTAACCATTGTTATTTAACGTAGCCCTGGAAGTCCTAGCTTCAGCAATCAGACAACAAAAAGAAACAAAAGGCAACCAAAGCAGCAAGGAAGAAGTCAATCTTTCACTATTCACAGATAGCATGATACTTTATGCAGAAAACCTGAAAGACTCCACCAAAAAATTGCTAGAACTGATACATGAATTCAGCGAAGTCACAGTATACAAAATCCACGTACAGAAATCTGTTTTATTTCTATACACCTATAATGAAACAGCAGAAAGAAATCAAGGAATCAATCCCATTTACTATTGCACCAAAACCCATAAGATACATAGGATAATCCTAACCAAAGAGGTAGAAGATCTGTATTCTGAAAACTGTAGAATACTCCTGAAAGAAATTGAAGATGACACAAAGAAATGGAAAATTATTCCATGCTCATGGATTGGAAGAACAAATAGTGTTAAAATATCTATACTACCCAAAGCAATCTATATAGTGCAATCTATATAATGCAATCCCTATCAAAATACCAGCAGCATTTTTCACAGAACTAGAACAAACAATCCTAAAATTTGTATGGAACTACAAAAAGACCCTGAATAGCCGAAGAAATTTTGAAAAAGAAAAGCAGAGCTGGAGACATCATGATTCTGGACTTCAAGCTATATTACAAAGCTGCAGTCATCAAGATAGTATGGTACTGGCACAAAAACAGACACATAGAGCAATGGAATAGAACAGAGTCCATGATTGGATCCACAACTACATGGTCAACAATTCTTTGACAAAGCAGTGAAGAGTATCCCACAGAAAAAAAGACAGTGTTTTCAACAAGTGGTGTTGGGAAAACTGGACAACTACATGCAGAAGAATGAAACTGAACCACTTTCTTTTTTTCTTTTTTAAAGATTTTATTTATTTATTTGACACACAGAAAGAGAGAGATCCCAAGCAGGCAGAGAGGCAGGCAGAGAGAGAGAGAGGCAGAAGCAGGCTCCCTGCTGAGCAGAGAGCCCGACTCGGGGCTCGATCCCAGGACCCTGAGATCACGAACTGGGCTGAAGGCAGAGGCTTAACCCACTGAGCCACCCAGGTTCCGCCTGAACCACTTTCTTACACCACACAAAAATAAATTCAAAATTGATGAAAGACATAAATGTGAGATAGGAAACTAACAAAATCCTAGAGGAGAACACAGGCAGAAACCTCTTTAACCTCTGCCATAACAACCTCTTACTAGCTAGACACGTCGCCAGAGGAAGGGAAACAAAAGGAAAAATGAACTATTGGGACTTCATCGTGATAAAAAAGTGTTCACACAGTGAAGGAAACAATCAAGAAAACTAAAAGGCAGCTTATGGAATGGGAGAAAACATTTTCAAATAACATATCTGATAAAGAGTTAATATCCAAAAGCTCTAAAGAACTTGTCAAACTCAATACTCAAAAAACAATCCAGTTAAGAAGTGGGCAGAAAACATGAATAGACATTTTCCATAGAAGACATCCAGATGGCTAACAGACACATGAAAAATTGCTCAATATCACTAGGCATCAGGGAAATACAAATCAAAAGCATGATGAGATATCCCCTCGTACCTGTCAGGATGGCTAAAATTAATGACACAGGAAACAGCAGATGTTGGTGAGGATGCGGAGAAAGGGGAACCCTCTTACACTGTTGGTGGGAATGCAAACTGGTGCAGCCACTCTGGAAAACAGTATGGAGTTTTCTCAAAAAGCTAAAGATGGAACTACACTATGACCCCAGCAATTGCACTATTAGATATTTACGCAAAGGATACAAAAATACTGAATTGAAGGGGCGCGTGCACCCTAATGCTTATAGAAGCATTATCAACAATAGCGAAACTATGGAGAGAGCCCAAATATCCGTCAGCTGATGAATGGATAAAGAAGACGTGGTATTTATACAATGGAATATTACTCACCATCAAAATGAGTAAAATCTTGCCCTTTGCAATGAAGTGGATGGAGCTGGAGCGTATAATGCTAAGCAAGTAAGTCAAATAACATATAATCTCACTTGTATGTGGAATTTAAGAAACAAAACAGACGAACATAGGGGAAGGGGAAAAAAGAGGGAGGCAAACCGTAAGAGACTCAACTATAGAGAACAAACAGGGTTGTTGGAGAGGAGGTGGGTGGGGAATGAGTTGTATGGGTGATGGACATTAAGGAGGGCACTTGTTGCTATGAGCACTGGGTGTTAGATGTAAGTGAAGATTCACTAAATTTACTCTGGAAACCAAGACTACACTGTATGTTAACTAACTAGAATTTAAATTAAAACTTAAAAAACAAAAAAGAAAAGATAAGAGGGTCCTTCCGACTCTGATGAAATCTTGATTCCATTTCTCAGACCTTGAGGCTACAAAGGGATTTGGGGCAGAATGTCTTAAGATCATGTGGCAAATTGGTGGTAGAGTCAGGTTTATAGTTTCTGGTTCCTGACTGACTCCCAGTTCAGTGATTTTTCATCTCTACAATGCTACCTCTATCTCTACCTAATTTTATTATGTGCCAAAAACGTGCTTTATTCCCTCTCTCCCACTCCATACCTCACTTTCTCCTTCTTCCTTCCATCCTTCCTTCTTTCTTCCCTTCCCTCTATTAAAATATTTGGTGCTTACCATGTGCCTGGAACTATGCCATTTTTAGAAGATAAAAATGACTGATAATCAGTCTTGCTCTCTTGAAAGCTTAAGCTTTAAATAATAGTCCATTGAAAAAGTAGAGAAAACTTCACTGAAGGAATTATGAGATCAGGAGTTTTTCTAGCCATACGTTTTCTAATCATTTACCAAGGGTCTAATCCAGGAGTCTAGAATCAAGTGTAGAAGCAAGCACATATGTATTTGCATATGAGATGGTGCTCCTAAGAGGGATGGCCACATCGAATCTCAGCTGATAGAAATGTCTGGGCAGCATGCTCATTCCATCCATGGGGTGGTGCGAGCTTCTCCTACACTCTCCTATTACCATGGCCCCAGCAGAGGTGGGTAACTGGTAGAGATGAGGGGTTAATTGGGGCTGGTGGGGATTTGAGGGTGAAAGAGACGTGGGCAATGGCCTGGGTAGCCATTAATCAGAGGAGAGACTGGAACCAGGACCAAGAGGGTCATGGCAGACCCTGGGAACCCAGGGAAAGGCATTCTGGGTAAGGACTTAGTGTGAAGTCAGAGAACAGTGAAGAACAAATGGGAGCCATAGTCAGAAGCCAAAGAGGAAATGGAAGCCAATAGGCCAGACAAACCTGGGTCAAAGACAAGTCAGTAGCAGCCATGGTAGACTCTGAGCCAGAGTGGCCATGTTAAGGAAAGACTCGTTTCAGGAAGGTCTTGTATTTTTGCCTGTGGCTCAGCCAGATGCAGACCCGAGTCCCCTGGATGGAGGCCCATGGAGCGAAACAGCTGGCGCGGGCAGGTAGCCTCCAAGCTTTCTGGAGCTCCCTGGAGGTTGTCATGGCTACGGACTTATAAAGAGGGAGAAGTAGATGGGGGATCTGGGAAATGCATCAGTCTCACAAAGTTGCTTTTGCCTTCTTTCCCTCCGACTGCACAAGGCAAAGAGAAAACTCTCCATGGACATTTCATCAGAGAAGTGATTTCAATCTACTTATACAAGGCAACAGAAGAGCCAATGCATAGCATGGTGACATACCTGCAATTTGAGAGCTTTATTTAAAAGAAAAGATTCTAGGGACACCTGGGTGGCTCAGTTGGTTAAGCAGCTGCCTTCGGCTCAGGTCATGATCCCAGCGTCCTGGGATCGAGTCCCACATCGGGCTCCTTGCTCGTCAGGGAACCTGCTTCTCCCTCTGCCTCTGCCTGCCATTCTGTCTGCCTGTGCTCGCTCTCTCCCTCTCTCTCTCTGACAAATAAATAAATAAAATCTTTAAAAAAAATTTAAGAAAAAAAGATTCTACAGTGTCCTCCTCCTGTAATAAACACAAGCGTGTACAGGAAGGATGTGGCGATGAAAATAGCCAGTGTAGAAAAGACATTTTCTTTTTTTTTTTAATTTAAATTCAGTTAGTCAAGATATAGTATGTCATTAGTTTTTGCCCCATGATTGATTAGCTGCATATAACACCCAATGCTCATCACATCACGTGCCCTCCTTAATGCCCATCACTGAGTTACCCCATACCCCCCACCCACATCCCTTTCTGCAACCCTCAGTTTGTTTCCTGGAGTCAAGAGGCTCATACGGTTTGTCTCCCTCTCTTATTTCTTCCCTTTCAGTTTTTCCTCCTGTCCTCCACTGTCCTCTGCACTGAAAGGAATTTCCTTAGGTTTATAACCTGTATTCAAGGTTGAGAGGTGTGAGTGACAATGTTCTCTCATGATTCCAGGCCTTTTAAACACCATATTCTTTATCAACCCCACTCTTAGGACTTGAGAAACCAGGAATTCAGAGTCCAATTTCTTTGTTTATATGTTTGTTTACTGAACACTGGTTAAGCATCTAAGAGCTGGGAGCCAGGAATGCAGAAATGAGTATAATACGACTTCTGACCTTAAACAGGATACAGTTCACTTGAATAGACACATCCATGCATTAATAATCATGACAAGGTATGAAATCTAAGTAAGCCTAGGGCTTAGGTCTGGGCTAAATATCCTAAATATCCTAAGAGCATATAAAAAGAGAAATGCAAGGAGAGAGAGAGAGAGAGATGTCTACTTCTATCTAGGATGAAGTAGGGGGAGGGGAGCTTCTAGGAAAAGGGGAGTCTTGAGCTGAATCTTAAAGGGTATCAGGCAGATAAAAAGGGAACAATATTCCAGGAAGAAGGAAGGGAATTTGCAAAGGCAGAGGTGTGGAAAAAGCATGTCATTTTTTCAGAGTATGGTTTGACTGGAATCCAGGGAAATTGTGGACATAGTTGAGGGACAACTCATTCTTAGTACCATGTTGATGGGTATGAATTTTATTCTAATGGCTATGCTATGGACTGTGTTGTGTCCCCCTAAAAATGTATATGTTGCGGCCACAGTCCCCAGTGTGATGGTATTTGGAAATAGCCTTTGGGAGGAAATTAGGATTAGATGAGGTCATGAGGGTGAGTCCTTATAATCGGATTAGTGCCCTTATAATAAAAGGAAGAGAGAGAGAGAGAGAGAGGGAGAGCGTGAGATCTGCCTTTGCTATGTGAGGTCACTGTGAGAGCTCTCATCAGAACCTTACCATCTTGGTACCCTGATTTTGGACTTCCAGCTTCCAGAGCTGTGAGAAAATAAATTTCTGTTTTTTAAGTCACCTAGTCTATGGTATTTTGTTAGGGCAGCTCAAGTAGACTAAGATAGATCAGTTGGCTTAAAACATTTCTTGCAGTGACTTTTGCTTTTCAAAGCCCTCTCAAAACATATGCAGTACTATAAATATAAATTATCTTAGATAGTGTGCCTTTCTGCTGTCTAAACTGTTGACCAAGTCAAGCAATCTAATAGGGAGAGTAGAAGAATAAAATTTTTCATTTATTTGATACATACTTATCAAGTGCCTGTTTAGTGCTAGGCACTTTCTGTAGTGCTGGAGCTTCAGTGGTGACTAGGACAGATCAGTTACTGCCCTCGTGTGGCTTACCTCCTAACGGAGAAGGTAAGATGAAAACAAATGCAAGCGCAAGGTAATTTCAGCCACTGCAAATACTAGGAAAAAACAAAACAGGGTGACGCGGCAGGGTAGAGGCTAGTTTTCAATAGGTGGTTAGGAAAGTCTTATCTGAGGACCTGCCATTGGCCCTGAGATGTAGATAGCAAAAGAGTCACCACAGGAAGCCTTAGGGGTAGAGGAGGCTGTGAGTGATGGGAAGGTGGGAGCAGCTCTGGAGTTGAGAGGCGGTTTGTGTGGTCTGGGGGAGAGATAATGGTGAATAGGATTAGGGGTGGAGATGGAGGGGATTTGGGGTGAAGGATAAGTGGATTTGGGATGTGTTTTGAAGGTTAAGCCATTGGGAATTGGTTGGGGAGAAAGAAAAAGAAGAGACAAGTGTGACCCCCGAGTTTCTGGTTAAAGTAACTGGGTAGATGATACTACTGTCACTGAGAGCAATGAAATTAGTTTGATGTTATGAGATTAAAAGAATGAATTGCTGCATTCAGTGAGCCTGGGTGGCTCAGTCAGTTAACTGTCCCAACTCTTGATTTGGCTCAGGTCATGATCTCGGGGTTGTGAGATTGAGCACTGCCTTGGGCTCTGTACTGGGCATGGAGCTTGCTTAAGATTCTCTCTCTCCCTCTCCCTCTGCACCTCCAAATCCCTCTTAAAAAAAAAAAAAAGAAAAAGAAAATTCCCAAAGTTTGTTTAGGCATCCATGGACTTGTTTTTAAAAATTTGACTTCCTTCTCCATCTGCAATCACCATCATCTCCATCAGTAAGAATCAGCCAACAGTCTGATCTAGGAGAGACTTGGAGCTTCCACAAAAAAAATCCATCACACTGACTACAGTTAGGGACCCTGCCCTCTGGTTGTGTCCTGGAGTTGTGTGGCTGCACGGATGGAATCAGATAGATCAAGAAAAGACTTGCCAGAGAATTGCATGGTTAGACCAGGTGGAGGCAAGGGGAATTCCCTATTCCTTTTGGAGTTGGATTATATACCCACCATTTGCATGTTTTCTCTCAGATGCAATTCACACCTTGCCCTTGCTCTGCATCTCAGGGAATTCTCTTTCCAGGTAGGTCTGGCCAGTTGCATTCCAGACAGGTTTAGTCAGTGGAAAGCCCTGGCAGAAGACTGCAGGGCAGGAGGAGGAGAGGAAGTTGGGTACAGCTATTTCCCTGCTTTTCAAAAGTTCGCATCATGCCACTTTGCTTTTATGAATGACCTATGTTAGCTTTGTTTTTGCTAACTGGAGGAAATCGAAAGAGAATTTTTGCTGTTAAGAAAAAAGGGAAGCAAAAATAACATTCAGCATTTGTTTTGCAGTGAGCCATTATAGAGGCAGAACACCCGGAAGGGGCGTGAGAGCGGCCCTCCCAAGCTCCTTCCCCAGGAACTACACTCAGCATCTCAGCATCCAGCTGCCATAGCTGTGAACTGTGTCTGTGAACATCTGGGCTTTGTCTCAATTTATTTTGTGCCTCTATTAATAAGATGTGTTCTAAGACATCAGAAAAGCCAAAGAGAGTTTTTTTTTGGGGGGTCTGGGAATGTTCAAAAAACTTTCCATAGAAAGTAATGGTGATTGCTTTTTCACTTCACGCCATTTGGGCTTATGAAAAATTTTGTAGTAATGTTCTAGTAGAGGAAATCTGTATTTCTTCTTCTTTTGCCCTGTCCAGGGTGAGACTACTCTCTCATGAGACAGCTACCTTCACAATGCCAGGCTTCTGTATGGGGGACGCCCGTGCCCTGTTCCTAACTCTTCCAATGGCCTGTATCTGGGCTCTGACGATGTCACTTCCTTGTATAATTCCTCCTGCCTCAGGGTGCTAGTGGGTTCCTGCTGTAGCCTTGGCATATTATCTTTGCTTTCTGGGGTCTTTGATGACCTGTTTATTCAATCCTTCAAATTCAGTTCTCTTTATTTTTAGATCCAGAATGCTTTCTGGTTTCTTAGGACGCTGACTGATGATGTACATTTTGTATGAGGGGTTCTGAGAACCCTAGATGTTAGGTGATCAGGTGGTAAAGTTTTGCATTTTCTGGCTCTTTTCTAGGGTGATTTCCTCACCCATAAATTCCCATCTTTCTCCTTCCTTGTCCATACTTTAGTCTTCTTTTTGTTCTAGGAAAAGTCAAATTCATTCCCTGGGCAGGGCATACGAACTGTTGTCTTCTCTGCTTAGAAAGCTTTTCCAGATCTATCTACATAAGGAGCCTCTTTCCTAAACCAACTGGATATCTAGCTTCACAGTTTCAATGTTTCTACTCTGATGCTCTTCTGGATTGGGCAATCACGAGTTCCCCGAATGAGCATCTTCGCACACCCTGTTTCCAAAAAACAAACCCACGGGCACTTTCTTTTTGAGGATCTACTTAGGGTATTTGAGAATTCCATTTAGTTTTATAATCTCTTAATAACATAGGCCTTTGAAGGTTACACACCAGAAAGAGCTGTAGATTTCATGTAGGCATTGACTGACTTTCCTCAGCAGTTAAGGAAAAGAAAAAAAATCTCTCTCTCTCTCTTTTTTTTTTTTTTTTTTTTTTTTTTGGTCTATAATATTGTCTGGATGTATTGTGGAATGTTTTTATTTTGGTTAACTGCCTTAGTTGGAGAACAGTAAAAACATTTGACAAAGCTTTTTTTTTTTTTTTTTTTTTTTTGAAAAAACTTTTTTTTAAAAGAAAAAAAAAACCTTTGAAAAAAGTTTTTTTTTTTTTTTTTGTAAGTAGAGAAAGCTGTGATTAGAGGCCAGAAAGACCCCTTTGATAAAGCCTATTTTGCTTGAGGGTCTACTATTAGATTTCCATATGTCTGGCATAAGTCATGCTTTTAAAGTGCAACTGCCCTTTGGGGAAATCCCATCAGTCCTTCTCCTGCTATTGTAAATAGTACAATTAGCTTTTTTCCCCTGGCTTCTGGATAGATCAGATTCTGAGGATTCTTAGAGTTTCGAGGAAGTGGTCAATGAAAGTAGGGTTGATTTTTCAGGAACAGGGGTACCCAAAAAAGGCTGTCCAGGGCGTTGTTGGCATGCGTGTACGTGTGCGTGTGTCCGCATGCGTTTGTATGTTTGCAGTCCCTGAGTGAGCAGGTGCCAAAAAGGATGCTGGGAAGCAATCAGGGCTTTTTCAAAACCATTTTACCAGGTCTGCGTCTAGAGGATGGTGTCCTGTTTGGAGAACTAAACATTCTGGTCTATGGAAGATGTATTTTATTTTGTTGCTTCTTTCTCTCCTAATCCAAACAGAAATTCTACTTCGGAAGTCTTTAACTTTGGTAAAGAGAATAATACCTTCTTGGAATGAAAGGAGTCAGGTTTCTCAACTTGTGTACACATTCCAATGAACATTTATGTACAGAAATATAATAATTTCCTCAGGTGGTTGAATGTTAATGAATCATTAATGGAAATATTCAAATCTCATTCCTGAATTTACAGGTGATGGTGGGAAACAGTGAAGGGCTAACCTAGTTATCTAGAAAAAAACTTATTCTCTTATGTTTGATATGCATTAATGAACTTAGATGTACTATTTTTCATCTGGGGAAATCAGGATGCTATGATATCAGCAAACCCCAGAGTAGATGGCTATTTCAACATCCAGCCTGTTTGCTTTGGGGGAAGTAACAGCTGTTCATAAGGCAATTTACGTTCAACAGGTGAACCATGACTCTAGTGGATGTGAAAGATAGGGTGGAGTTAATCCGAAGAATGCCATTCTACCCTTGCTTCCTGGGCTACCCATGGTTTCTAAAGAAAATGCCATTTACAAATTAGTTTTCAGATTTTTTACATGTTTAATGGCTGTTTGCTTGATTTTCTGGAATTAGGAAATGGTTTACATCCAGCTAGCAATTGACTGTATTTTTATGTTTCTTACTACCTATGTAATAGCTGGATGGAAAGTGGAGAATAGGTGTATATATTTTGGGTACTTACCTTCCCTGTTGGATCAGTGCATTAGAATTGTTGGTTTTTGTTATTATTGGAGTTTAGGCGACTCATTACAGTGAATAAAGAGGGATGACAAATGACATTTTGATCAAATAGCTGAGATATACTCTGGAATTTGTAACATGAGGTAACAAACAGAAGGACAAGATGCCAGCATATCAAGATGGTGGAACAAAGATGGGCTGGGCCTGCGTCCTTGATGATATTGTTGAACCACTTCACTGGCCTGGACTGTATTTTTCCAGATTTCATTTTGTAGTAGTTAAATGTCTATTGCTTAAATACTGCTGGTTAAGGTTGTTTCTTCCAGCCAAAGTCATTCTTGACTGATCTGATGTCTCAGAGCAAAGTCCTTTCCAATTTCCTCTCACACTCTGTTCCTCTTCTTACATTCCTTCAGTTAATGGCATCCACCCAGCTGCCCAAGTCAGAATCTCAGGGATCTTTCTCGACTCCTTCCTCTTGTTCACCTGCCTCCTTGAATATAGGCACTATATCTTGCTCATCCTTTCATTACCAATTCCTAGTACATTGTCTGGTACACAAAAGACACTCAAAACATGTTTGTTGAACTAAGTAAATTAATGTGTTTAGATAGTTAATGTCATGGATTAGTACACAGATAGTGAGCAAAGTGAAAAGGATAATCTTGTGAAATATTTTATTTTTAATTTTTTTATAAACATATAATGTATTTTTATCCCAGGGGTACAGGTCTGTGAACCACCAGTGAAATATTTTTTTAAGGCTATGGTGAGTTTTGATAAACCAGCCTTGCCCGTCATCATAGACCATCTTTCTACTAGCTAAAATTCTTTTGTCCTCCCGATTGTATGTTTCTTTTATACAGACATTGTTGGATGTCATAATTTTTCTTCTTGGATCCTTTAAAATATTTTTATGTTAAGATTCTTCTTTTATGACATTTCTGTCCCTTCAATCAGTATTATTAAGTTATAGTCAGTATTGCTTTTCTTACCTTTAACCTGGCAGACATTCTGCATCTTTGTAATGACTTTAGCTAATGTCTGCTCTCTTTTACATTGGTTGATTATATCAATCTTATTCTCAGAATCTTGGGCAAGTTTTCTGTCTCTCTATGTGCAGGATGAGGATATAATGATAAGTCACGGGGTTCATAATCTTATGGAGAAATGGAAAGAACACCAGATTTGAAATGGAAAAAAAACCCTAGGGTTTGTATCATAGCAACTCCTTATATTTATAATTTTAATCAAGTCAAGAAACCTGATCAATTTTGTTTTCTTATAATTATAATGGGAAGCAGAGCTATACCTATCCTGTCCTTCTCACAAAACTGTTGTGAGAATTAAGAATCCTGCAAGTGTAAGGCTTTGTGTCATGTGTCTATTCTGGGGTGCAGCGACTTGCAATTGAACCACGCAGACTGAGCAAGGTTATTCTAGAATAGGAGAAGGTGAATCTCCAATGGAAGAAAGATTAGCCAAACAATAAATGTCCAAAAGAGCCTGCTTATAGAATCCAGGTATACTGTGAGGCCTTTTGTGCTTGAGAAAAGTTTCCAGTTTTCTCTTTTCTGTACAATGTAGAAGTCACTGGAAGAAGTGATAGGAGGATAAATTGTTTTCAGAGATATAAAAACCATCGATAGAGCTCTAAGCCCTATTTGGTTTTTCCCAGGATTGCCGCACTTAGCTCCTAGCCTCAGAATCTGAGAACAGCTCTCAATGAGACCTCAGTTAGAGTAATTAGAATGGAAGTGTGACACCTGTTCAACTTTTTTATGTTACAATAAAGAAACTGAAATTCAATAAAGGGAAATTACTTGCCTTAGGACATAGAGCTAAGCAGTGTATGATCAGGACCTAGAACCCAGGTTCCTGGTTGCTGTGCTGAGAGACCCAGTCATGATAAAACCAGCTACAATGTATTTCCAAGTAATTCATTGCCAATAGGAGTTCAGGCACCAAGATTTTGAAAGATTTTGTTGTTGTTGTTGTTGTTATTCTAAAGAAATGAGAGCAAAATTCAAGGCTATCCCTACAGTCATGCCCATATTCCTTATTTATAGTCCAACATTTCCTGAAGAGAAAATGTTGGGGATTACATTTAACCTTGGATATATCCACGAGAATGTTTTTGCATATGTATGAGCTGTGTCCTAACAGAAAAAGTTTAAATACCATGATGTAAGATCATGTGATGTTCAAGAGAGCCTCTGAGAGTCTGTCCTTCTATGATTTTTTTTCCCTTTTAAAGGAAAAAGTATGACTTGAAATTTCCTGGATAAAATGTTGGATGGAGGAGGGTGCTATGCCCCTGAATACCCACCCCTCAAGAGGCACCAGCTACTTTTAAATCTCTTTTTGTTCATACGGAGTCCCCATCTTATTGGATATTTTTACTACGGACTTCTGCATGCTTATTTATTAAATTCATTCATACATTCACTTAGTTAGCAAGTGTGGAGAGAGCCTATATGTGTCAGACACCAATAAGTATAGATGAGTAAATAAGGAGACATTTGTTGATGTTTATACTTCCATACTTTTAGGTTCCGAAAGTAAGTAAAAATGATTTTTTTTTAAAAAGTACTGGAACAGTAGAAAGACTCCGGTGTGCTATTTCATGATTAGCTTCTTTGTCAAGCTGTGCTGTAGGACACATTAGAGCACTTAGTGGAAAAGAGTACATTTAACTGGGCATTCAATAAATATTGATAATGATGGTGATGATGATAATGATGATAGGGATCACAGTGACAAGGATGAAGTAACCATGGCACCTTGCAATTTGTGGTAAACAATGGAAATTACATAGCAACTTCTGTTGTTGTCTTCCAGAGTGGTGCCTGAAAATGTTAATTAACTGGAGGGATTACTGCAAAGTCTCTTGGTAACAGGCAGCCTTTAATCCAGGCAAACAGTGGAAATCAGTATTAGCTGGATGTCTGGAATAAACCATTAATTGTATGAATTACAGTGTTTCGTGGTAATTATAAATCTCTGAAGAGGGACCAATTGGGAGATGAATATTTTTGGAGCATTTCCGGGTGAGGTCAACATGGTAATGAGAACTGGACAGGGTCACTGTGGACTTTGGTGTCTGATTCAGCAGCCATTAGCTGTATCTTTGCTGAATTATGATGGCATTGGGTCCCAGTGCTTCCACGCGTTGCTGTTGTTGTTAGCTACTCTGAGGCCATGGGCAATTTGTTACAGGACTGTGAGTCAAGTGCGAAGGAAGCAGAGCTGCTCTAATAATGTTCAAGAACCTGGATCTGTTGCAAAATCTGGTGCTCATCTGTTCCCATCTCACATAATTACTTGTTGAAGGGATAGATGAATGCTTGCTTCTCAGATTACTAAGGTAATATAATCGTTGGCCAACCTAAGAGACTCAGATTTTATACATAGATCTATAAAATCTTATATAATATATTCTGACATGGCATTTTTTCTAAGCTCATTTTCTTTATATTCTAAATTATTCTGCACAGGGGGCTACTTTAAATCATATGTCAAACAAAACAAGGTCACTTGATATGAATCTGTCTTTCCAAGTCTTAAGCAAGAATGAATGCTCCTCAGATTTGGGTTTTTGGAATATTTACTTCAAATGAAGACTTGAATGAAGATGTGAATCATTATCAATGTTATTATTTGTTATATCTGCCTTCTGTGGGGGTAGCCAGGGATAGAGAAAATGGGGGGTGGAGACTGAGGAAGAAGCAGGAAGTGATCAATTTTGTTGGAGGGCAGGGGAGATAGGAGCTGAAATTTGTGCTGGCATGGAGTCAACTCACTGAGCTGAGAAGACAATGTAAAAGGGCCCAGACTTCTATCATTAGGGAAGGGAAAAATGACCAGACATAAATTACGACACAAGGGTAAATATCCAAAACACATGAAAAATTAATACATTCCAGAGGCAAACAAAATGAAACAAAACAACAAAAAATCCAACTAAAAATGGGCAAAGGACCTGAATATACATTTCTCCAAAGAAGATATATGAAAGGTCAACAGGAACATGATAAGACACTGAACATTACTCATCATTGGAGAAATGCAAATTAAAACTGCAATGAGGTATCTCCTCACATCTATTAGAATGACTACTGTCAAAAAGATAAGAGATAACAAATGCTGGTGAGGATGTGGAGAAAAGAGTACACTTGTGCACTGTTGGTGAGAATGTAAACCGGCACAACCACTGTGGAAAACAGTATGGAGGATCCTCAAGAAATTAAAAATAGAGTGATTATATGATCCAGCAGTTCTACTTCTGGGAATGTATCCAAAGATAATGAAAACACTAACTTGAAAAGAACACTCCCATGTTCATAGCAACAGTGTTTATAATAGGAAGACATGGAAATAACACAAGTGTCCATCAGTGCATGAATGGATAAAGAAAATGTGGTGTGTGGGTATATATATATATACCCACACACCATACACACACACACACACACACACACACACACACACACACACATCAGACAATAGAATACATACACACAATGGAATGTTATTAATATTATTCAGCCATGAACAAGGAATCCTATCATTCTCAACAACATGGATAGAGCGTGAGGGCGTTATGCTAAGTGAAATAAGTCAGACAGAGAAAGATACTGTATGATCTCACTTATACATGGAATCTTAAAAAAAGACCCCACACAACCAAAATTATAGAAAACAAGTTCAGATATGTGCTTACCAGATTCAGGAGTTGGGGGAAGAAAGAACTGGAAGTAGGTTTTCAAGAAGCACAAAGTTTTAGTTAGAAGATAAAAAAGTACTGGGACGTAATGGACAGTGTGGTGGTTACAGCTCACACTGCTACATAAAATATAGGAAAGTGGTTAAGAGAGCAAATCCTGAGAGTTCTCATCACAAGGGGAATATATTTCCCTTTATTCTTTTCCTTTTATTGTGTCTATATAGGATGGATCTTTGCTGAACCTATCATCATCATTTCACAATATATGTAAATCAGACCATCATACTGTAGGTCTTAAACTTATACAGAGATGCATGTCAATTATTTCTCAGTAAAACTGGAAAAAATTATAACACAATACTTTTTTTCCCAGAAAAAGAAATTATTTTACATTTATGCTATGCTTTACCATAGCTCAGGTGCACAGACCTAACCCAATCAACTTCAACAGCTACCTGCAGAAGGCGGCTAATTTTCACAACAACCTTTTAAGGGAGGGAGTTTGTACCTTTTTTCAGAGGTGATAATAATAGATAAAAGACTTTACAAGTGCTTTTCACGAATGATGATCTCGCTTAATCCTTAAAACACACCAGTGAGGCAGGCGGCATTACTATCTTCCTTTTATGCATGAAGAGACTGAGGCTTAGGACATGTTATGTCAATTGCCTGAAGTTTTACAGGCACTCCAAGCAGTCTTCCCTGATAGCCCATGGGTATCATGCTGATCCTTTGTTGATTCAGATGGGGAAATGAGGCTCCGAGAGGTTCAGTGAGTTGCTCAAGATCACACAGTAAACAAACAACAGAGGATCAAACTTAGATCAAATATTTCAAAGTGTAATGCAGTGATATTCTACTTTTCTCATCCTTACAAACTTGAAGCTCACAATGTATCAAAGTGGTATTTCTGGTGGCATACTTGTCTTTTGAAACAGTTCTCTAAGTGAGTCTAATACTATCTTTTTTTGACCTATATTTCCTAGAAAATAGACACTTAGGCAAAGCTTATGTGCTAATCCTTTATTGAAGGGTATTAAAATGGAAAATGGGATGTTAGGCATGGCAGGAGGCAAAGCATCCGTGGCTTCATGAGAAAACACAATCAGGTGCTTGCTTACATGGTGTACTTCCAGCCAACCCACAAAGGGCCATAACACCTCAGAGAAGGGAAGGGAGAAGAATTTTTCTGACAGCTCTTTCCCATTTTTTGTCTCTTGCCATTTAATGTTTATTCCATGGGATATTAACTCCCTGCGGTTTTGGGTTTGTTACCTGGTTTTGAAGGACAGCTGCTGGAGAAAATAGAGCTTCTGTGGATCTGGTTGTGTTAGGTCTGGGTATCTGAGCTGTTGTGGCTTCTACCAGAGTCTGGCCTTCCCCAGGAGTGGTGGGCAAGGAGGGCAAGACAAGTCACAGAGCCAGACAGTGAAGTGGTTGCGGGCCCAGGATGAAGACTAAGCTGAACAGATCTGGAGAGAGGTATAACCCGTGTCTGATACACTGCTCAGACCTTCCTCTGAGATCTGGCTCTCAGGCTATGGTAGTGGGCCTTCAGTTTTATAAGACCAAGAGGCCCTCATTTTGTTCTTGAGAGGGGAGGTACAAAATCAGTTCATCATAGAATCTACATTACTTGCAATCTGCTAAAAACCCTTAAGTGGGTTAGTGAATTCAGCTGCAGTCCCTACTGCTACAGCTGATCCCATGAACATAACTGATGTTCACCATCAGCCTCTTTAATGGCCCATTTTAGATTTTGTTTTTCCCGGGTAAGTACATTGGCTCATCTTGGTTGCTAGTCTGGTAGGAGTTCTGGGTCTTCCTCCCTAAGTGGTCTGAGTGCTTAGTTGCTTTGTCTTTGTTGTCTGTAGTGTTTACTGTAACTGTCCACGAACAGTTATAACTAAGCAATGTCAGTGTTAAGAGCAAACCCACGGGGCGCCTGGGTGGCTCAGTGGGTTAAAGCCTCTGCCTTCGGCTCAGGTCCTGATCCCAGGGTCCTGGGATCGAGCCCTGCATCCGGCTCTCTGCTCAGTGGGAAGCCTGCTTCCACCTCTCTCTCTGCCTGCCTCTCAGCCTACTTGTAATCTCTGTCAAATAAATAAATAAAACCTTTAAAAAAAAAAAGAGCGAACCCACAGAATCTTCTGGATTCTATAAATAATGTTTTCTGCCTTATTGTGTAGTAGCCACCCAAATTCCTCATGATAATCAGTGTTGATTTTCTCAGTAGGAAGTGACTTTTTCTTTGCCTGCTGGTTCATGGGCCTAAGGAGCCCAAAGTGGCCAGGTGGTAACAGTCACCTTTCTAAATCAGTGGGATCTTCACTGTGTCACTTTCTAAATCACAGCTTTTTAAATCAGTGGGATCTTCACTGTGTCACTTGGTAGAAATGTTTTCCATCTTCCCCAACTTTCCACCCCAAATGAAAAATAGGAACTCTAACTTGGCATAGCCTACCTTCTCAGGATAGGAAATATGAATTATGCTAGGAAAGGTATGGATTATTAGATTCTTCTCTAATTCTCATCATTATTTATTGTTTCTATTTTCAAGTGGTGGAAGAAAGTCAAATTATTCTTTTATTTTTGAAGATGAGGTGATTGATATGTTGCAGTGTTTGGGTTAGTACACTGTAAAGATGTTCATGACAAGTTAAAACTTAGGAGATCAAATTACCTTTCACATTATGCATTTAAAAAATTAGAATTTAATTTTGGAGTTTTATTTAAAGAGGAATTAAAATTCAAGAATAAGCTCCACATTTTGCTATGGTTGAAAAGGACTGAGGATCAATCAGTTGAATTTGATGGATTATTATAGCATGCATTCAGATGTCCTCCCACAAACACACAATTACTAAGAGCAAAAGAATTTATTTTTTTCTTTCTAAAAGGCTTCTGTTAAATAAAGTTTTGAATTTCAAAAGGAAAGAGAAAAGCAAAGCCATTTCATACAGTATTGGCATTTATCAAGTACTTAAATATTCGTTTGCTATTTGAATGTAGGTTAAGATACATTAACTTAATGTTGTAGATTATTTAAATAAATGACTCTAGTTCTTCCCTGTGTGCATGTCCCTTTGCCAATGACTCTGCAGGTCTTCCTATCAGGAACTGAAGTTTATTTCCCCAACCTTTTATTATGAACTGGTCTTGTGATATGTCTGACCAATAAAATATAGTGCAAGTGGTGCTGTTTCAGTTCCGGGCTGAGGCCTTAAGAAGCCTTCCTCACTTTAGAGTCTCTAGAACCCTCTTACCACCATGTGAAAAGCCAGGCTAGCTCGCTAGGGAATAAGAGACTAAATGCCACATGGTTAGTTGGGGGAGACTGAATGCCCTGGTGACAGCTGGCCACTGTAAGACATTTAAGTGGCAAATCCTGGACCAGGCAACCTGGAGAAGCAGAGTTGCCTAAATTTGACATATAGTTATTTGGAGTTGCAAGATCAAATCTGGCCAATATCAGAAGAATCATCTTACTGAATCCAGACTAAACTGTCTACCTGCAGATGGTAAATAGTAGTCGGTATCAGGTTTGGAATAACAGCCAACATTTACTGAGCACTTACTATGTGCCAGGCAGCTTGCTGAATGCTTTACATTTACTGTCTCAATCCTCATAACAACTCTGTGATAGGGTTTTAAATGAAGGAAGTGACAGGCAGAAGTAATATCTCAGCAAAACTCATCAGCCTGATCTCCTGGAGGCTTGCTGATAGTGGGGCAAAGGTCAAGATGGACAAAGTCAAGTCTTTTCACAGTCCTCAGTGAAGTTTCTTCAGAATGGAGTCAGCTAACATTGCCTGTAAAGGGCCAGATAGTAAATATTTTATGACTTTTTTGGGCTATCTCTTTCACAGCTACTGAGCTCTGCTTTTGTAGTGTAAAAGTAGCCACAGATAATATGTAAACAAATAAGCCTGGGGTCCCAATAAAACAGGTAGTGAGCTGATTCGGCCTGTGGATCATAGTGTGTTAACCCCCATTCTAGAAATTAAACTCTAATAATATAAGGTGCTCACTGAATGTAATAAATTAGTTTATCCTTTATGCATCCAGCATGTTACCTAGTTCTAAATCACCCTGGGGAGAACTGAGAAAATAGTCACCCAAGTCATTTTCAGTAGGCCCTAATTCTTCTGCAGGATCCCAGTTAAGAAGGGCACTGTGGGTGTTAATTTCATCTCAAATTTTGTTCATTTTGTGGCTGTGGGACAACTGCAGTAGCAATGGATGATATTTTTCCATGTTTCCTCTGGTGGGAAAAAGAGATCCAGTCCAAAGAGAATGAGGAGGGACTTCTCCAGGGGCCTAACAAATTTCTCTGGTATCTCAGCGGGAATATGTCGCTACTCATATGAGCCAAGCCCTAGCAAGAGAACAGGATTTTTCTGACTGGGTGGAACTAATCAGGTCCCGCTCATGCAGCTGCAGTTGGATCAACAGTTACTCACCTGCTAACTGATACCATTTCTAATTTGCCCTCTCACTTCAATTATAGCTTTTCTTAGTTCAAATATAACTTTCCCTTAAAACTTTGAGCATATTGCTCCATTATCTTCTTGCCTGCAGTCAGATCTATATGAAGTCAGATGTGTATCTAATTTTTGTTGTTTTGAAGTATAACGTTTTTATTTTAGATACTTAAAAAATTTGTCTTTATTCCTGACAAATTTTATCATAACTTGAATAGGAGTGAGTCTTTTTTCATTCGTCTTGCCCAGTACTCAATGGATTTTTTCTACATACAGACTCATGTTATTCATCAGCTCAGGATATTTTTCTATCATTATTTAAAAAAAAATTTTTTTTTCAGAGTACAATCTGAGGGGTTTGAAGCGGCGGGGGGTGGGAGGTTGGGGGAACGAGGTGGTGGGTATTAGAGAGGGCACGGATTGCATGGAGCACTGGGTGTGGTGCAAAAATAATGAATACTGTTAGGCTGAAAAAAAAAGTTTAACGATAAAAAAAAACTAACTGGAAAAAAATAATCACAATTAAGAAAAATTATAGTCTTATTTGATGATATTAAATTATTTTTTTCAACTTATTTTAGATGTGATAATGATATCACGGTCTTTATCTAAGCCTTTAAACGATGTGTGTGTCTAGGGGTGCCTGGGTGGCTCAGTGGGTTAAGCCTCTGCGTTAGGCTCAGGTCACGCTCTCAGGGTCCTGGGATCGAGCTCCACATCAGGCTCTCTGCTCGACGAGAGCCTGCTTCCCCCCCTCTCTGCCTGATGCTCTGCCTACTTGTGATCTCTGTCAAATAAATAAATTTTTAAAATCTTAAAAAATTTTTTTCTTTAATTCTGTCTCTTATCTGTAAGCAATATGACTAGTGTTTATTTTATTTTTTTAAAAGATTTTATTTATTTATTTGAGAGACAGTGAAAGAGAACATAAGAGAGGAGAAGCAGACTCCCCGTGGAGCTGGGAGCCTGATGAGGGATTTGATCCTAGTACTCCCGGATCATGACCTGAGCCAAAGGCCATTGCTTAACCAACTGAGCTACCCAGGCGCCCCATGACTAGTGTTTTAATAAAAAGTGGAAATTTGGACACAGACACCCACACAGGGACAAAGCCATGTGAACATGAAGGTAGAGATTGGGGTGATGCATCTGTAAGCCAAAAAATTTCAAAGGT
This sequence comes from Enhydra lutris kenyoni, assembly GCF_002288905.1. Classification (NCBI taxonomy): domain Eukaryota; kingdom Metazoa; phylum Chordata; class Mammalia; order Carnivora; family Mustelidae; genus Enhydra; species Enhydra lutris. Next base: position 7,569,826 of record NW_019154105.1, read on the forward strand.
TGTGAGTAAACCAACAGAAGCTAGGAGAGAGGCATAGAATAGATTCTTCCCCACAATCTTCAGAATGAACAATCTTTGCCAATACTTTGCTCCTGGACTTCTAGCTTCCAGAACTGAGATAATAAATTTCTGTTGTTTAAGCCTCCCAGTTTGTGGTACTTTGTTACTATAGCCCTTCGAAACTATTATAACTGTGTTCATGCTCTCCATTTGTTTTGTTTCAGACATCATTATCTTCTGCTATCCAGAAGCATTTCTCAACTTGCTCTCATAGCTTATTAATCTGGAGCTATGTCCACTCAGTTTGTTTTTAACACCACTCTATACACCAATCTATAATTGGTTCATTTTAGTTAATAGCCTGTTCTTATTTTATGGATACACCAAACAAATTTTTTTTTTTTTTTTTCTGTATCAGCCTTATTTTCTTTGAGATGTACTAGATAGGACTGTATTCAATTTCAAGGAACAGAAATCACAACAAACTGTAGCTTAAACAAGTAATGAGGCAATTTTCCCCATGAATTTAAAAGTCCAGAAATGAACATCTGGAGTTGTCATCCAGGGACTAGGCTCCTTCCACCTGTTTTTAAAAATTAATTTATATATATTTTTCTTCTATCTTTTTATCCTAACCTTTTGGGCATGTGACTTCATACTCCTAGATGTAAGATGACTACTGCACCTCTAACCATTGGGTATGTTACAAACCAGAAAAGGAAAGACAGAATGAAGAGGAAGGATTGGTGTCCATATTAGTATAACAAATGCATTTGACAAAATCTAAAATTGTGACTTAAAGATGAAGCTTATTTATCTCTTATATTAATGAAATCTGGATGTAGGTGGTTCAGAGCTGATATTCCACATAATGTCAGAAACCCAAGCTCTTTTTGTTCTGCTGTCTAAAATACGTGGTTCCTTCAATGTGATCCAGTATGGTTGCTCAAGATCTAGCGATCATTTCTTTACTCCAGCTAGCAGAAAATGGAAGAATGAGGAGGACATAAACTTACATTCCTGACCAGAACTTAGTTATGTGACCACACTTAGCTGCTAGGGAGTCTCCCCTTCCCCCTTAGGCAGCCATAGACTGGGCTAAGATCAGGGGTTCTAACAAGGATAAAGAAGAGAATGAGTATCAGGAGACAACTGGACAGCTCTGTTACAAACAGGAAAGCAAAACATGTCCAGAAATACCCAGCAGACTTCTATCTCACTGGCCAGATGTGTTTCTTCTGACATGGTTGAGAGGTATAGAGTTTTATTAAATCAATCAAAATTCTGGTAATAAGAAAAGGAGAATGGATATTGGGTAGGAAACTAGCAAGTCAGTCACACTTGTGTATAAGTTTTTCAATTTATTTAAAGTTATTCAATTTAAATGGTGGTGCTTCTTCTATGGTATCTGTTTTCCTTAAATTACTACTGATTCCTGATCTATGACCCTTTCTCTTCTTCTTTTTACTGGTTTGTATCCTTTTGGCGGCGGCGGCACAATTACTCCAAGGATAACCTCCAGACTCCTAAGCGAAAGAAATGTCACGGAACAGAAAAAACGAGGTAACACTACTTAGATGGGCAAACCACAGCCTCCAAAGGCTGCAGGCTGCAGGTGGGGGCACAGGGAAAGGCCCCAGGGTGGCCAAGGGACACAGCCAGAGGACAAGCAGGATGGCCAAGTCCAGGCGACTCTCGCTCATCTGTATTGTTTGACTATTTCAGACAGAATGTCTCCAGGTGACACTTGGTGGGCCAGAACACGCGCATAACCGTCCACGCGGCAAGAATAAGGTAGGAAAGAGGCAGGCAGCGCAGGCGTCGGGGTACGTTTAGAGGCTAAACCAGCGTGTTGAACGCGGCTGGGACGCAGGCCTGCGGAGGCTAAGAGGCTGGTCTGGGTGTGTGGCGAGCCGGGGTCTGAGGCTGACCAAGTCACTGGCATGGGTCCCCTCCTTCCGTGGAGAGGCCCAGGTGCTTCCATACCGGAAGAGGATCTTGCCGTAACGCAGCAGGCTCCCGAGGGGTGAGCGTGCCTGAGAAAGCCCTCGGCCACTGGGCGCACCCCTGGTACTTCCGCAGATGCGGTTATGCGAGGCCTTTTCCCGCGTCCACAGAGCCCGACTTCGCAGCGCTCGCTCCAGCTCTGCGGAGACGCGGCCCTTGAGCTCAGAGCCTGCTCAGGCAGCGCCAGGGTCTCAGTGCGGCGGATTCCGCAGAGCCCGCGGGTGTCCACACGGACCGGCCCCTGACGTCCTGCGGTCGCTGCCCGAAAAGCAAGGACGCCACACCGGGGACTGCCGACGCTCACTCACGTACGTGTAACACAGGAACACGAAGAGGCAGGCGTCCAGGACGCCGCCCGCCACCGCAGTCCACGTGAGGCGCAGGAAGAGGATCTCGCGAGAATGTGCTGGAGGCGGGCCCGGTCGCTGTCCGTGAAGACGCGCATGCGCGAGCTGTTGGCCTCGCGCCTCCTGCTGTGCGCCCGGCCTTGTCGGTGACGTCTGCCCGCGTGTTGAGGAGTGAGGACACCGCGGGGTTGCCGCCCTTTTCCTCCTCAGAAAGCGCCTCTCCACTTCCAGCATTGTTGAAGCAAGGGCTGTTTTTTCACGGGGTTTTCTGTCCCCCAGGCTCCGATCTCCCGGGCTCGGGCGGTCGGGCTCCCTGCTGCGGCGTGTGTGTGTGGGTTTGTCTCCTGCCTCCTCCCGGCCGGTGTCCGCCCGTCACTCCACGAGCACCACCTCCCGGAAGCCTGCGGGCGTGGGACTCGGGCTAGCGCGCCCGTGACCCCTCCTCTCACAGGGTAGGGCGCGGATTTCTGCCCGTGGGAGCTCCGGTTGGCACGTCTGAATGTTGCAGCCCCACTCTTGGGTTGCGTGAATTCTTTATGAATTTTAGAGATTAACCTGTATCTGATATATAATTCGCACATATTTTCTCCCATTTCGTAGGTTGTCTTTTCCCTTCGTTGTTTCTTTTTCTGTGCAGAAGCTTTTTAGCTTGATCTAGTTCTACTCTAAATGTTTCGCTTTTGTCGCTTGTGCGGTGTCATAGCCACAAAACTGTTGCCAAGACCAATGTCAAGACCCTGTGTTTGCTTCCGGAAGTTTTCTGGTTTGAGTTTTATGTTTAAGTCTTCGTTCTGTTGAGTTATTTTTTGTGAGTAGTGTGAAATAAGGGTCCGATTTCAGTCTTCTGTATGCGGTTTTCCAGTTTTGCCAACACCATTTGTTGAAGACTGACCTTTTCTGGTTGAGTATTCTTGGCTCCCTTGCCACGCATCACTTGACCATATAGCAAGGGCTTATTTCTGGTCTCTCGGTTCTGTTCCATTGGTCTATGTGTGTTTTTATGACCGTGCGATACTGTTTTGATGGCTGTAGCTTTTCAGTATAGTCTGAATCAGGAAGTGTGATGTGTCCAACTTTGTTCTTACTTGAGATTTCTTTGGCTGCTTGGGGTTTTTTGTGGTTCCCTACAGACTTTAGAATTGTTTTTTCTATTTCTGTGAAAAATGGCGTTGGAATTTTGATAACAATTGCATTGACTCTGTAGATGGCTTTGGGTGGTATGGATATTTTAGCAATATTAATTCTTCTAATTCATGAACATGGGTTATCTGTCCATTTGTTTGTGTCTTCCTTAGTCTCTTTCATTAAAATGTGGTTTTCAGTGTACATATCTTTCACCTCCTTGGTTAAATTTATTCATAAGTATTTTATTCTTTTTGGTGCTATTGTGAATGGGATTGTTTTATAGTTTATTTCTTTTTCAGATACTTTGTTGTGTGTATGGTGTCTGTTGAATGACTCATTTTGCTCTTCTGTTATTTACTTGAAATTTTAAAATTGTTTACCTATGTTCTCTTTTTAAAAAAAGATTTTATTTATTTATTTGAGACAGAGTAGGTGAGAGAGAGAGAAAGAGAGAGCGCACAAGTGTTCGGGGAAAGAGCAGAGGGAGAGGGAGAAACAGACTCCCCACTGAGCAGGGAGCCTGGACAGAGGACTGGATCCCAGGACCTCAGGATCACAACCCAAGCTGAAGGCAGATGCTTAACTAACTGAGCCATCCAGGGACCTCTACCTGTGTTCTCTTGTAGCTCTCTTAGCACCTTTGGAAAAATTATTTTGAATTTTTTGTTGGGTAATTTCTAGATCTCCATTTCTTTGGGGCCAGTTAATGGAGTTTCACTGTATTCCTTTGCTGGAGTCATATTTCCTTGATTCATCACGATCCCTGTAGCTCTGTGTAAGTGTACATTTGAAGAAGCAGTTACCTCTTTAGACCTTCGGAACTAACTTCTGTAAGGGTAGACTTTTGTCTGTGGGTGGGGACATGCTGAAGCATGTTGTGACTGGTGGACCCAGTGGACTGGGTCTACTGGTGCAGAGTGTCAAGTGAGGGTCATGTGATGGCATCGGATCTGGAGGAATGTGTTATCTCTTTGGCTCAGGCCACTGGGATCCACAACATAAACATATGTGTGGTCCTTGGTAGCCATTTTGGGGATGGCGACTGTGCTGCAGTGGCTGCAGGGGCTGTTGGGGACTTCAGCAGCATCTCCAGGTTCAGCAGCAAGGGACTAGGTCAGGCAGTGGTGATGGCTGGAGCCAGTGGTGTGCACACACACAGTTGTAGGGGCCACCTGTAGGTGCCTATATAGTGGCAAAGGCCAGATGCAGACAGACATGTTTTGGTGGGGCTAAGGCAAGCAGCACGAGCCAACGTCAACTGTGGGCTCACTGATAGCCCATGGGACCCTGGCTGTTGGTGTACTCTGGGTGCAGTCTCCCTCTGGACATGCACACTGGGGACCGTTGGTGTTGGGATTGGTCCAGGGATGTGCAGGTGGATGGCTAGAGGAGCTAGGTCTGAGTGTGCACATGGCAGTAAGAGTCAGCTGCAGGGGTCTAGGCTGGGGTCTTGTACTCATGTAGACAGAGAGTCCTGGGCACGGTGGGGGCTAAGGGGGGTAGTGAGGTGGAAGGACTCAGACAGCTGCTGGCATCATCAAACACGAATACCTGTGGAGCAAAAGTTGGTGAACTATGCTGTTGGCAAAGCAGGTCACTGTGAACCGTGGTCATTCCCACTGTGTGGCTGCTCTTGGTAGTCTCTGCTTTTCACCCTGCCTTGTTCCTAATCTCTATTCATCTCAGCTTTGACCCCCTGGTTGGGATGAAACCAAAGTGAGACCTTTGTGTAGTGCCCTCAAATGCTGGAGAGGCTAATGGCTCACCCTACTCTTTCCTGGTGAAGGGGACTCTTTCTAGCTGGAAAGTTCCCTCTTGGCACTCAACAGTGGGACTGACAATAGAGGCAAAATGAAGCCGTCTTCCTTCTCTTCTTGTGTGTTTACGTTCAGGATTTTTGTTCCACTGTTTTGGTCAAGTTTCTTAAGTAGACTCTAGCATTCTCCCGTAGCTAAACACAATGTGGATGTCTTACTGGGAGTATTAGTTTCCTTTGGCTGATATAACAAATTGCCACAGGCACAACCTCCACTTGAGACAGCAGAAATTTATTTTCTCACAGTTCTAGAGTCCAGAGATCTGAACCGTGTTGTGTTCACTCCAGAGGCTCTCTGGGAGAATCTTTCTGTGTCTTTTCCAAATTCAGGTGGCTTCAGGTATTCCTGGGGTTGTTACCACATCACTGTAATCTCTGCTTTCATCTTTACATTGCCTTCTTTCTTTGTCTTTTCGTGTCTGTGTATTCCCCTTTTCTCTCTCTTATAAGAACACTTGTCATTGGATTTAGGGCCCACCTGGATAAATGGGATGATCTCATCTGAAGATCCTTAACCTAATTATACCTGCAAAGACCCCTTTTCCAAATAATGTCATATTTTTAAAAATCTGCATGTTAGGATGTGGACATATCTTTTGGGGGCCACCATTCAGCCAAGCAGAACATTTGGAAATCAGTGTTATAAATTACGGCATTTGGTATCTTTTGGAGTAGGTAAACATTAACATTATATAATGAATATCAGCTCCCACAGATTCTTTTAAAATTTTCTCCAACTTCTCTCCCTTTGCTAACTTATCTGTAGAGAAGGCTTACAAAAAAGTAAAAGTATTCTCACTTACTAGAAATCTTTAACTGCCAGGATTTGCTGTACCCTTATGTCCTGAGAAGAATAGATAATAGTAATCAAACAACCTGTTCTTTTCCTAAGCCCTGTACCAGCATTCACACTGTAATCACACATGATTTTCTTTTGTGAGGCTAGGGAGAAAGCCATAAAAGAAATTAAATAATAGTGAACCTGAGTTGGACCTTTGCAATGAAGGTGACCCAGCTACAAGTGAAGCATTTCAGATTCTTGAGGTAGAATCACGGTGGATATTGCCAAGCTGCCATTCTTTCCCAGCAGCTGATTCTCTAAGCAACAGGCTCTCTGGGGGCTTTGGTTTAACTCTGCTCAGGGGTCATTTCTTTCTTTTGTAAGAGGCAGTCAGCATCCTTCTGTGAACATTTCTTTTGAGTGGCCTGCATCTTTTGCTTTCCTCAGTTTACCATTCTATGAGGTGCTTTTCCCCCTGGGGGTGACTTGCAGGTAGAAGGACTGAAGTGATGGGGACGAAGTGTGACAGAACTTCACTGATAAGAAAACCCCAGGGACACGTGAGGCCCCCGTCAGGGAACTGGAGAGTTTGGTTTGTTGTGTGCAGACCACCTGGCAAGGTCTTGTTTCCTTCCCAGACCCTAAGTGCTCATTGAGTTATTTTAAACCCTTAATCCCAAGAAGTTTAGATTCCTTAGTAGATGGAAACTGGCATGGCTAACGTAGTCATAACCATAGGATGGGACAGGAAAATGGGACCATTTCTGATTAAGGAACCCATTTTAGCAAGAGCTTGTAGTGCTTCCCTCTCTTCACTCTCAGGGACACTACCATAAGGTAAGGAATATAGTGATTGTGAAGGTTGACCATAGACAAGGTTTAGTAAGACTTAAAATTCTGGAGAAATAGGGAAACTGGGTCTTAGGTCTATTTCTTCGCTTAAGGTTCAATGAACCTTGGATTTAGGGAGAGAATCAAAGAGTGAACTCCTCTGTTTAGGGAGATGCTGCAGGACTTATGGAGAAAAAATTATGTATTTGTAACAGGGTATTGAATGGGACTTTCCCCCTTGCTTTAGAAATTTGGCCAAAGCACAAAATGGAGAACATTTGAACAAGGGCCACCTCTGAGTAGGGTGTCTTAAGATATGGCGTAATTGGCTCAATTACCAACTACCACCTCATTGTCCTGTCTTAGCTTCTGTAAGATGAGGACTGGGCGAGGGAGTGAGTCATCTAAGATTTGGGTCCTTTGGAGTATGCAGTATTTGTAGTAAGAGGCTTGCCATCTTCTAGAAGCTCAGGAGTAGGGAAAGTGATAAGATACTCTTTCTTAAAGATTAGTAGGTACCTGTGAGTGGAGGGGGCTATCTTTTCATTCCCTATTTGGACATGTGCTCAGGTGGTGGAATTGGTAATCTGCCTATGTTCTTAGCCGAGTAGAGAAGAGAAACAGAAAGACATGGCAGGGCCAGGTAGGGTGGGAGGGAGTGGCTGCAGTAGTAGGGCTTTGCAGGCTAGTGAGGTACCCATGGGTCATCTAGACCTTGCCTAGGGTCCTTGAGCCATTTGCTGGTTTTTAGTTACCCAAGAGGTTGCAAGCTAGACCTTCCAGAACCCAGCAGCAGAGGCTGTAGGCCGGGTTGCTGGTGTTTGGAGCCAAGGAGAGGGGCTTGTGATAGATTTTGAGGCC